>NC_037353.1:25480989-25834320 GCF_002263795.3 Bos taurus | reverse complement strand
TGTTATTCTGGTGACCCTCATTTCACAAGTTGCCGCACCCTGCGGACCGTCGCCACAGCCAGCACCGTCCTTCCAGGGGGGACACCACCTGCGACCCCACCGCACACCCTGCTGCGCCGGCGCCTGGGTCCCAGGACAGCCCGGGGTCACTGCACGTGGCCACTGCACATGCCGCCCCCTGCCTGGCATGGGAACAGTTACACGCCTACTTCTCCGTTGACGTCTTTTTTCTTCACAGGTCTGGACAGACGCAAAGCAGGAGCTCCCCAGCCAGTGCCGGCAGAGCTGCCCCCACACGGGGGCCGGCCTCGGACGCTGGGGTCTCGTGGCGTTCTCCTCGGGCGGCCGGCCTCTCTCCCGCCCCCAGGCCTCAGCACTGTGGCCTGTGTCCCCGGCTGTCCCGACGCGGGCTGAGTGACACGCCCCGGCATGGGCGGTGGGCTGCAGGGTTGGTCCGCTCGCCGTCGGTGGACACGGGGCGGCCTCCCTCATCTCAGCTGTTGTGTCCTGTGCCTGCTTCCACAGGGTTGCTGGTCCGCAGGGCAGAGCACTGGGTCAGCTGGGAACCCCAGCACCTCCCCCCACCCCACTGCTGAAGCCAGAGGCCTCACTTCCCTCTGTTCCTACCGTTACTCGTCTAAAACAAGGGCTTCCCTGGTGGCTTTGCTGGTGAAGAATCTGCCTGCGATGCAGGAGACCTGGGCTCAGTTCCTGGGTTGGGAAGATCCCCTGGAGAAGGAAAGGCTGCCCACTCCAGTATTCTGGCCTGGAGGAGTCCATGGACTGTGCAGCTCCCGGGGTCGCAGAGAGGCGGACGCGACCGAGCCGGCTCCCACTGTCAGACGTGCCATGCTGCTTCCGTTTCTCTGTGCCTCTGTTCTCCCGCGTCCCCAGGGATGGGATCTGAACGGGATGCGCTGCCACCTCTGAGGGCTTTTGTTCAGTTCAGTTCAGTCGCTCAGTCGTGTCCTCTTTGCGACCCCATGGACCACAGCATGACAGGCCTCCATGTCCATCACCAACTCCTGAAGCTTGCACAAACTCATGTCCATCGAGGCGGTGATGCCATCCAGCCATCTCATCCTCTGTCGTCCCCTTCTCCTCCTGCCCCCAATCCCTCCCAGCATCAGGGTCTTTTCCAGTGAGTCAGCTCTTTGCATCAGGTGGCCAAAAGATTGCAGTTTCAGCTTCAGCATCTGTCCTACCAGTGAATACCCAGGATGGATCTCCTGTAGGATAGACTGCTTGGATCTAAGAGTCTTCTCCAACACCACAGTTCAAAGCATCAATTCTTCAGCGTTCAGCTTTCCAACTCTCACATCCATACATGACTGCTGGAAAAAACCACAGCCTTGACTAGAGGGACCTTTGTTGACAAAGTAATGTCTCTGCTTTTTAATACGCTGTCTAGGTTAGTCATAACTTTTCTTCCAAGGAGTAAGCGTCTTTTAATTTAATGGCTGCAGTCACCATCTGCAGTGATTTTGGACCCCAAAAAATAAAGTCTGACACTGTTTCCCCATCTATTTCCCATGAAGTGATGGGACCAGATGCCATGATCTTAGTTTTCTGAATGTTGAGCTTTAAGCCAACTTTTTCACTCCCCTCTCACTTTCATCAAGAGGCTTTTTAGTTCCTCTTCGCTTTCTGCCATAAGGGTGGTATCATCTGCATATCTGAGGTTATTGATATTTCTCCTGGCAATCTGGATTCCAGCTTGTGCTTCCTCCAGCCCAGCGTTTCTCGTGATGTACTCTGCATATAAGTTAAATAAGCAGGGTGACAATATACAGCCTTGACGTACTCCTTTTCCTATTTGGAACCAGTCTGTTGTTCCATGTCCAGTTCTAAGTGTTGCTTCCTGACCTGCATACAGGTTTCTCAAGAGGCAGATCAGGTGGTCTGGTATTCCCATCTCTTGAAGAATTTTCCACAGTTTATTGTGATCCACACAGTCAAAGGCTTTGGCATAGTCAATAAAGCAGAAATAGATGTTTTTCTGGAACTCTCTTGCTTTTTCCATGATCCAGTGAATGTTGGCAATTTGATCTCTGGTTCCTCTGCCTTTTCTAAAACCAGCTTGAACATCTGGAAGTTCACAGTTCACATACTGTTGAAGGCTGGCTTGGAGAATTTTGAGCACTCCTTTGCTAGTGTGTGATGAGTGCAATTGTGCAGTAGTTTGAGCATTCTTTGGCATTGCCTTCGAGATTGGAATGAACACTGACCTTTTCCAGTCCTGTGGCCACTGCTGAGTTTTCCAAATTTGCTGACAGATTGAGGGCAGCACTTTCACAGCATCATCTTATAGGATTTGAAATAGCTCAACTGGAATTCCATCACCTCCACTAGCTTTGTTCATAGTGATGCTTCCTAAGGACCACTTGACTTCACATTCCAGGATGTCGGGCTCTAGGTCAGTGACCACACCATCTTGATTATCTGGGTCATGAAGATCTTTTGTGTGTGTGTGTAGTTCTGTGTATTCTTGCCACCTCTTCTTAGTATCTTCTGCTTCTGTCAGGTCCATACTATTTTTCTCCTTTATTGAACCCATCTTTGCATGAAATGTTCCCTTGGTATCTCTAATTTTCTTGAAGAGATCTCTAGTCTTTCCCATTCTATTGTTTTCCTCTATTTCTTTGCACTGATCACTGAGGAAGGCTTTCTTATCTCTCCTTGCTCTTGTTTGGAACTCTGCATTCAGGTGGATATATCTTTCCTTTTTTCCTTTGCTTTTCGCTTCTTTTCTTTTCACAGCTATTTGTAAGGTCTCCTCAGACAGCCATTTTGCATTTCTTTTTCTTGAGGATGGTTTTGATCACCGCCTCCTGTACAATGTCATGAACCTCTGTCCATAGTTCATAAGGCACTCCGTCTATCAGATCTAGTCCGTTAAATCTATTTCGCACTTCCACTGTATGATCATAAGGGGTTTGATTTAGGTCATACCTGAATGGTCTAGAGGTTTCCTACTTTCTTCAATTTAAGTCTGAATTTGGCAATAAGGAGTTCATGGTCCGAGCCACAGTCAGCTCCTGGTCTTGTTTTTGCTGACTGTATAAAGCTTCTCCATCTTTGGTTGCAAAGAACATAATCAATCTGATTTCAGTGTTGACCATCTGGTGAGGTCCGTGTGTAGAGTCTTCCTGTGACATCCTCTGGCTCAGCTTTTGAGTTTTGACCATTTTCTGAGAGCAGAGTTTGCGTGTCGAAGTCCGTCTCCGGTGGTTCTGATGGCCAGCGAGCCACACGCAGCTCGGTGACCGTGTGTGTTTCAGACTCGATCAGCACGTCCACCCAGGGCGCGCTCTCCCTCGTCCCCACCCCACGCTGTCCCTGCAGACGTCACACCGCCCCGCGAACAGCCCTCCCTGCATCCTCCACTCACAGCAACATTGGTGCCGGCCCCTGACCACCACCCCGGGTGGGGCTGGAGACGGCTCTGGCCTGCACCCGGGGCACCGATGCCCCCCCACATCCCCCCAAAGCGCTTGGAGGCCTGTGTGACGCCTCTGATGGGGTGAGCGGAAAGTTGCAGGTTGCTGTCGCTCAAGAGGACATCGAGGATTGGTGCAGATGGGGGCGAGGACAGGCTCCCGGTGCCCACGTCCTGGCACAAGTGAGGAGGGGTCAGTCTGTCAGCTAATAAACCTCTGAAGTTGGAAGATTCTCCCTGAAAGGGGAAAGACTGGGGAACTCTGGGTGTTGGTGGGCCTTGGGGCTTCCTCATCAGTGGGGGGTGGAGGCCAGGGAACCGCGGGGGCCCTGCCTTGAGTGCCCCTCGTGCTTGCCTACTCCAGGGGCTTCAGCTTGGGATGCCTCTGTGCACCCCCAGCAGAGGGGCTCGCCCAGGGAGGTGCCCTCACCGCTGGCACCCACGACACTGTGCTGGGGCCAGAGCCTTGGGGCACCGACCTTGGAGGTGTGGCTGGTCACGATCTCGGCGGCCACCCAGGTGCTGACGTCGTCCGCGCTTCTTAAAAGCTGTAGCAGGTATTTGTCCTGGATGTAGTTGGGCAGAAATAAGCTGCAGGGTTTGGCTGACAGAGACTCAGAGGAGCTGGCCCTGCAAGAGACGCAGGCGCGGGTCCAGCATGTCCCAGCCAGGACAAGGCAGTGCTTGGGACCCCGAGGAGGGGGTTGGTGTCCAGCTCGGAACCCCAAGGCATTGCCCGTCAGCCAGAGTGTCCGGAAAGGCATTTGCACCCGGTGGAAATAGCCAGGTGGAGCCCTCAAGCCCCTCGGCCACCCCAGGGCCCCCAGCTCCGCGGACACTCACCTGGGGACCGCAGCACTCTTGTCCGTGACGCCCAGGGCCCGCGAGTTTAAGAAGTGGACAGGGTGGCACTTCTGAAAACAGCTCCTGCCAGGGATGAGGACACAGGGAAAGCAGCGCCCTGTCTCGGGGCTGGGGCTCTGGGAGGGGCTCTCCACGCCCACCCAGCAGCGCAGGGGGTGGGCGGCCGCTGGGTCCCTGTCCCTGCTGTCGCCTGCCGGGTGACGGGGCCCAGGTCGGCGGGGGCTGGGAAAGGGCACCTGGGGGCTGACTGCCTGCCCAGTTCTAGCAGGAAGGGCCCTGGGCAGGGCAGGGCAGGGCAGGGCGCCCCCCGCAGGCCGTGTGGGCCTGGCATCCCCACCTGCTGGAGCAGCGTCAGCTGGCTGAAGAGCTGCTGGGTGCTGTACTCGGTCAGGAAGTAGGGCCCCTTCTCGCCGGCCTTGGTGTAGGGCCCGTAGAAGTCCTCCAGGAAGCAGGGCTTGGGCAGGGCCGACGCAATGCTGTACTGGCGCTCCTTGTGGTGGGCAGCGCCAGCCCGTTGCCCCGGGAGAGTCGCCAGGGGAAGCTCTGCAGGGCGGGTCCCTCCGGTCAGGGCGGCCTGGGCAGCCGGCGGCCGGGACCCCCAGCCTGGCTCAGCTAGAGCTGCAGGGCAGAGCCCTGCCTCCCGCCCGCAGCCACACTGACCCCAGGATTTCAGCGATTCCCCCGCAGACGGAGCTGTGCGGTTTGGTGCTACCTGCGTCATGGTGAGGCCCCCCGAGACCCTGCCCCATTCCCGGCCACATCCAGCTGCCTTGGCCTAGGGTCAGGCGAAGGGGCGGTCTGAGCCCTGGCCGGCCCTCTGTTGTCCGGGGCTGTGGCAGGCAGTGCCTGCCTCACAGGGCTGCTGCCCTGGAGCTGCAGGACGGAGTGTGCGCGCCCACCTCTGCCTGTCTGCTTGTATAGAGGCATGCACATGCGTCTGTGAGTGTCGCCACGCCGGGCGCGGACTGCCTGCCCATCTTCCCGGGAGAGGCCGCACCTTCCGGGAGACGGCGTCCTCCGAGAGCCTCTTACACAGGGCGTTGAGGGCCTGGCGTCCTCCTCACGTCCTTGGGGTCCTCCAGTCTGTACACGTAGGGTGCCTCAGCCCGCCGCTCGCTGCCCACCTCCAGCAGGCCCAGGCAGGTGCTCCGCGAGCCGTCCAGGGGGCAGGATCTGGGCAGAAGCACGTGGGGTCACCTACCGCCTCCTGGGGGTGCGGTCCCCCCCGCCCCCCGCCTCAACCTGGGAGGAGACGGTAATCCTGGAGCTCTCCCCAGGAAGCCCGGCGTTTCCTCACGAAGTCCACGGCGTAGCAGTCCTCCAGCCAGGCCTGCAGGAGGCAGACGCTCCGCCTGTAGATCTTGGTGAAGGTGGAGGTGGGCTTCCTGGTGGGCCCTGGAGGCAGAGGAGGCCTGAGCCCGGGCAGGGCCCCCTGTGCCATCCCCAGATGGGACGGGGTGGGGGGAAGCGTGGCCCTCTCTTTAGGGGCACCTTAAGCCTTGCCCCACGCTGCCCGCCCGCCTGGGCAGGAGAGGGGCCGCTGCAGCCACCGCCCCCTCCAGCCTGCCCCGAGGTTGGGAAGGCGTCCAGAGCGGTGGGGTGGGCTGCGCGGGTGGAGGAGACAGGGACAGGGCCTCTGTGAGTCCCCTCCCAGGGCGCCCAGCCTGAGCTTGTGCGGGAGTCTGGGGGCAAGGACAGGCCAGCTCAGAGAGGGCGAGAGCATGCTCAGCACTGCCCACCACGCCCCCCTGTGCTGACCCTGCCTGCCGGCTGAGGCCCTTGGGATCCCCTGTACATCCCCTAGTCCACGGGGTCCCACCTTCCTTGCCCCCACCCTGCTTCTCCCCATCGTGGGCATTCAGTGGCTGCTCCTGGCCCATCTGCACCCCTCTCCACCGTTGTCCTTGCCCTGGGGCCCTGGGGTACCTGGACAGGGTGCTGCTGATGCGGTCCAGCAGGAAGTGCAGGAAGTCGTGGGGGCTGCAGAAGTAGCGAAGGTGTACAGGAACTGCTGGACGGGACGGGCTGGAGGCAAGGCACGTGTGCCAGGAGCAATCTCTCTGCTTGGCTGAGCTCACCAAGAAAGAAAACGATAGTCATCTCTTTCACTGGTGGTGATGGCTGTTTTTGTCACAGGCATCTCTAACTTAGGGGCAGTGAGACCCATTTGCTATGTAACTGTGCATCAGAACATTAGGAAGAATATATCGCCCTGGCTTCCCAGACTCTCTGCAAAATTGTCTCTTGTCCATGATGCTCAGAAAACATACCCAGAAGGTCCAGGGAGGACAGGGCAGGGAGAAGAGATGGAGTAGGATGCCCGACATGGGCACCTCATCAGCCCAAGAGGTTCTTTTCATGTGCAGCTCTCTTGCTATCAGCCGCCAGCTCAGAAGCCTGCTATGGTTCCCCATGCCCTTTTGCACCAAGTTCTAACTCCATTCCTGAGTTTCCACGGGTCTACAACATCTAGCCCCACCCATCCCTCTCCAGACTTGCCACTGCTAAACACAATATGCCTCTAAAGACCTCCAAACCCTCTTTCCCCTATGAGATTGTCATCTCTCTCCTCTTCAAATCCCAAGCTTTATTCCAAAAGTCTGCCTGATTTGCACCTCTATCTTTCACTGGCTCAGACTATGCCACAGGATAGCATCTTTCTTCAAGTCTGACACAGTATTAATTTTTCCAGTTATTTCTAAAGCTTGCATAATGTTCTTTATTGAACATCTTCTATACACACATAGATGCATATACGCATCTAAAGAAACCCAAAACCAATAAAAATAAAATTACAAAAAAAAAAAAAAAAACAGGTTAGGCAAACATAAATCATGATGAAGTACAGTAAAGAGCTAATTTTTATTATTCCTCTTAAATGCATGAATAATCTTGGTACAAATCACATCTTTATTTTAAAAAATATGACATACTCAATGCAAACCTCAAAGGGCACTTTGGAGAGAAGCCAGGCTATAGGTTTATATTCTTCCCATTTTCAAATAAAATGCAAAAGAAAAAAAAAATTAGTAATCATTTTAATGAGCCTTTAAATAAAATTTTGGCTAGAGCACACTGCAGTAATTTATACAGGGGACCACATGCATATATTTGCTGAGAAAGGGACTTTGTGACTAAAGAGTGAATTTCCAAGAATCACTCTCGATTCCTTTCCTTTAAGTGATTAGCTTGAATTGAACCACACTTCACATCCACCCCATCGCTGAGTCACACTTGCAAAGGCAAATGGAAACCTGTAAACCAGTGTCTTTCCCCTCATTGATTCACCTCTCTTTTGATTTCTTCTTTCCTTTATTCTGATTTCTCAGTCCCTGAAGTTAGCCACTTTCATTCTTGGGGTTCTACTTTCTGGTTCTTTTTCTGAACATACCAAGAAAAGAAAGGTTTGGAGTTGGAATCAGTTATAAATGAAGACAGTTTGGTCCAAGTTCCGTTCTCCTCCTCTTTTCACTCCTTCCTTTCACACATTTTCCCCTAAACTCATCTCCTGAAACACTGCTCTAGCCTCTCAGTAACTGTTAATTTATGAAGCAAGAAAAACGAGCTGGTTGTGAATTAACAAGAGTGGGACCATTTCTCTCCATCAGCAGAATAATCAATCTCTCTCAGTCAGGCAGCAGATTTGGTTTTAAAAGACAGGGAAGATGATTGGAAAAAAACACAGGTGGTGGTGTGCCTCCTGAACAGGGCAGGATGTGAGGCTTTCAAAAAACCCAGGTTCTGGGGTCTGCTTCCTCCCTACAGGAAGCCAGGAAGCAGGCAGCCTAGCAGTGGAGGTCCAGGAGCCCTGTGGCTGGCTCACGGGTCGCCTGGATTCCAGGGTGTGGTCCTGGGGGCAGCTTCTTCTCAGGGGTCCTTTTCTGTAGTTGGTTTCCTCCAAAACAATACTACTTTTCTCATTTTACTCTAATTATGGTCCTAGGAGGAGGGGACAAGTAAACAGTCTTTATCCCCACTTTACAGCTTAAGAAACAGAGGCTCAGCAATTTAAGTGACTTGGTCAAAGTTCCCCAGCTACTGCAGAGAGAGGCCTAAACCAGAAATCCGATCTGTTTTTTTCCTGACACTCTGCCCTGAAGGACCCAGTCTGATTTCTCTGATAACTGTTTGCCTTGGGCACACTTTTCAACCATTCTGTGCTTCCAACATGCTAGAGGCAGCCTGGATTCCAGACCCTTGATTTCTCATTCAGGTTCATTTGAGACAGAATTCCAGCTGAGATATCCCTCAGGCTTTGAGACCAGAGACATGAGAAGCTATAGATATTTGGATGAAGCCTATAGTTTGTAACACACACTGACTGAGATGGGTAGGAAGTACATATTCCCAACTGCTCCCCACCTGCACCCACCGTGGAACCCAGTCAGGGTTCTCCATCAGATCTATGCGCTCTAGCTGTCAAGAGCTCCCGGGCTTGGCAGAGAACATGGCTCTGCTGCAAATGACTTCATGACCTTGGGCAAGTCCCCAAGTGGTCTCTTCTGTTTAGTGACAGCCTTCCTAGACAGTCTCTGAGGGCCCTTTTATCCCTGATACACAGTGAGTCTAAGAATTAAGCATGAGTAAAAGTGAGTTACTGAGCACATTAGACCAAGGTAAGTGACCATCAGCAATCAAATCTGAGTAGGTCACTGACCTCTTGGTGTCAAACTTTCATTGTTTGTAAATGGACTAATGATAGTACCAACATCATACAATTGCTGGTGAAGTATTAAATGGGTTAATTTATATGAAGCATTTAGAATAATTTTGGCACATAGTGAAACTTCTCAAAAGCTGCTAGCTGGTATTTCACCTTCTAATCATCATTATCATCATCATCATTATTATTGCCATTTTATTACTATCATAAACACTTGTTACTTTTGTTTTTTAAGTTATTACTGTTGTTAAATTTTTATTTTATTTTGAAGTATAATTGATTTGCAATGTGTTTTTAGTTTGAGGTGTATAGCAAAGTGATTCAGTTATATATATATCCATTCTTTTTTAGACTCTTTGGAAACAGAAACAAATATTAGCTCTAAGAAGGATTTCTCTTATTCGCTTTTTAAATATAGCTTATTATGCTTCTTCTTCTGAAGGAAGAAAGCAGGGTCAACAGAGATGAAATGCCTGGTTGAGACTGCAGGAAGTAGGTGGCTATGATGGAAGAAGTATGCCACAGAAGAGCTCTTCCCTTGCCTGCTATTTTGATATGCGGTGTCCTCACCCCTGGGTTGCCAGAACAGATGCAAACAGCTTCTCCAGCTCCCTTTCCTGCTGGAGGAGGGCTGTGCATGCCTAGCTGAGAAAGTGATGCTCATGGGAATTGCATCAGCTCATGCTGATGGGGCTCCTCAACTGTGCCATGGAAGATGCTGCCGTTTTGAGTTCCACCAGCAGAGACAGTTGTTGCAGGGAATCAGCCACCTTCCGAACAAGGAACTCTGACTTCAGAAGACCTGACCTGAATGACAGGGCTTAGCTGGCCAATGAAGAGAAAGTGTTAGCCACTCAGTCATGTCTGACTTTTTGCAAGCCCACAGACGATAGCCCACCATGCTCCTCTGTCCATGGAACTCTTCAGGCAAGAATACAGGAGTGGGTAGCCATTCCCTTCTCTAGGGCATCTTCCTGAATACATGGCCATAAATCCAAGAGTTATGGGCATCACACCTTCCAAGGACTACCCACCTGACTGCCACCAAACCCAAAGTCCACAGATCATCACATATCACCGTGTAGCTCTCTGAGAGGCACAGTCCAAATGGTGGCCAGCCAGGCCATCTAAGCAGGACGGAACCTCAAATAGTTTAGGACCCACCCTAGCCACTATACAAATAAGGAAATGGATGCTCTGCGAGGAAGCTCACTTATTCAAGAACACTCAGTAACCCAAGTGGAGAACCAGAACCATAAAGAAAATGTCTGCCTCCTCCACCTGTCTTAATGGTCTTACCCTTACCTGATATAAAAGGTCCCTCCGCACTGCAGAACCTACTATGTGAGTCCTTTGAGTCAAAGGGAGTGCTCTGTGAGCATTGCTCAGCTTAATTTCTCTCTCACACAGATCATAAAAGCAGCACCGCAGGGCCCCAGTAAGAGCAGCTTCTATGTGTCATCCTTATCCTGTTGCCCCAAGGACCACACTAAATACCAGCTTTTTATCTGAAGACTTACTACTCAGAATATGACACATGAGGCCAATTGGGTCCAAGGGATTCAAGCAAATTTGGGACAGCCTGCCAGGTCCCACACGCTGAACTCCACATCCTAGCCTATCTAAAACATTTCAAAATAAATAAATTTATAAGAAAATAGGCAGAGAAAAATCTCTTAAGGAAATCAGGAAACAGGGACAATGACAGTGTGGCTGCTCTGAGCCTTTCTCCTCACATGAGGACAGTCACCAGGAGCCTAGATTACCACGGCAGTCCCCACCTGGCCCACACCTCTCACGGGCACTATCTGTCTGGCCCTTGTCTGCATTCACATTTGAGACTCTAGGTCTATGCATGCAGCTGTTTTCTGTGTGCATCCTGTCTGGCTGAGTAGACTCCATATTTCTGAAAGCAGGAACCTTCCCATCCAAAACACTTTGCTCAGAGCAAGACACTTAACAGATGGTTTAATAGCCTAAAATTATCCTTATTTTTCTTTTTTCCATTCTTCTTTTGCTTTGCTTTCGTGTAAGAGATTTTAATATCTGTGAATTGATATTCTAAGGTATTCACAGATACCTTAGAACTGATTTTCCCTGACCCTCCAGCAATCTTAGGAGACATGGTCAGGGAAGGCAGGGGGTGCAAGATTTTAAGATTCTGTGTTTTGTTTAGAGGTTTTCCATTGTGTCAAAGAGAGCTCAGGGTTATGCTGCTGTATTGAGAGGCTGACATGGAAATAACCAACATCTGATCAGACACACAATGCCTCTTAACAGCTTGACAGAGACGGCCGGCTCATCAGAGAAATCTGAGTGGTGATTCCCACTGTATTTCTGCAGGGTAGCCTGGAAGTAATTATCCTTCTCACTGGTAAATCAATTAGGAAAGGAAGATCTAACACTCCTCTCCTCCTCCAAGAAACTGATAATCCTCTAACAGTAATGGGCAGAAAGCTCCAGGCAACAGAGTGACTACGCATCCAGGAATGAAAGCAACCTGGTCTTTGTATCTGTGGCACGGGCAGCCAAGCTGAAGCAGGTCAGAGTAGAGAGCATGGCCTGTGTGGTCAGACAGAGGTGAGCAGGGATCCTGAACCCCCTCTTACCAACTACTTTAGAGAAAGCAAATGGCTCATCTGCCTGAGCCTCAGTTTCTTCACCTGCCAAAGGGGAATAAAACTACCAGGGCTCAGGGGATTAAGAGAGAAACTAAAAACTGAATGTAGAAATGAGCTTAGCCCAGTGCCCAGAACTTATTATGAGCTCAGTGTTAAAAAGTCCTCATTCTCTTCTGATATCAGTGCTTACCGTCTTCCCACACCACCCCCCCCTCACTCCATCCCCACACACAGGCACACACACCTCTACCCTGCAGCAATTTGATCACACTCCCTGGCAGTCAGGACTTTCTGTGCTCTATGTCGTTTCCAAAACACTGTTTCCAAATCTGCAGGTGGCAGCCGCTTTCGAGCCAGAGCAATTAGGCCATAACCCGCCTGCATTTCTCCATTCACTCAAAGATTTGTTCTTAAATAGACACCCATGATAGCTAAGCCCCTCTCTTGTTGAGGCACAAAGACTTTAGCCTGTTTTACGAAGCACAGTGCCGGTAAATGCAGGCTTTTAACCTTGACATGTGTCATTCTGCATGGGTCTGTGGACAGAGTCAGCTGACAGTAATGAGTTCCAGGAACCCAGGGATGTTTATCTCCTACAAAGCAAAGGGTAGGCTGTGAGCTGGAGCTCAGATGCCACCAGAACAGAGGGCTCCTCCAGAGGCAAGCCTCAGACACACGCATCAGAAACTAATGCACTGGTCCTCAAGCTCAAAGTGCCAGGCTCAGACATCACCCAGGAAATGATCAGAGAAAGGAAAACAGCAAGAAATGCAGAATCACATCAAATACAACTAGTGCAGATCAATGCCATTAAAACAGTGCTGATGCCACCAAGGATGGCCTAGAACAACTTCAACTCAAGTAGCTCCCGGCATTTCACATCTATACTCTATTTAGGTACAAACTAGTCCAAATTGCAGAAGGCAATGGCACCCCACTCCAGTACTCTTGCCTGGAAAATCCCATGGACAGAGGAGCCTGGCGGGCTGTAGTCCATGGGGTCGCTAAGAGTTGGACATGACAGAGCGACTTCACTTTCACTTTTTACTTTCATGCGTTGGAGAAGGAAATGGCAACCGACTCCAGTGTTCTTGCCTGGAGAATCCCAGGGACGGGGGAGCCTGGTGGGCTGACGTCTGTGGGGTCGCATAGAGTCGGACACGACTGACGCGACTTAGCAGCAGCAGCAGCAGTCCAAATTGCAGCTTCCTTAAGGGAGCATTTTTCCCTGGTGGCTCAGACAGTAAGACATCTGCCTACAATGTGGGAGACCTGGGTTCGATCCCTGGGTTGGGAAGATCCCCTCAAGAAGGAAATAGCAACCCACTCCAGTACTCTTGCCTGGAAAATCCCATGGACGGAGGAGCCTGGTGGGCTGCAGTCCATGGGGTCCCAAAGAGTTGGACACGACTGAGAAACTTCACTTTCACTTTTCACTTTCATGCATTGGAGAAGGAAATGGCAACCCACTCCAGTGTTCTTGCCTGGAGAATCCCAGGGACAGGGGAGCCTGGTGGGCTGCCGTTGATGGGGTCGCACAGAGTTGGACACGACTGAGGTGACTTAGCAGCAGCAGCAGCATTGCCAGATGTTTCCTAATTCGTCCCCCAAATAAACCTTTATTTATAAATAAACCTGGGGAGACTCTTGAAGTCTCACCATTTACAAGTATAACAAGCGTGGTGTGATTTACAGAGAGGCTCTTTCCTTATCTTGCCTGCTTTCTAAAGTGGTTGGGAGGACTGGCAATTTATACAGATAACAATCCTAAAAAGAATCTGAGCATAGTAGATGCTCAATTAATGCTAACTAAGATTAATACTAGTAGGAGACTCTACACACATCAACATTTCTACTTTCAACCTAATAGCTTATTAGCTTTCTACACTGAGAAATTTTATGTTGTCAAAAAAGTATTAAGACATCAACAATTAGCTTTGGGAACAACTATATAAATGTGAGCATACTTTACTGTCTTGCTAAGGGTGACAGAACTCTGATGCACTCACAGCCTCCAGGGAAAGCACTAGCCATCTGTTACATAAGTAACTCATTAGGTGAAAAGTCACTACTTCAACAAGATTAACTGAAAAATCTGCTAGAGACTACTGCCATTAGCTGCTTGATGAACATCGGGAGCTACAGATAATTTGAATGCTGAGAGAATCAAAAGAATCTTGCTTAATTGAGACAGATGAGAATTCAGATGTCCACTGGTTTAAACTCTGAGATACATGTAAGACAGGACCTTTTTAAAAAGTTGTATTACAAGGTCATAATGACCCACACATCACTACACCAGTAAAGAAGCATACAAGGGTATTTTATTTATATCTATCATTTTTCCTGAGTGGCTTGAGAAGTATAGGTCTAGTAAACTTAAACATTCTGGTTAAGAGAAAGTCACCACTTGGAATATCTGTGCATTGCCAACATCTTGAGGCTCAGGATACAATCAAAAACACTGGACAATAAAATGAAACAGAATTTAGTTTCATCCCTCCTTGAATGATTCAGAAAGCACTTCAGGATCACTCAGTCTCCTTATGAAGTCAATTTCTATGGCTAGTTCCAAAATAAATAAACCAGCAAATCCATGGCACTAGCCTATTGTTTGTCTCTTCCTGATCTGAGTGCAGAAAATACCTGCACTTTTAGCTTTCTGGGTGGCAGTGCCTCTTACATGGGATTTAACTGCATTTTTGGTGGTGTTTCTCTGAAAACACAGGCAAAATGGCCTTTTGGAAAGAGTTTGGGAGTTTCTTATGAAGTTAAAACATATGCACGTGTGTGCATGCTTAGTCAGTCATGTCTGACTCTGTGCAAACATGTAGACTATAGCCCACCAGGCTCCTCTGTCCATGGGATTCTCCAGGCAAGAATACTGGAGAGGGTTGCCATGCCCTTCTCCAGGGGATCTTCCTGACCCAGGGATCAAACCCTCATCTCTTATGTCTCCTGCATTGGTAGGCAGGCAGGTTCTCAACCACTAGCACCACCTGGGAAGCCTATAATTGGCTTAACGTTTGTTAACTGGGCAATAATTCCTCTGAGAAATTGCTCCAGAGAGCCCATGGTCTGAACATCATCTCTGGGATGGGGAAATGGAGGTGCCTTCTGCACCAGTGGGCATCAAAGCCTAGCTTTACGTTCTTTCTAACCCTCAGCATTTGTCTTATCCTCTCTTTGTCTCCCACACGACTGACCACCTGTAGGTTATACTAAGAAGAGATAAACTAGGAGTAGAGAAAAACGGCAGAAGACTGAAAGATATGTTATGAGTAGGAGTCTAATGGAAAACATATGTGACAGATGACTACCAGAATGGATGCAAACAGGCATGACTCCTCATATGCCCCTTGGGAAAATCCTTAGAAAAGATAGCTGATCTATCATCTCCATGAAGATATGATTACTTTTGTTGTGGTCCAGTCATAGGTGAGAGATCATTGCTGAAGGACATCTGCCATGTGTCAAACACCTACTTCTTTCTTCTCCCAGAGTGCAGACACTCCTTGTGATTTCACTTGACCCCAAATCACTGTGTGGGTGGGAGGAGCTTTATGTTGAGAGTCAAAAACAAACTATCCATCCTGCCGTTGACTATCTGAGCGACATGGGAAGGACATTTGTCCTCCGTTGCACTCAGCTTCCTTCTTAATAAAAGGATAAGGCAGAGTGGAGATGGATCATGGCTGACTTGATTCAGTCAAGTTTAATCATGTGTCCATATCATGGACATGGCACTGAGCTTAAATTCCAGATCATGAAGCAAGCTGCCTCAAGCTCCCAGGTCCGGACTAAACCATCAATTTTAGAGCCTGGCGCTATGACCATATGGAAGGAAAAGGAGCAAAACGTGGTCTGAAGCCAGAAAACCTGGACTGAGCATCAGGAGCCCTCGGCTCTTACTCTGGCTCCTTTTTTAAACCTGGCTTTGGGGACTTTTCTGGCATCAGTTTCTCATCTGGAAATTGAGACTATTGTTATACATGAAAGATTCTTAACCAAGACTCCATGGACATCCTGGGTCAAGAGATGGGATTAAGGATATTCATTAACATCCAAAAATTCTTAGAAAAATTTTGTGGAGGGGGGTATGTGTCTAAGAGGAGATCTAGAGCTTTAAACATATTTGCTGAGGAGCTGCAGTTCAAAAACCATCAATAACCACTTGTTCAGATGAAATCTATGATCCTTCCCAGGTCTAACATTCAATAATTCAAACAACAATATTGAAAAATGGAAAAATGACAACTCTTTGGGATTAAAAAAGAGAAACTACTCAGCTAAAACCAGGAACAAGCATGTACACAGTCATCCTGATTATCAGGTTTTTGGCACCTGGCTGGTGCCCACGCCTGCCCATTCCCAGGTGTGGGCACCCCTGGAGCTGCTGGATCTTTGGGCAACAGCCACCAATGCTGAGCCAGGAGTGAGTCACCAATTCTGCTTTGCCCTTCACTGGGAATAGCCAGGTGGGAGTGAGGAGAAGGGTTGGCTCTGGGTTATGATGCTAAGGGTTTGAGTCCAAGTCACTCTGCTTTGAGTAGCACTGGCAATCATTGTTCTCAGTCACAGCTTGGACTCTGCCAGGTTGGAATCAGAAATCAGGGACACCTGAACAACGGGTTTAAGATCACCCCTGCACCTACCTCACTAAAGAAAAGGTTTGCAAAACCACTGGGGAGTAAAAATCAGATGACAAGGGGAGAGCTGGGCAGTGCAATGCCATTTTCAGTCCTTTCAGTTCAGTTCAGTTCAGTTCAGTCGCTCAGTCGTGTCCGACTCTTTGCAACCCAATGAATTGCAGCACGCCAGGCTTCCCTGTTCATTCACCAACTCCCGGAGTTCACCCAGACTCATGTCCATCAAGTCAGTGATGCCATCCAGCCATCTCATCCTCTGTTGTCCCCTTCTCCTCCTGCCCCCAATCCCTCCCAGCATCAGAGTCTTTTCCAATGAGTCAACTCTTCGCATGAGGTGGCCAAACTACTGGAGTTTCAGCTTTAGCATCAGTCCTTCCAAAGAAATCCCAGGGCTGATCTCCTTCAGAATGGACTGGTTGGATCTCCTTGCAGTCCAAGGGACTCTCAAGAGTCTTCTCCAACACCACACTTCAAAAGCATCAATTCTTCGGCACTCAGCCTTCTTCACAGTCCAACTCTCACATCCATACATGACCACAGGAAAAACCATAGCCTTGACTAGACGAACCTTTGTTGGCAAAGTAATGTCTCTGCTTTTGAATATGCTATCTAGGTTGATCATAACTTTCCTTCTAAGGAGTAAGCGTCTTTTAATTTCATGGCTGCAGTCACCATCTGCAGTGATTTTGGAGCCCAAAAAAATAAAGTCTGACACTGTTTCCACTGTTTCCCCATCTATTTCCCATGAAGTGATGGGATGTTGTGTCCAACTCTTTGTGACCCCATGAATCACAGTACACCAGGCCTCCCTGTTAATCACCAACTCCCAGAGTTTACCCAAACTCATGTCCATTGAGTCGGTGATGCTATCCAGCCATCTCATCCTCTGTCGTCTCCTTCTCCTCCTGCCCCCAATCTTTCCCAGCATCAGGGCTTTTCCAATGAGTCAACTCTTCGCACAAGGTGGCCAAAGTATTGGAGTTTTAGCTTCGGTATCTGTCCTTCCAATGAACACCCAGGACTGATCTCCTTTAGGATGGACTAGTTGGATCTCCTTGCATTCCAAGGGACTCTCAAGAGTCTTCTCCAACACCACAATTCAAAAGCATCAATTCTTTGGCGCTCAGCTTTCTTCACAGTCCAACTCTCACATCCATACATGACCACTGGAAATACCATGGCCTTGACTAGATGGACCTTTGTTGGCAAATTAGAAACCCTGAAATGGCCTTTCGTATCTGTGGGGTATCTACTGGGGCCAGGCCTGCCTAAGTTTCTGAATAGGAAGGAGTGCCTCCCTCGCTTGGGAAATATCACATCTCCCCACAGCCAATAGATCATACAGCACTTATTTTCTATAATCATCCATCATTCTGTGGAACCCAGGCCCCCTTCTTCCAAGAGGTCTCTGTGAGCAAAGTCTGACCTTATACAATTTCACCCAGGAGATTTTTCCCGACCCAGGTATAGAACCCACATCTCTTACATGTCTCCTGCATTGTCAGGTGGGTTCTTTACCACTGCAACACCTGGGAAACCCAGAGTCAAGCCAACCCATTCTCAAATCCCAGATTTGTTAATCACCATACTATCTGTTACTGTCTGGCTTTAAGGTAGAAAGTTACTTAAACTCTCTGAGCTTCAGTTTCTTCCTCTGTAAAATGGGGATAGTAATCATTTGTACCCTAGAGATTCACTGTGAGGACACATGAGATAAAGTGTGTAAAGCACACAGCACAAGCCCTCCGTGGCACAGAGAAGCTCCTAAAATAGTTACATCATTTTACCATTGTTGTTGTTATTACTGTCACTACTATCTCAAGGCACTTGTTTGAGTTACAGTGTCCATGGTGCTCTTGACATATAAAATAGACATTCTGCAAGTGACTCCATGGCTACTGTCTTTTTCTGAACTCTTGGCCTTTGGCTTCCCTGCCACTCCACAGGGAGTGCTCAGGACCCAATGATCCCCCTTCTCACCTTCCTTTTGTTGGTGGGGTTGACATAGAGGTAACTGAGGACAGTCTTCAAACCCACTTTGTCATTCAGCTTTTCATAGGTGGTGCCATAATCTGTTGATCTGCAGGTAAAAGAGGAAGAAAGAAAGGAAAAGATTGTTTTACCAAATGGGGGATTGTGTTTCCAGGGGAGCCCAGCTCTACCCCAACCTGCATCTTTGTTCCCAAATTACATGAGTGCTTAGAAAGTGTTCCTCTGAGATAAAAGGCCCCATTAATTTTAGAACAGCAATTAGACTAATGCATCTGCTTACTACCTAAGCTTGCTCCCCTTTGTTCCCGGACTTTCTCAGAGACCTACTTTCCTGCCCTTTGTGAAGTGGTGCGGTGACAGGAGCTGTGGAGGTAGGCTGCCTCCGGTGCTCAGCCCTCTATCCTCCCAGAGCTCTGTGGGGAGAGG
This sequence comes from Bos taurus, assembly GCF_002263795.3. Classification (NCBI taxonomy): domain Eukaryota; kingdom Metazoa; phylum Chordata; class Mammalia; order Artiodactyla; family Bovidae; genus Bos; species Bos taurus. Next base: position 25,815,666 of record NC_037353.1, on the reverse strand, counting down.
CCTGAGTCCCTGCTGGGGGAGCAACAGGGAGAAAGGCCAGACCTTCTGAGGTACAACCACCTTCACGCCCCCCTACTGAGCCTGAAACCAGGAGACCCTCAGAGGGGCAGGAAGTGTTGCATCCAGGAGCCTCACGGGATCCAACAGCCAAACCCGGCCACACGCAGCAGAGTCCGATGCTTCCTTCCCACAGGAGCAATGGTGCATCAGGGGAAGAGCCAGCAACACTGAGCGGCTACCATTCGTTCTCCATGCCAATTTCCTGTGGCTACCTGTTCCTCCTTTGGGTGCTCTGACTAAGACCACGAGCCAGGGCTCTGAGAACAAAGGCAGGCCAACCAATCCACAGGCTCCTTCCTTTCCATCCCGCCTCTCTCCTTTCCATGGAGGAGGGAGAGCCAGTACCCAAAAGTGGATTCAAGAAGCCGAGCTTCCTGCTGCTCCCGCCTCGCTTCCCCACCCCCACCCCACACACCTCCCTCCCTTTTCAGGACCTGTATCATCAGGTTCTCATTCTGTCTGCCATCACCTTCCTTAGCTAGACTCAGGAAATCTCTCCCACTGGAGCTTCAGGAAGCCACAGAGGACTACTCACCATCTCTACCATCAGGTGACCCCAGGGGTACCTGCATTCCAACTCTGGCCCTGTGCTCTCTTGGTAACAGTAACTACCTGCCCTTGCCTTTTCCTTGATTACCTTCTAATCTAATCTCCCTCGATTTACCCACCTTCTAACTTTAATCTGCTTCTGCCTTGGCCCACAGCTTAGCTTTATAAGCCAAGTGTCCCAGGCCTGGCTTAAGTACCCACCCTCTGGTAAGGCTTCACTGGCCTTCTCCCTGGTTGCTGCTCATTTCTCCTCTGCACAAGTACAAAGTTCCCCATCTGTTGTACACCCAAGGCACATACTGTGCATGAAATGTACTCTTTGATTTTCTGATATTGTCATGATTAGTTTCCTTATATTCTGTTTCCCTCGCCACAACATAAGGTCCTCAAGGACGAGGAAATTCAGGGAATGCTATGGGAAGAGGAAAGAGCATGAACTTGGGGCACAGCAAACTCTAGTTCATTCTTAGATGGGCAGATCCCTGGTTTCAGGACCAAGTGCAGGTTACTGCACCTGCTGGAGCCTCAAATTTCCTACTCAAAAAAATGGGGATAATCTAATCTTACAGGGCATTTACGAGGATAAAAAATACAACATGTTGGAAACTTCCTAACAGGATGTAGGCATTCCGAAACGTCAAAAAATAAATAGACATAAATGAAAATACAAAGGACCTTCATGTCTTCTTTCAAAATGTACAGAACATCTTACACATCATGCACACTTGGCACATTTACTGAATAAACAAACGTCAGTATTTCTAATCCTTCCTTAGGCTACAGGCCCCACATGGTCATTGGTTATGCTAACTTTAATAATCAGCATCCCCCAAAAACTGAATTCTTATCTGCTGTCTCCTGTCTACCTTAGGCACTAGGAATCACTGCCAATGAGAGCAATCCTTGCCTTTATCTCTCGAACCCAGCTCAGTCTCCGGGTCTTAATGATTCTATCTCCTAAATAACTGAGACCCCTGATCGTCTCATGCTCATTCCAATGCAGTGGCTAGTGCATTATCGTTTTTGCAACAATCCCCCAATCAGATGCTTTTCTTCAAACTTCTCCCCCTCCCACCAATCTCCATGCTGTCATCAGGCAATATGTCAACCACACAGGTCTGTCCACCGTACTCCCTGGTAGTAATCACCCACTGCCTACACACAGTGAAGTTGTATCTTTCAAGCTTAGTCTTGTAAAGTCTGGGTGTAACTTCCCTTACTAGACCCATTTCCAGCCACTGGCTCCTCTGCCCCTTCCTCTCCAGCCTCATTCAGCTCCTGAATGTCCTGAATTTTTATTGCCTACATTTGTGGCACAGCATTCCTCTCTGTCTGAGCTATCTCTACCCCCTATTTCCTTTACTTAGTAAATTTCTTTCTAATCTTTATTCTCAACTCTATTATCACCCTCCTTCCAACTTTCTCACTGGGGAATTAATCTCCATTTCCTTTGTGTGCTTGTACTACCTCACACATTCTACTATTCTAGTGTTTATCCTATTGTTGTGATCATACTATTTTTATTCTGTAACTTTTTCCTCAACTATACTTCTGCAAGAGCAAAAAGCCATTTCTTATAACAGCCCAATGCATTGCACCATACATGGTACTAAGTGTGCTGAAAATCCACTGATTACTGTAGTGTTTTGCTTTGTTTTTATTTTCAAGGGTTAATGAATATATGAATCTGTCTAAATCTACTCACATGTTCTCAAACACCTGCTGATGTCCAATGACAACTCAACAGAGAGCCACACCTAGAAAACATACCTGATACTTCAGATGCTGGCCCAATTTGCAGAATGGTAAAGTCTTTTAGCATCTGGTACCAGGGAAGGACCTAGCATCAGGTTAAATGACACCAGAAGTAAGGTTAAATGACCAGTCATTCTGATCTCCTATCCTATCCAGGGCAGGGGAGAAGACACATCATAATCTTGAGAGACTATCAATAGTATATTTTTATTAATACAAATAAAAAAATTTTATAGAACAAACTGCTTCTTGATTCTACAGTCCTGAAGGCACAAAGATAGCACCAGGTGGGGAAAGAACATTGAACTTGGAATCTAGAGTAAAGAACTGACTCTGAAATGTACTCAAAGTGTTACCCTGGAAAAGTCTTCTCTACGTCTGTTAAAGAATGAATCACCCTGACATTTCTTAAAATGGCAAGGCAGACATAATTCAAGACTACTGCAACAGGTATAGGGACCACAGTAATGAGGTTTTGAAATAGAGAAGGGAGATTAGGCCATACTTCGAATACACCAAGGAAAAAGTAGGAACTTAAAGCCAAAGAGAAGGGTGGGGAATCAGTGGATAGAACATTACTAAGAAGGTATGGAAATTCTTTGCTGACTGACAAGATTCTTGCTGAAGGCAGGCTGGGGTGATCAGATGTCACCTGGGTTATGGTTGGGGATGAGGACTTCCATCAGATATGGAGTGCAATGAGATATTGTGAGGGGTGGTGGGGACTCTGGCTAAACTCACTTAGCAGGATTGTTGCTAAAAATGGGCTCTTGAGGACATATCTAAGGACTGGCCCTAGGTGAAAAGAGCTCAGAGGACTCTGACTAGAGCCTGGTCAAGAAGAGAATCTTTGCCAAGCCCCATTCTATCTTCAACACAAGAGTTTTAACTCAGATAATCATAAGGCCCCTTCTGGACTTTAAATCTTATTATCCCACCAACACAGCGCTAAGCTGTTTCCAACTAAAAACTTTTCTTCATGCTATATATAGCAAACATCTTGCTTGTAAGAGCGAAATTCTCAGGTCTCCTTTCATGACTGGTGTCACAACAGACTTCCTTCCAGAATCCAAATAATCCTCATCAAAGGTAGTGTACTTAACATGACGCATAGTTTCTCTTTCTGGAAGCTGCACAACCAACTCACATTGACTTTGTTCTTTTCCAAAAGTGGCTGCTGAGGGTAGGAGCTTCCCAACAAAGGATATGCCATGGCTCAGCTTCCTTTGCTTCTGGGGCAGCAGCTGCTCAAGCAGGCACATAGACACAAGTCTCACTCAGTGAGGGTGCCTCAAGGAGCCAGTGGGCCCTGGACCAAAGGAGGCCTAGACTCTGTCCTTTCTAGCATGGTCACTGCACACTGTGCTGACCACAGAGTGTGGTGGGCTTCCTTCCCCTGGGCTAGGGGCAGCTGGCAGAAGCCTCTGCACCACTGCCAGAGCCAGCAGTGCCTGGAGAAGTCACTTTGACAAAAAAGCAGATCATCCTTCACCTCGTGACTCTAGACATCTGCTGGCAGGGTCACTTAGAGGAAGCAGGCTCATTTCCCTATTTTAAAGCTAACTTCCCAAATCCTGATGCTAAACTCCTAAAGCTGAAATGTCCAGCAAGCTGGAGACGCCACACATGCACTGGGCACCTGCCATGGGCTGGGCCCTGGGCCAGTTACCATTTGGAACAGCTCAGAACACACAGCTAACCTGGCAGGCAGCGTGTGAGAGGTGCCCAGCCACAGCGCTCCCAGCTTCTGTGTCTCTGCTCAGATTCCTCCAGTTCCAGAAGGTTACTCCACTGCTCTGTGTGTGTGTGTGTGTGTGTGTGTACCTCTTGCTCTTCTGTTGTCTTTCATTATGAATTATTTCCAACACACAGAAAACTACAAGATGCCAACCATAAATCTACCACTAGATGTATATGTTGTCCATCAACACAAATACTTGATTATCTTTTCAAGTGTTTTTACATTTACATAAATGTTATCCCACAGGATATATGTTCTGCAGCTAGTTTGTTTTGTCCAACATTCAGTTTGGAGGATTTTATGCATGTTGACACACCTAGCCATAATCCATTCGTTTTAACTGCTGCGGAGCATTGTAGTTTACCAATAAACCATTGTCTGTTTATCCTTTCAAACCCTGATAAATGTTTTGTCTTTTAAAATTTGCTATGATAAATATTTCAATCACCATTTTTACACAAGTCTTTTCCAGAGAGACATCTTGATGTGAAATTACAACTCATACCCCATGCACAACTCTCATACCCTAAACATAACTTCTCTGCTGGTTATTGACAAATTTTTCTCTAAGGGGGCTGTACCTTCAAAGAGACACTCCCTTAGTCTCCAGCTCCAGAAACTGAGTCCTTCTTTATTGCCAGGGCCTGAGTCCACAGCTCCTGACCAGTCTTGTAACAGCTTTCTCTGTGTCCAAAATCTTCAGTTTCAGAGCAACTGAATCCAGTTAGTAGCTGGACCCTGAGTCCTAGCCTCAAGACTCAACCATCTCTTGTTTTCCCATTTGCATCACTGTTGGGCATCTGCTCTGTGGCTCCACCCTGCCAGGGACCTGCTTGCTGTCAGGTTGAGCCTCCCAGCTGCCAACTACTCACACTCCTCCCCAGGTACCCCAGGCTCACTGGTAGACTAGATGTCTACCCTCTTCAACTCCCCCAGGACTCCTGGTTTGAGCCCTCTAACTATTTAGGAGCTCCTGTCCCATCCTTATGCGCCTCCAGAAGACCTCCATGTGGGCCAGTACACTCTGGGAGCACCGCCTTACCTCACCAACCTAACCTGTCATAACCCAGGTAGCAACCCAAGGCCACTTTCTCAATGACAATTTCCAGAGCTGAGTTGTGAATGTAGTATACTTTCATCCACCCAGCAAGCTCCCATTCCTCTGATGAGCTTCTAGTGGAGAGGCTGGTGGCAACAAACATATGGGCTGCTATTTTAAAAGTAAAAGAAAGAAAAGAAAAACTTCCAGCCAACGCAGCCAAGTCGGCTTCCTATTAGAACTGAGCTGGAGCTCAGTACTCACCCCCCCACCTCCACCCCAGCCCACTCTGCATTCCCAGCACCACGTTCCTGCCAGAGGTGAGAGGGCTCTGCAGGGCATGCTGCCAGTTCTTATGGGGCCACCAGATGTTCAGGATGGGCAGATGCACGGCCTTCCTAATCCTGCCAGCTGCCCGCCCCTTGTTTGCCACCTGTGCTCCTCAGCTCCACCCTCCCCCTCCAAGGCTTGTCCCTGAGAAGGAACTATGAAATATCAAGTCTTTCACTCTTTGATTCTCTTATACGTCTTTCATCTTCCCGGTGGACTCCCTTCTCTGTGATATTATCTAAAATTAGTAAACCACCTCAGTCCTGATAGTTCCTTTTCCTGTTAGCAGTTTTATTTTATGTTGCTTAGTTCTTCATGCATATCTGTCTGTTCTGTATTATGGCGTTGACTATGTGCTAGATACTGGGCTTGCCCTCTGCTGCACCCAAGTCAGGGGCACTTATGAGGTGGTTTAGCACAGGCAGTGAGCTGTTTCGTGTAAAAGGGCCAGAGTGTAAGTATTTTCGGTTTTGATGATCTCTGTCAAAACTACTCAGCTCTGCTCTTGTAGTTCAAAACAAGCCAAGCAGGATACCCGATTGAATGGGTGTGCTGTGTTGCAATAAAGCATATTTACAAGAGCATGCAGGGCATAACTTGTGGGGCACTAGTCTAGCTGACTGCAATATCAACCCCTACCATCCCTAGCAACAGCCAGGCTTCCACCTCACTTTTGTCTCTCAGACAGCTTCCAAGATTTCAGACAAGGTATCTGATGCCCTGTCTCACCATTCCCTGCCCGGTTGCCATCAGGTCTAGGTGTCTGCCTCAGCCTGGCACTCAGGTGTGTGTAGTCTGCCCTCTTTCCTCCCCTTTCCCACTCTCCCAGTGAGATTACGGCTGGCAAGTGTCCGGATTTCCTCCTTTCTGACTCCCAGTTCTAGTACTAACTACATCGCGGAGACTTTTCCTACAACTTCAGCCCACACTCTCCTCTGAATATATCAACAGCATTAGAAGTTCCATATTTATTCTCTGAATACGCATATGTGCTCTTTTCAGCAATGACTAAAAGCTCCTTAAAAGAAAAATAACAAATAAAATAAATATATTCTGAAACTCCAAAAGTGCAGAGCACTAAATAGAGAAAACAAGGAAGATAGAAGCAGGGCAAAGACAACTATACACAGGACTGGGCAAACTAGACCACGTGCTCTTCACTTCTCTGAACAGTAGGGTCGCTATTTTAAGTACTCCATAGAGAATAGTGAGAAACTCAGTTTAGCATCTGATAAACCTTGTGCATAAATGTGTATGGCTGTCATTTTTATGACTACTCACCCAGATTGTCTTTTTCTCGAGGACAATCATCTTGTTTTTTTCCCTTGATTTATAAACTCCTTACTCTTAGGAGGTGAGGCACATGGATGCCCAATTAATCATTAAGGAATTTTTGGCTACTGTTTCCAATTGTGCCATGAAAATACACTATGGCCCAGCTGCTGGGGAATCAAAAGGAGGGCCCATGCTTCCCAGTGCCAGACCCCCAACCATTCCCCCTGAGTGTGCTGCACTGACCTACACTACAGTGAGAACAGCCAACAATCAAACACCAGAGGCAATGAGGGGCTCCAGTGTGCAGTGAACCTCAGCCCACTCTGCAGACAGGTCACGAGTTTCCACAATGCAGCTCCAGACCCCTGGCTGCCCAGAGAGTCTTTACCATCCAAATGGGAAAATCACTGATGCTCCCCTCTGGCCTGTTCCACTCCCAGTCTTAGGGCCAGTGTCTAAAGCCACATTAATTCATGTCTTTGCAGTGGCAGAAGCCCAACCTGACCACAAATAACCAGCCAGGAAACTAATTTCAGACTGCACACCAAAGGCCAGTGATTTAAATAGCTTCCCTCCTATGTGGGTATTGGCCCTATCCCCTACTTCGGAAAAACCACAGACAGGCTGAAGCCCAGGCGAAAGCTCACACAGCTCTCCACAATTCTTCATGTCATCTGACTCCACAGCCTCATTATCTCGTTTCACAAAGAGAGACACAATGATACAGAATAATTAATGTTCTCCTGCCCTGGCTATCTGAATGAGAGCCACCATAGTGTTCCAAGTACAGAGAATTGAAGGTTACCTGACTCTGCAGACCAGATCATGCAGAATTCATAGTTTATATAAAATAAAATGTAGACCTACCAGCAGCACCGTTCCAGCTCAGATCTGGGAGGGAAGGATGGGGTGTGGGGAGTTAGACAGAACATTCAGATCTTTGGTCTTTCCCATTGAAGTATGAACACTTCAATTCTCACTGAAGAATCTCAGTTCAGAAAATAGGGTTGCTGGATTGTTATTCTGAGGACTCAAAATGACAAAAGACCTCAACACTATCAGCCAAGAGGCCTGTTTGTGTCATATGGGTGAAGGGAGGAAAGAAGTCCTCCAGAGAAAGGAAACAGCATGAGCAGACCTCAGAGAGGAGGCGGCATCCCATTGATTGCACCTTTATTCACATGCTGCTGCTGCTAAGTCGCGTCAGTCGTGTCCGACTCTGTGCAACCCCATAGACGGCAGCCCACCAGGGTCCTCTGTCCCTGGGATTCTCCAGGCAAGAACACTGGAGTGGGTTGCCATTTCCTTCTCCAATGCATGAAAGTGAAAAGTGAAAGTGAAGTCACTCAGTCGTGTCCGACTCTTAGCGACCCCAGGGACTGTAGCCTATCAGGCTCCTCCGTCCATGGGATTCTCCAGGCAAGAGCACTGGAGTGGGGTGCCATCGCCTTCTCCATTATTCACATGAATATAGTGTATTTTATATAACACATATACACATACACTATACAATAGCATTAAAGAAGCAGGTAATATCAAGATTATTGACCTAGAAACGTCTCTAAGACATGACTAAATGAAAAAGGCTGCTGAATAATAATGCATTAAAGACACAAACAGTGTACCCAGACAAAACAAACCGATATATTTCCATTCGGTTTAGAAGTGTGTATCCAAGTGCATTTTAAAATTTCTAGAGGAAAACACAAATGCATGGTAATAGAAGTTACCTCTGATTAGGGGTTCAGGGTGGGTTGGTTGGCTATAAGAACTAGAGTTTATTTGTAACGTTATAATGTTTTCAAAACAAAAATATATCCATGTATCACTCATGCAGTTAAAAATAATCACAATAAAGTGATTTGTTACAGAACAGTTACAAGGCAGATCAGTAAATTAACACATCTGTGAGGAACTCTATTATAGATAAGCATTTGCATTCAAAAAGACAGCCCTGGCATAACCATAAGAGGATTCGTTTCAGAGTCAAGCAGATTTGGTTTCAAATCCAGCCTGTGCAACCTTAGACTAATTACATAAGTCTCCTATTTCATATCTGCTCAATGGGAATATAAATATCGCCTTCACAGGATTACCATGAAGCTTAAATAGCCCTAATATCATGCAGTTCACTTCACTGTCAGTTGTTGGGAGACCTCATGGTGGAACAATAATGTGATCATTGGAGGAGAAACTGTCTCATACATCTCTCAGCAAATAGAAGGTAAGTTGTAGTTACATAAGCACCAGTGGGCAGGCTAAGGCCATCTCATCCCCACCATATAAGCAATCAGCGAACATAAGGCACATGGGAAGATGGAGGGGTTGCTACGCATAATCAGAGATAGCCTCCAGCAGGTAGAAATTAAAGTCTAGGGAAAACAGACTTCACTTTTTTTCAGCAAGTTTTCCTGGGGAAAAAAATAATGAGGCACCAACTAGAAGGTTCTGGACAGTTTTAGCAAGGCATTTCTATCTGGGGAGTAGATGTTTACCATTTCCCTTTAAAATTACATGCAGCCAGTTGAGTCCCTATGACATGCACACAATTATGTCTGTCTGTGCACAACTAGAAAGCCCCAGGATAAAATGGGTAGCTGCCTAATGGAGAGATGTGAACTCATGGGGAGCCTTCAGACCATCTCTCTACCCTGGAAAAGCTAAGCTCTGTGCCTCATTCATTTGTAAATCGTTTTCTTCTCTGGCATAAGCATTATGCCTTCTATGTGGTAAGCACTCAAGGCATTAATTAATCCATCAAAATGGTCTATTTCTCCTCTGAATAACCAGCCCTGTAGAGAAGACAGTGGTTCCTCTTGCTTCCATCTTCCTCCGAGAAGCCTCTCATCTTTCCTGCCTCTGGTTTCCTAGCACTCAGCATCAGCGTCACTCTCAGGGAGCGCTGTACCTACTCCCTAGGGATACACCTCTTTTTTCCTCTGCTGTTGTTTTATGTCATTATTTAACTTTTTGTGCATGAGGTTCCTTTTTCCAGAGAGAATAAGTCCTCTGAGGTCAAGGAGCTTCTTGCCTGTCTTTTTTAACCCATAATGCATGCTGAATAACGCCATGCAGTTTAGATATTCAGGCTGAGCAAATGTGTTCCAGGGACTGAAATAGTCACATTCAGATTCGCTGCTGCTTATGAAAGGTTCTCCTGGGAGAGACTAACAGCAAAGCAGATGTTCCTTCAGGCAGAGCTGGTTCTATCAGTTTATCTTACTGGTCATCTGGGGAAGAAAGAAGACTAAAGTTATGCCAGCACCTGACATTGCCCAGCCCAAGGAAGAAAAGGAAATTCCCAGATACCCAAGAGTGGATCTCAGGAACCATAGGCACTCCATCTCCTCATGGGCCCAGAAATCTGAAATCTCACTTATCTCTTCTTCTAAAAGAATTATATGTTAATGGCTATGCTCCCTATATATTATTTAAACACTGCCCTGTTGAGCACATTCTACATTCCAAATGCACTTGACACGAGATCAGAGCTATCGGGCTTGAAAACCAATCTCAGTTTTTTAAAGCTTTCCTTAGAAAGGTTAAGTAAGAAAAATAAGCAATTAGCCAGAAGCTGGGTTTGTTCCCAAGTCACAGAGTATTTCTTAAACCATCCTGTGGCCCTTAAAGAAACGCTCCTCTGAGACCCGAGGCAGGGTTCATTAAGTCCAGGTGACATGGACTGCCTCATCAAACTGGTGCCCATGGCTTTAGGGAAAATGAATGCCATACTCTAGGGTATTTTTAGAATATATATAAAAGGACTGAAAAGCAATGATAGAAATATCATAGAATATAGAAAAGAATAATGTGCAACACAGACATCAATTATAGCCATGCTATACAGAGAAAAATCCACTTAATATTTTAGTATTTTTTTTCTCTGATCTGTGGGTATGTATATGTTTACAAAATTGGGAGTCATTCTCTGTATACAGTTTGCTGTCCTACTTTTCCACTTAACATTTTAAATATCTCCCCATGCTGCGACATAGCCTTCCAAAATAATTTTCAAAGCCTTACAGCATCTCAATGTACAAACGTATCATAAATTACTTTAACTGCCTTCTTGGTCAGATGGTTGGTTTCTGGCCAAATGTTTACATTAAATAACTTTAGTGTGTATTCTTCTACATAAATCTTTATGTGCATCTCCATTTGTTTCCTTAAAGTACATTCGTGTAAGTGCAATTATTAGTTCAAAGGGTAAAAATTATCATTAACATTCTTGTTATAAAATATTCTATATGACATAAATATGCTGGTCAATCTGCACTTCCACTAACAGTACATGGAAGCGCCGATTTCAGGGAATACTGGCCAACACTAGGCATAACTATTTTAAAATCTCCAGACATAGGTGTGTTGGCAACATGTATTGCAAAAATATAAGCCCTTAATCCTGTCTTCACACTAAAATGCTTTGTCTTTAACAGTGGTTCCCAAACTTTTATGACTCAGGACTCCTTTATACTCTTAAAAATTAATTCATACATTACATTCACAAATTTGCAATTTTAGAAATTACATCTGGCAAAATTTTACAATATTTATGAATTTATTTTAAAGTAATAAATAGTTTTTTATGATAAAGAAACTGGAGTTTCTCAAGCAAAAATAATTTAGTGAGAAAGCACTGCACTGTTTTACATTTTTTGCCAAGTCCCTTAATATCTCACTTAATGGAAAACAGTTGGATTATATCTACATCTGTGCTTGATCATTATGATATCACATATGTCATACAACTTCTAGAAATTCCACTGTACATTTGAGAATGAGAATTTTTTTTAAAGCCCATAACATTTTATTATAATTTAAAAATAGCTTTGACTTCATTAATCTGCTGATAGGATCATGGACATTCCCCAGGGTTCCCAGGATCACACTTTGAGAACTCCTGCTCTATGCCAAACAACTGGGTCCCAGGAGGACTGCAACTTACAAAGAGATCGTTTCTAATTTTAATAAAAGCTATACTTTGGCCACCTCATGCAAAGAGTTGACTCATTGGAAAAGACTCTGATACTGGGAGGGATTGGGGGCAGGAAGAGAAGGGGACGACAGAGGATGAGATGGCTGGATGGCATCACTGACTCGATGGACGTGAGTCTGAGTGAACTCCGGGAGTTGGTGATGGACAGGGAGACCTGGCGTGCTGCGATTCATGGGGTCACAAAGAGTCGGACACGACTGAGCGACTGATCTGATCTGATGGACTTCTTGCAAATGTTCTCACTTCATTCTTCTTCCACCCGACCCTGTAAAGTTCAAATCCCATCTCCTGCATAAAGCCTTCTCATCTAACCTGCCTTTCAGTGATGTTCCCTTTCTCTGATTCTTTACTGCTTTTATATCACTGCAGAACAATTTGGCCTACGCCCTCTGATTTTCATAGCCTCTTGTCCCCACCCAAACTATAAGCTTCTTGAGGTCAGGGATCAAGTTGTTGGAACACACTTGGGCTCAATGACTGATTTCTCAGAAGAGAGCTGCTCTAAGTCACTGTGGCATTTAAGGAACTAACATTTGCATGGTACTTTACACAGAACACTTTCTCTTGAGATATTTTATTTAATTCTCACAAGGACCCTTTGACATAGACATTTTATCTTTGTCATAAAAATGAGGAAATAGAGACTGAGAAAGGTTAAGTGACTAAAGCAAATGACAACACTGAAACTTGAACCTTGGTCAACAGATTCCAGATCCCATGCACGCTACTCTGATGCCTGGCTACTAACTGGCAGCAGTGGTGACTGAGCCCCACAAAGTGTCACAGAGGGGAGATTTCACAGACTCATCCTTTCAGAGGAACTCCAAAGACATTCCCAAGAGGAGGTACTACACAAGTATTAAAAACAAGAGTGTTTGAAGTCAAAACTAAGTTGGAATTCCTATCCTCCCACCTACTAGCAATATGACACTGGCACATTTCCTTAGCTTTCTAGGCCTCGCTTTCCCCATCTCTAATATAGGCATAATCATTGATACCAGGCAGAGTTGTTGAGAGAATCCAATGAGAAAATCTACATAAAGCACAGTGCAAGAATCAGCTTAGTTCTTGGATATACTTCCATTCCTTCCTAAAACCATCTCATCACCATCCCTTATTTCCCCTCTGGAAAACAAGAAGGATTTCATGAAATGAAGATAGGCACTGCCTAGAGCCTAAGCAATCTATTAAACAGGAAAATACTTCATCCCAGACACCTGGGTCTGGAGTCTTTGGAACACAAGGTTCCAGGCCAAAAGCATCACTGGAAAGAAAGGACGGTGTTTTGTACCAACAGACACTCACTGCCAATCCGTGTGAGAGCCTATATGGGTCTTAGCTCTGGAAGCCAGCCTACTCCTCTCAACATACACATAGATCCCTCAAGCTCATGTGCCCTAGGAGTCTCTGGAACTCAGTACCTTTCCTGACACAGGTTGCTTCTCTGGGGAAAAGGTAGTGCTCAGTTGGTCAGGTCAAGATGCTGACAGGAGACAGAGGCCAGGTTGGGAACAGTGCCTCCCAGCCCATTAATACTAGGACTGGCAGCAACACAGTGTGTTAACTATCTCCAGCGGCTCAAACTTCAGCATTCAGCAAGTCCCATAAGTTATGGTCGATTGGGTTTCCAGAATCCTGTGGTTATCGACACTCCTAGTTTCTAACCAAAAACAATGATCCACAGTTTGAGTACTTTCCTCTTTTACAAAATGAGAGGGTTGAAATCAATGATCTCAAAGGTCCTGCCATCTCCAAATTTCTGTGCATCTGATCAAGCTCCAAATGGCTTCTGCTTGCTTTCAAAATGCAGATCTATGCTCTAAGGATGCAAATCTGTCATCACCAAGGGCCACTGAGGTCCTGCAAAAAACTGCCTGAGGTCAGGCATGTCCCTAGAATAAGTGTTCAGCTTCCCAAACGTCTACAAGCCTATGGATCACCTAATCTAGACAACTAAGGAATGCTCTCAGAAACTGTCATGTGGTCTTGGGGAGACAAGACTATTTCTCACTAAATAACTAGAAAGCATGGCATGAGTCAGTCTTGGAAGCCAAGGGATAATATGTGTCATTTTAAACACAACATCTGAATCATCATGAAATGATAGGCAAAATAACAGCGTATCAGTGAAATTTTGATACAGCCCTCTCCTGGAAAGATTAGAGAGGAGGCAGAAGCTCAGAGAAAGGGACAATTAGTAAAGGGATACAAAAAAGCAATTAGATAAAACTCTGTGAGGACAAAGGTCCTACTAAGTCCCCAGTATCCACTCCCTTGGCCCTCAATCACTATTTTCAATAAATAAATGAATAAAGGACAAATGAGTAGGAAGCAGTTAGAACAAATTCAATAGGATAACAGTGTTGTTAAATGAACACATTTTGGAGTCGGAGACACAGCAGAGTCAAATGTGACTAATACACACACACACACACACACACACACAAACACACACATCTATAAGTGGGTGTGCTCAGTTGCTTCAGTCATGTCCGGCTCTTTGCCACCCTATGGACTATAGCCTGCCAGGCTCCTCTGTCCTTGGGATTCTCCAGGCAAGAATACTGGAATGGGTTGCCATGCCCTCGTCCAGGGGATCCTCCCAATCCAGTGATTGAACCTGCATCTTCTGTGGCTCCTGCGTTGCAGGTTGATTCTTTACTGCTGAGCCGCTGGGGAAGCACACTAAACCAAGCACCGCACAGGGTTATTTGAGAACTCAGTGAGAACTGAGTGAGGAAAAGCGCATAAAACATTTATCGCAATGTCAGGCTTATTATACGTGTGTGTGTGCTCAGTCACTCAGTCACGTTGATTCTTTGAGACCTCATGGACTGTAGCCCTCCAGGCTCCTCTGTCCATGGAATTTTCCAGGCAAGAATACTAGAATGGGATGACATTTCCTACAGGGGATCTTCCCAACCCAGAGACTGAACCCACATCTCTTATATCTCCTGCACTGGCAGGCAGATCCTTCACCACTGTGCCACCTGGGAAGCCCTAGGCTTATTATTACTTAGGTTTTTAATATTGATGATGGCATATGATGGTAATGATGAAAATGATGCAGATAATGATATTCATCAGTGCTAGGGGGCTCAGAGAAAAAGGAAGGAAGATTTTATTGAAGAGGTGAGCTTTGAAGGAAAAGATGGAGAATCAGGAGTCCAGAGGAAGACAAAGGCTTGGAACCTAAAATACATGAATATTTTCAGAAAATAATTAGGAAATGAGCCTGATCTGAAAGAAATGTGCTTACACAGGCATAAATGAGCATAAGTTTTTATAAGTAGAATAAGATTTGGTAGAGGGTCTTGAATATCTGCTAAAGAGCTTGAACTTTATCTTACAAACAACAGGGGCCCCCAAGGTTCTAGAATCTGGCAGAGACATAATAGAAGTCCATTTGGAAAGACTAATTGGTCGCTGATGGATATGATGGGCTGATGAAGCATGTTCTTCTAGAGGTAGAAAGACTTATTAGGAATCCATCTCACTAGCTTGATGACAGCAGGGTGTAAGAAATGAAGAGGGACACAAAAGCAGCATAATGTGTTTACTCGCTTGGGGCAGAGATGAAGGAGAAGAAACAGGTAAAGACAACTTCAAGATTCCAAGCCTGAGTGCCTAAGAGAATAGCGTTACCACAGACGGAAACAAGAGTGGAGCTGACATCTCTGGAGCAGCTTATAAAGTGTTTTTGAGAAAACAGAAAAACATCCTAGGCTCAGTTGCCTAAAACCAGAGCCTAAGACTGGGTCTAGAAGCTTGAGACGGAGAAGGCAATGGCACCCCACTCCAGTACTCTTGCCGGGAAAATCCCATGGACGGAGGAGCCTGGTGGGCTGCAATCCATGGGGTCGCAAAGAGTCGGACACGACTGAGCGACTTCACTTTCACTTTTCACTTTCATGCATTGGAGAAGGAAATGGCAACCCACTCCAGTGTTCTTGCCTGGAGAATCCCAGGGACAGAGGAGCCTGGTAGGCTGCTGTCTATGGGGTCGCACAGAGTCGGACACAACTGAAGCGACTTAGCAGCAGCAGCAGCAGCAGAAGCTTGAGAATGATTGAGGGAATAGTGAAAGTGAAAGTCGTTCACTCGTGTCCAGCTCTTTTCGAGCCCATAGACTGTCCATGTAATTCTCCAGGCCAGAATGCTGGAGTGGGTAGCCTTTCCCTTTTCCAGGAGATCTTCCCAACCCAGGGGTCGAACCCAGGTCTCCCACATTGCAGGCAGATTCTTTACCAGCTGAGCCACAAGGGAAGCTCAAGAACACTGCAGTGGGTAACCTATCCCTTCTCCAGGGAATCTTCCCAACCCAGGAATTGAACCAGGGTCTCCCGCAATGCAGGCAGATTCTTTACCAACTGAGCTCTCAGGGAAGCCCTGACTGAGAAAATGCTTGTAGGCAAAACCTAATGGAAGAGAGGGAGGCAAGATCGGGGTTCAGGTTCCAGGTAAAGCCTGATCCACAGGGGGTCCAATGGGTAACTCTCTCCACAGACTTGACCCACTCTAAAGCAAGGGGCCAGGATTTTGTGCTCCACACCAGCCAGTTATTGGCCATCCCAGATGTAGGAAGTGGTGACCTCTGGAGGAAGTCATCACATCTTGAAGCTGATGGGTGCCTAAAGGGAATGTTAAGCTAAATTTAACCTAAGGCCTTTTAGCATGTAACTCTCAGCAATTGCCTTCTATCATTACTGTGATTGTTAGCGTTGAAATGATGGCGAGATATCCAACAAACTTGATGAATGAAAGAAAACAATACTGGGCAACTACAGTCCTCTGCCTCTGTACAACTTCCATCTGAGAATATCACTTCCCCTTTATTTTCTGCCCTGCTTTGTGTAAGCAGCAGATAGCCTAGGAGCTGTCATACTCCAGAGTTTCAACATCAGTCATACAATTCATCAGAGGTGCAAAAGCATGAAAGAAAAGCTAGGGGAGGCTTTCTAAAAGTGAAGGAAAGATAGACTGTTTCTATTTTAAGCACTTGAATATGAATGGGAAAACCTCTGGGCCCTTAACATTCTCTTCAAGTTCATATATCCTGGCCTAGAACCATTTCCTCTGGATGGAGCCCATCTGCAAATGCTGCTCTAACACATCTAGAATTCTATATGGCTGGATTTTCCTTGTATGTGGTAGGAATCTCCCCGAACGCCTGTGTATACATTTAAAGTTAGTTTTAATGTTCCAGTTAAGCTGAACTCTCTGTTTAAGAGCTGTATACTAAATCCTGTAATAGAGAACCACCCCCAAAAGTATATTTCCTCTGAAACTAAGATCTAACAGAAAGCATGCTTGCATTTTACAGGAAGCTGGGCTTCAGTCTTTGACCCAGAAATCAACAGATGTTTATCAGATGCCCACAGTGTGACAGGCACTATGCTAGATACCCTATATCTTGGGAATAGTAAAAAGACATTCTGGCTAAAGAACAAAAATGAATACAGGAATAGAAAGGCTGGATGTGCATTCCAGAGAGTATATACATTGAAGCATTAGCTGCAATAGCAAACACCACCAACATGTCAGTGACTTAAAACTGTGTTAGTGTACTTCTGATCCGCGTCATAGTCTATTACAGACAGCAGTGAGGTGCGGGCAGGAAGGGGCTCTTGTTCTGCACCATGATTCAGAAACCTGGGCTCTTATATCAAAATTCTGCTATCTTCTAGATGTATTAGGAATTCTCAGTTGAACTGGTGGAAAGAGTAATGAGTGAGAATTGTTTTTACCATGAATGGAAGTGGCATCCATCATTCCCAGCCTCTCTCTCTGTGGGCCAGGATTCAGTCATGTGACTATGTTTAAGGGAAAGAATGCTGTTCAGTCACAAGTCATGTCCAACTCTTTGTGACCCCATGAGGTGTAACACTCCAGGCTCTGCCCTGTTCTTCACTATATCCAGGAGTTTGTTCAAACTTATGTCCATTGAGTCAATGATGCCATCCAACCATCTCATCCTCTGCATGACTGAGTGACTAAACAACAACAATAACACACGCACACACAGATATATATACATATATATTATATAGTGTGAGTCACACAGTCATATCCAACTCTTTGAGACCCCATGGACTGTAGCCCACCAGACTCCTCTGTCCATGGGATTTCCCAGGCAAAAATACTGGAGTGGATTGTCATTTCCTTCTCCAGGGAATCTTCCTGATTGAAGACTAAACCCAGGTCTCCTGCATTGCAGGCATGTTCTTTACTATCTGAGCCATCAGCATTTGATTTCATATATATATATATATATATATATATATATATATATATATACACACACACACACACACACACAGAAGTAAACAATGAAACAATATTTAGCCTTAAATAAGAAAAAATACTGCCATTTGTGACAACATGGATAAAGCTGGAGGGTATTAGTGAAATAAGCTGCTGCTGCTGCTGCTGCTAAGTCGCTTCAGTCATGGCCGGCTCTGCGCAACCCCATAGATGGCAGCCCAGCAGGCTCCCCCGTCCCTGGGATTCTCCAGGCAAGAACACTGGAGTGGGTTGCCATTTCCTTCTTCAATGCGTGAAAGTGAAGTCACTCAGTCGTGTCCAACTCTTTGCGACCCCATGGACTGCAGCCCACCAGGCTCCTCCGTCCATGGGATTTTCCAGGCAAGAGTACTGGAGTGGGGTGTCATTGCCTTCTCCAATGCATGAAAGTGGAAAGTGAAAGTGAAGTCGCTCAGTCGTCCGACTCTTAGCGACCCCATGGACTGCAGCCCACCAGGCTCCTCCGTCCATGGGATATTCCAGGCAAGAGTACTGGAGTGGGGTGCCATTGCCTTCTCCAATGCATGAAAGTGGAAAGTGAAAGTGAAGTCACTTAGTCATCCGACTCTTAGCGACCCCATGGACTGCAGCCTACCAGGCTCCTCTGTTCATGGGATTTTCCAGGAGTGTGGTGCCATTGCCTTCTCCTGAAATAAGCTAGTCAGGGACAAATACTGCATGATATGACTTTCATGTGGAATCTAAAAAAAAATAAAAGAATCAAAATCATAGGAATAGAGTAGAATAGTGGTTGTCAGGGGCTGTAGGTGAAGGAGTAGAGAGAGGCTTGCAAAAAGACACAAATTTTCAATTTTAAGACTGAAAGGTCTTAAAGTCTGAGTATCTAATATTATGGCCACTGGTAATAATGTGTTATACAATTTAAATTCGCTAAGAGAGTAGAATTTAAGTGTCCTGACCCAATAATAATAATAAAATTATTCAACAAACTTGATCTCCCATGCAGTTAGAAACCTGTGCTCTTGGGGCTGGTGCACTAGGATGACCCAGAGGGATGCTATGGGGAGGGAGGAGGGTTCAGGATGGGGAACACGTGTATACCTGTGGCGAGTTCATGTTGATATATGGCAAAACCAATACAATATTGTAAAGTTAAAAAATAAAATAAATAAAAATAAAATTTAAAAAATAAATTAAAAAAATAAAATCTATATAAGTTCTGGGAATAGGTAGTGGTGATTATTGTACAACTTTGTAATGCTATTGAATTATGCCTTTAAAATGTCTAAAGTAGTAAATTTTATGTATATTTTTACCACGATAAAAAAAAAAATGTTCGTTAGAAAGAAAGGGAAAAAAAAAAACTAGTCTCAATGAGACCAAGTGGCTTGCTCTAGTTCACATGTCTGCTAAGCAGCGTGGGTATTTGAAACCATGTCTGCTTGATTTTAGAACACAAGTCATTCTTCTCTGAGCCAAAGAGACTGGCAGATGACTTAAAAAGAGGCCATTGCAACCCAATCCTAAATCACCTCCTCAATGGTGCTAAGGAACATATGTGTAACCAGGGAGATTTTGCCCTCTCTTCTCCACCTCCATGAAAATGAATGAGCTGAACTGAGGGTGAGAAGTCAGGATAGGCTGCAGGTATCTAAATCTGTGTCCCCAAAGCTTAGCTGGCAGGCATGAGTGGGGCTACTCCACTCAAAATTCGATATTCTTCTGTTTTTCAACCATTTAAAAATGTGAAAGCTGTACTTAGCACACAGGCTACACATAAAACAGGAGGGAGGCAGGATTTGGTTCATGGGCTACAGTCTGCTGACCTCTGCCTTTGGCCCCTGCCTTCTTGCCCCCTCCCCACTATTAGCTCCCTAACACCTTGCTGACCTAGAAGCACCAACACTCAGCCTACCTCCTAGACCAAAATCTGCACACATACTTGAAGCCATGCCTTCTCCGAGCGTGCCTTGCCTGAACCACCCCAGTCCCAGGGCACCATCCTGGACTTCGTCCATGGTGGCTAGAATGCTCATCTGGTTCGTGCTAGCTTTAGTAGTGGGAGAGCAAAGAAAAGGACTGCTAAATGCTGTGCTTCTTCATGCCTTCAAAAGACCTGCATGTTAAGAGTGGCCAAGCTGCAGCTTACCCAGTGGACCAACATGCAGGCTGCCCAAGCTGGAGTTCTTCCCAAAGTGAATGGGAAGCATCCACCACCTCCCTTTCTTTGCCACAAGCCCAGGGATGAAGCATGTGTCCTGTGAAGAGGGGAAGTGACAACCCCTGCAGGGGAAAAGATGCACCAAACCCATCTGGTCAGTGCAATCTGGCCAGGCCCATGCGGCTAAACTCATGTTGCCTAAAGCAACAGTTTACCTCCAGGTTGGAAAATGGCAGCAATAAAAATATAAATGGAACCCAGCCAGAGAGATGATTCTCAGTAAAAAAGAGACTCTGCATAAGGAGAAATGGGGGGAAAATATTTATATCCATAGAGAGAGAGAGACATTATCTTCTTCTCCAACACATTTTTCTGAAGTTACAAATCAATGGTTTCTATTTATTCCCACTGGAGAGAAAAACAAAAACCCTGAGATTTATGAGCAGTGTTGTTTATTTATAATCCAAAAACTCTTCTCATACCATATGGTTGGGAAATTTACAGAGAGACAAAGTGAGAGGAAATTGCCTGCTTAATTCAATGGTCTTGGCAAAGCTAGTAGGCAGAGAGTGCATCCCAAACTCTTCCTCTGACACATGTGTAAGCGTGTACAGGCGAGGAGGCCTGCATGCAGAGAGCAGAGGGAGCCCTTCCATCACCAGAAAAGCCACAATGTAGTGTAGTGGGAATGCAAGCAGCTGATGAGCTCAGCTGAGAAGGACAGGCTCATTTCTCTATCCCAGCACAGGCTAGAGAAAGGGATACTGAGAAACAGACCAGAAAGGAGGGTGAGGGCTAAGCGATGTAGGAGCAACCAGTCTTCTGGACAAGTAAAGAGGATGCACAGCACATGAGGGTTCTCAGGAAGGCAAAGTACACACAGCTCTCTACTACACTTCTGTTCAATCATTTTCCTTCTCCATGTTAGTGAGAAATAAGCAGAAATTTCTGATTCCATCTCTGCTGCTCAGCATGCTCTACAGAAAGGCAATCACTCACCGCCTTGAAGGAACCAACACAAGTTTGCACTGGACGCCTTCACTTCCTCCATGCTCGACCCTCCCCTTTCAGAATGATGACAAACAGAAAAAAGGAAAACACTGAGGCTGAAGATGATTAATACAAATGAGAAGAGTGGCCAGATATGAAAAGGGATTGAAAAGCATGGAAAAGGATACAAGAGGCACAGTGGGGCAAAGGAAAGGTCACCTCTTTGAGAAAATCCTCCCTGAAGATTCTGTCCATGGGGCTCCATCCACTGAGTGTCCACAGCCCAGAGGACCTACTCACACTACACTAGGCTTCCACACCTGTTGCCTGCAATACTAGCTACCTTTTAATGTACATACAACTGCTCTCCTGGTTCACCTGCCACTTCTGTTTGGAGGACTCCCAAAACTTTTCCTGCTCCAGCCTCTCCTGTGAACTCCAGTCTCACATTTCCAAATGCTGTGCAAGGAGCCGTTGGCACTTCAGTTCCAGGATGCTAAAACTGAGCTCAGCACTCCTCCACCATAACACTGTTCCCCCTCCCCACTTCCTCCCTCCTTTTCTTCTTCCATTCCCCACTTCTGTAATGGGACCAAACCCTCCCAGGTCTGAAAGCTTATAATCATCATGACAATTTCTCCTCCTCACTCTCCTCTAATCGCTGTCAAGTCCTGTTAACTGTGCTTCAGAAATTTCTCTTGCATTGGTCCTTCTCTCTCTCTTTCCGAACAACCGAAGTTTAACAGGATGGGCTGCATGGGCAGCTGTAATGCTCCACCAGATCTCTGTCCCACCTCTACACATCTTTCTCCTCAGCCCAGGGTTCCCAGTGGTGTCCAGGCTACCTTCCTACAGCGTAGTTATAGGCACAGTCATTAACCTCATGGTTTCTAGTTACTATAAACTATAATTCTGGTTCAATATTCTGTGTCACCCTCCATCACCACTGTTCACCCCAACTCTAGGGGCTCCACACAGCTGAATCTCAGTAATTGCCTGATGACGTCTGATGGATGGACAATATGCAGAACAGCAATGCTTTCTCTCTTCTCCTCCACGACCATTTGGGAGAAATGCTGCTGCTGAGAGGACCTGTGGCTTATAAAGCTGAACTGACTTGACAGTTACAAGTGTGTAAAACAATGATAAGAAAGCAAAGGGTGGATGAAAAAAAGGAGACTACACCAGAGTTCATGACAAATAACAGGGAGGCAGCCTCGTTGGTAAACAGATCAAATAATTAAGAGCAAGACCCCCAAAAGATCTGTGAATAAAACAGAAGGTCCCAGGTGAGTGAGGAGAAGTAATTTATTGATGAGGAGTAGATGTAGCTAAACAACGAAATGAATTTGTCGGGGAGGAGTGTTGCAAGAAGGGAGGAGGGGACAGGTGCAGGAGGAAAGGCATAAATTTGCCATGGGAGAAAACCCGAAGTCTTTATCAGAATGGGTGAAGGAGTGTCTCTGAAGAGCAGAAGGCTGACCAGACTGCTAAGTTGACAGGGCCTGCCTGAGAAGGAAATAATTGGAGGGAGCACAGAGCCATTCATCCTGCCATGGACACTGCTGGCTCCTCTCGGCATGCAGAGCAGGTACGGCAAGGCGTCTTGGACGTAGCCCTCCAGGAAGGCGGCCGCTGTGGGGGGTGGGGAGGCGGTCAGTGCAGGCCGACCAGCACCCAGGCCTGGTGTGTGTGCAGGTGTGAGCGTGTGCAGACGTGTGGGTGTGCGTGCAGGGGTGTGTGCGGGAGTGAGTGTGCAAGCTGTGTGCACACATGAATGCACAGGTGTGGGTGTGAGTGTGCAGGTGTGTGTGCAAGTGACTGCAGCCATGTGTAACTGCTGTTGTGTGCAGGTGTGAGCATATGCATGTGAGTGTGCAGGTGTGTATGGGTGTGAGTGCAGGTATGGGTGTGAGCAGATGTGTGTGCAGGGGTGTGTGCGCAGATGAGTGCACATGTGGGTGTTGTATGGGTGTGAGTGTGCACCTGGGTGCAGCTGTGTGCCACTTGTTGCGTGAGTGCAGGTGTGTGCACTTGTGACTCCGGGTGTGCATGTATGAGTGCAGGTGTGCACAGGTAGGTATGTGGGGCTGTATTTGTGTGTGCGGGTGTTAGTGTGAGTGTGCGGCTGTGTGCACGTGTGTGAGTCTGGCGGCTGTGTGCACTTGTGTGTGCGTGTGGGTGTGTTTGAGTGCTTACATGTGAACACGAGAGCCCTGTGCTGGAGGCACTGGCTGGACCACCACTCAGAACCATTGAGCTGGGGGTGTGGGGTACTGATCACATTAGAATTCCTCAACATTTTCAGTCTTGAAGACTTTTTTTAATTTTATTTTTTTTAAAGGCTTTTTTGCCTGTGCTCTGCGGCATGTGGGACCTAGTTCCCTGAGCAGGGAGTGAGCCCTGCACGCCCTGCATTGGAAGGCTTGGGGTCTCCACCAGTGGACGCCAGGGAGGTCCCCGAACACTTTCTCAATTTCAGTTTTTCAGGCTCTCCCTGTCTTGTAGAAACCACTAATTCAGAAAGCTGAGCAGGTTGCAGGGGCCCTTCCCCAGCTGCAAATCACTGTCAGGAAAGAGGCGGGGGGGCTTGTGGGTGCTCGGCCTCAGGCAGGGCCCCCTCGGGTGCCCCCAGCACCAGGAGAGTGAAAAGGAGGTGGGGGTCCAGGAGTGAGGCCCTGGGGCCCGCTGGTCCCCAGCCAGGCGCAGGTGGGACCTGGCAGCCAGGGTCTGGCTCCCTGCAGAAGGGACGCCTTGGGGGTGCTGTGCTCACGCATACACACACGCCCCGTGACAACACACACGATGTCTCCTGGAACAGTTCGGAGGGCTGTGGTGCTGAGTGACACCCCATCTCCGCAGGGCAGGTGGAGGAGGAGGCCTGAGTCTGAGGGGCATCTCCGGGGCACCCCCCTGGCAGGAGGGCCCCCGGCAGCCCACCTGGGGAGGGGCAAACTTGGGGGGGGCAGAGACAGCTGCCCCAGGAGGGCCCTGTCCCCTACTGGCTGTCAATAGCCTCCAGCCCAGAGAAGACCCCAGGGGCTCCAGAGTGGCGTGCTGAGTCCCTAGAAGCCACCCTGGGGGTGACGCTCCACCATCGCGTGGGAGGAGGTCTGTGTCAGCCTGGTTGGAGCTGGGAGGGATGGGCCCTTAAGGAGGCTGCCCAGAGCCTGAACCCCATGTGGGGCTTGTGGGTGCACCAAGGGATGGGGGGGTCAGGGGTGCCTGGGAGCCCCGGAGTTAGCGGCCTGGCCCTCCCCTGCTGCAGGTGAGCCCTTGTGCCCGTGGTTATTAGTTGGGGTCCCATGAGCCTAAAGGGCTTCCCGGTGGCTCAGTAGTAAAAAACCTCCCTGCGTGCAGGAACCACAGGAGATCTGCATTCAGGTCCCTGGGTCAGGAGGATCTCCAGAGGAGGGCATGGCAACCACTCCAGTCTCTTGCCTTGAGTAGTCCCATGGACAGAGGAGCCCAGTGGGCTACAGTCCCTGGGGTCACGTAGAGTTGTTGCGACTCAAGTGACTCAGCACGCGGCACGTGAGCCTCACCCCTGTTCATGCCCAGCAGCGCTGTGGACAGCTGGCTGGGTGCAAGCTGCCTGCAGCTCTGGAGCCCCGTGTTAGTTAAGGGGCGTCCAACCTAGGAAGCTGGGCGCGGTCATGGTGCCTTGGGGGGGCCCGGCTGCGTGGAGTCGAGCCCAGCAGGCTGTCGGTCATGGCGGCCGGGTTCCCGGGGGTCTCCTTCAAAGTGCCCCATGCACACCTGACCCAGACCCCCAGACCCCATGCGTGTGGTCTGGGCCCCTCAGTCAGGAAGCCTGGCCAAGGAGGCCAGTGGGCGCCGACACGGACAGACAGATTTCTGGATGGAAAACTCTACATAGAAGCGTGCAGCCACCACCTCGGGAGCGCAGGGAGACGCCCACCTCCTCCACCCCACCCTGGGGCCTGTCCCCCCTGGTCTCCGGGAGCCTGGGGGGCACAGGGGTCCCCAGTGTCCCCCCCCCCCCGGGCTGCACCTGGAGTAACAGGTAGGCCATGAGCCCCAGCGGGGGTGCCAGCCTGCAGGACACGCGCCTTGGGCTGCCGGCCGCCGCACGGGTGCTTGGCTGACGTTGTAGAAGATGAGGACGAGGACTCGTCCAGGGGGCTGAAGTCCAGCGTGTCGCAGATGGGCGGCCGCGATGTTCACTGATCACGGGCAGCGCGCAGGGCTCCAGGCCCACTGCTCCGCGTACACGACCTGGGGCAAACGAGTCAGCGCTGTCTGCCTGCCGGCTGCCCGCTCATCCCGTGCCTGAGCCCGGGGCGGCCGCTCAGAGGCGGGCGTGTTTCCGGGGGGTTTGGCGGGGAGGAGCCTCTGGAGGGGGAGCGGTGGCCTTGCCTGGAGGTACTTCTTGGCCAGCCCGAGGAACTGCACTTGGACCGCATCTCCTCCAGCTGCCCCTTCAGTTTGGACAGCATGGTCTTCACCTCGGAGGCTGGGGGTGGACGCGGTCAGCATGAGGCACCCAACCCTCTCAGGATGCCTGCCCCCAGCCCGGCCCTGGCCCAGCGAGGCTACCTTTGTTCCTCTTCTCCTTCTGTAGGAGCTTCTGGTAAAACTTCAGGGTCTTTCGGAAGTTCCTCTTCTCGATCATGAGCTGCTGCTCCAGCTCCTGGAGAAGAAAGAGCCATGAGCCCCTGGCGCCTGCCCTCGGGGTTCAGGGGAGGCAGGCTCTCCCACAGGCCGAGGCAGGCCTTGAGGAACATCTGCATCTGCTCAGTGGAATTAGACATGTCAGTAGATTGGAAAGAACCAGATTCGATGGACTCACTCAAAACAAGGCAGCCAAACGTGTGTGGTGTCGGTGACCACCAGCTCTCCCCACCAGGCCGGCCGGCCTCCCCGCAGCCGCCCAGGAGGAAAGGCGGGCAGAGTGGTGGGCGCGTCCAGTGCCCTCTGGTCGGAGAGGTTGCCTTCTGGAGAGAACTCCAGGCGCCATGTCCCAGCTGGGGGGACCAGGCCCACGCCTCTCGTGGTTTCCTCGGTCTCAGGCATCGGCTGTGAGTGAGGTCCACGGGCACTGTGGTTCCATGAGCCCTCTGTGGCCCAGACCCATCCACTGGGGCCCCCACCCCACGCGTACCGCCCCTGAGACCCCTGTGCGATGTGGGCTGGGCACGCCCTCATGTACTCAGCCGCCTTGCTCTGGCCATGAAGCTTGGACACAGCCAGCAGTGCAGACCCCGCAAGCCCACCAAGCCATTCCTGCCCTGGAGCCACATGCAGCCCCCTGGAGCCCAGCTCTGGCTCTGTGCAGAGCCCACAGCAGGGGCGTCAGCCAGGCCAAGGCCTTAAGGATAAACGCGTGAACGAAGATTCACAGCGTGGCTGGTATGAGCGGGTGTCAGCCCGTGGGTGCAGCCTGGCAGGCATACCGGCGGGCTCGGCCCAGGCGGGCTCGGGTGGTGGGTCCACATGAAACACAGGTTATTTCCTCCTGCCCTAACCCGACCACGGATTCTCAAGAGTTAAAGGGGCATCTGTTCATTAGACCAATAAACAGGGATGACCGAGGCACAGTTTAGGCCCACTGGCCACTGGATTTACGTGGACCTGAGGTAGACTAGGGAACAACAGACTGGTTCCAAACAGGAAAAGGAGTACGTCAGGCTGTAATTGTCACCCTGCTTATTTAACTTATATGCAGAGTGCATCACGAGAAACGCTGGGCTGGAGGAACCACAAGCTGGAATCGAGATTGCCAGGAGAAATATCAATAACCTCAGATATGCAGATGATACCGCCCTTATGGCAGAAAGCGAAGAGGAACTAAAAAGCCTCTTGATGAAAGTGAGAGGGGAGTGAAAAAGTTGGCTTAAAGCTCAACATTCAGAAAACTAAGATCATGGCATCTGGTCCCATCACTTCATGGGAAATAGATGGGGAAACAGTGTCAGACTTTATTTTTTGGGGTCCAAAATCACTGCAGATGGTGACTGCAGCCATGAAATTAAAAGACGCTTACTGCTTGGAAGGAAAGTTATGACCAACCTAGACAACATATTAAAAAGCAGAGACATTACTTTGTCAACAAAGGTCCCTCTAGTCAAGGCTATGGTTTTTCCAGCAGTCATGTATGGATGTGACAGTTGGAAAGCTGAACGCTGAAGAATTGATGCTTTTGAACTGTGGTGTTGGAGAAGACTCTTAGATCCAAGCAGTCTATCCTACAGGAGATCCATCCTGGGTATTCACTGGTAGGACAGATGCTGAAGCTGAAACTGCAATCCTTTGGCCACCTGATGCAAAGAGCTGACTCACTGGAAAAGACCCTGATGCTGGGAGGGATTGGGGGCAGGAGGAGAAGGGGACGACAGAGGATGAGATGGCTGGATGGCATCACCGCCTCGATGGACATGAGTTTGTGCAAGCTTCAGGAGTTGGTGATGGACATGGAGGCCTGGCGTGCTGTGGTCCATGGGGTCGCAAAGAGGACACGACTGAGCGACTGAACTGAACTGAACAAAAGCCCTCAGAGGTGGCAGCGCATCCCGTTCAGATCCCATCCCTGGGGACGCGGGAGAACAGAGGCACAGACAAAGGGAAGCAGCGTGGCACGTCTGACAGTGGGAGCCGCTCGGTCGCGTCCACCTCTCTGCGACCCCGGGAGCTGCACAGTCCATGGACTCCTCCAGGCCAGAATACTGGAGTGGGCAGCCTTTCCCTTCTCCAGGGGATCTTCCCA
Organism: Bos taurus; assembly: GCF_002263795.3. NCBI lineage: Eukaryota > Metazoa > Chordata > Mammalia > Artiodactyla > Bovidae > Bos > Bos taurus. The sequence goes on along the minus strand of NC_037353.1, from coordinate 25,787,779 downwards.
ACCCAGGAACTGAGCCCAGGTCTCCTGCATCGCAGGCAGATTCTTCACCAGCAAAGCCACCAGGGAAGCCCTTGTTTTAGACGAGTAACGGTAGGAACAGAGGGAAGTGAGGCCTCTGGCTTCAGCAGTGGGGTGGGGGGAGGTGCTGGGGGTTCCCAGCTGACCCAGTGCTCTGCCCTGCGGACCAGCAACCCTGTGGAAGCAGGCACAGGACACAACAGCTGAGATGAGGAGGCCGCCCCGTGTCCACCGACGGCGAGCGGACCAACCCTGCAGCCCACCGCCCATGCCGGGGCGTGTCACTCAGCCCCGCGTCGGGACAGCCGGGGACACAGGCCACAGTGCTGAGCCTGGGGGCGGGAGAGAGGGCCGGCCGCCCGAGGAGAACGCCACGAGACCCCAGCGTCCGAGCCGGCCCCCGTGTGGGGCAGCTCTGCCGGCACTGGCTGGGAGCTCCTGCTTGCTTTCGTCTTGTCCAGACCTGTTGAAGAAAAAAGACGTCAACGAGAAGTAGGCGTGTAACTGTTCCCATGCCAGGCAGGGGGCGGCCATGTGCAGTGGCCACGTGCAGTGACCCGGGCTGTCCTGGGACCAGGCGCCGGCGCAGCAGGGTGTGCGGTGGGGTCGCAGGTGGTGTCCCCCCCGGAAGGACGGTGCTGGCTGTGGCGACGGTCCGCAGGGTGCGGCACTTGTGAAATGAGGGGTCACCAGAATCATGTGAAATCCAAGCACTGACTGAGGGGCCGTGCACTGGGCCATGGGCAGAGACTCCCTCGGGGGTGGGGGGCGGTGCTGGGGGTTCCCAGCCGACCCAGCGCTCTGCCCTGCGGACCAGGGACCCCGTGGAAGCAGGCACCACAACCCCGTCCCACCTGCCGGGCAGAGGAGACACTGCCGTGGCTCCCTGTGGGGCCCCCCTCCCGGACGGGCGTGCCCTGCTGTCCCCGTCTGTCCTGAGCTGAGGTTTGTCCAGGGGACAGTGAGCACTGGCCTGCCTCTGTGCCTGTCCCTCTGGGCCGCCCGCTCCGCCCACCCCGACACCGACCCTGCCCTGCGACCCTTGGAGCTCAGAATGCTAGTGTCTCATTCTCCAATTTCAGCTGCAGGTGAACCTGCTCTCCAAGTTTCTGCTGATTGCGAAGTCTTGCTATGAGCAGAGGAACTTCGCCACGGCCATGCAGATTCTGGGCGGCCTGGAGCACGCGGCCGTGCGCCAGTGCGCGGTGAGTCCCCCGCGTGGCCGGGCAGGGGGCCCCCACGGGGCCAGGGGGTTTCACCTGCGCTTTTACTCTAGGCCTGGAGAATTCTGCCCGCGAAGATAGCGGAGGTGATGGAGGAGCTGAAAGCTGTGGAGGTACCGGTGTGCGTGAGCTCCCAGGAGCTCGCGTCCCCCCAGGGGTGGCGGGTGACAGGTGGCGGGATGGGTTGCCTGGCCGTCTGCCTTACGGCCCCCCAGGACCGGGCACGGCCTCCCCATCCCCCAGGCAGAGGAGGCAGGGGCGGGCGCTCCAGGAGCTCTGCCTGCCAACTGTGCCTCGTGGGTCTGACTCCCGCTGGGGGTGCAGGTGTCCGAAGCCCACCTCCTCCTGGCTTCCCCTTGAGAGACGGTCGGCGAGGACACAGCCTCTGGCTGGCGGGCCGAGGTGCCAGGGGCAGCCTGCGTCCAGCCCAGGCCCAGCTCTGCCAGTGGCAGGGCTCCCATGTGTCCTCAGCTGACCGCAGACCCGGGGGCCTGCCGCTGGTCAGCCGGCGCTCAGTCTGATTAGGGTGGGGGTCCCTCGGCGCGCTTCTGGAACCAGCACCTCAGCAGCAGGAAGTGCATGTCTTTCTGGGGGGTCAGTGTTCCTCCTGTGCCCACACGCTGCAGAGCCTGGACCCCCAGCCTGGGAGCCAAGGGGCACTTTGAATTGGATGGCAAATTGGGGTGTGGCGCCCCAGGCACTGACTGGCACTGGCCGGCCCTGCTATGCACCAGGGATGCCCCCTCGCCCCTGCTCACCCCACGCCCGTCTGGGCCCCAGGTCTTCCTGAAGAGTGACAGCCTGTGTCTGATGGAAGGACGGCGCCTCAGGGCCCAGCCCACCCTGCCCTCAGCCCGCCTGCTGGCCATGCACATACAGCAGCTGGAGACGGGAGGCTTCACCATGACCAACGGGGCGCACAGGTGGAGCAAGCTCAGGTGAGGGGCCCGCAGGCGAGCGAGCAGGTGAGGGGTCTCCCCATCCCTCCTATTCCTCTGAGGCCTGGATCAGATGCCCCCACCCAGCCCAGGCTGCCACAAGCTCCCTCCAGGTGACCCCCAGCTGCCTCCTTCTCCACAAACGCGGGATAAACATTTCCCACACTGCTGGCATCCATGGCCCCAGACACCGCCCCAAGGTCGAAGGTCGTTGTGACCTCCCTTCTGTTGGGAGAGCAGGCACACCCTGAGCCCCACCTCTGTGCAGCCGCCCGCCGGCCCCCGAAGCTGCCTCTTCCCTCTGTTCCGCCTCTGCTCTCCTGTCGGACCCCCGCCCTGGGGCTGACCTAGGAGGGCCCCTGGTCAGACCCCGCCCCTTCAGCTGCCAGCACCCCTGGGGACCCACCAGGAGGCACAGACTGGGCACAGTTTGCAACCACCTTCACCGTGACCCCACCAGCGACTCAGACACCCCCAAAGAGGGTCACTGTGCCCACTTCAGCCTGTGTGGCGCTGGTCCCCTCCGCACCCAGGCCCAGGCCAGCCTCTTCAGGGGCTCCCGGCCACATCCGCCCCCCCGCAGCGCCCCAGGCCCACGCTGCCTCCAGCTCAGGGCCAGCCCGTCTGCCAGGAGCACCCCCACCCACAGCTCCGTCCTCCCCGCCCCGCCCGCGTGCACTGTCACACTGCAGTCAGGTGGAGGCTGGTCCAGCCTCCTTGGGGTCAAGGACAGCAGCCTCGCTTTGTGAGCAGGGCCCAGGGGGCACGGAGCCCACCGTTGCCAGCTGTGCCTGCGAGACCGCTTCAGTCAATGAAAACGGTAGTTTAGAGATGACACTGTTTCCACAAGGCACACTTACTGCCAGAGGCCCATGGCGATCAGAGGGGCAGCGGGCAGTGAGGGAAGGCCACGGCCCAGAAAGGGCCTGGCCAGGCTCCGGGCGCGTGTGCTCCTCCTGACGCGGTTCACGGGTGCGTGTGTTTGCACACCTGTCTCCTCATTAACAACGGAGGCATTCACATGGAATGCACCACGTCTTCACCCAAAGCCAGGGTGGGCACATGTGTCTGGGGAGTCCACAGCCTCCCCGGGCAGAACCGAGGCCCGCAGCTCAGAGGATGATGCCCCCCGGAGTGCCGGCCGCCGCCTGACGCCCAGCTCTGGGAGGCAAAGGCTGGCTCCCCGCGTGGCCGGTTCCCTGGGCGCCACGTCAGTGAACGGGGCTGGGGCAAAGCGCAGAGCACCTAACCCGCCCAGATGGACTAACTCGCGTGCGCTCGTCTGCCGCCTTGGGCTGCCTCACACTTCCTTATCGTGGGGATTTCAGCACTGACCGGGCCTCACACAGCACATCTCCAGTCAACGTTTGTGGAGTGAAAGGTGGACGGATGGACGGAGGGAGGGATGGACAGACGCAGGGCAGGTGGATGAACACGCCTGGGCCCTGAAACGAGGTCTGGCCTGGGACTGAACAGCAGACTGGCCCCTCGCGGTCTGAACTCTGATGCGGCCGGGCTGGGACTGGCCAGTGCCCACCAGCTGCGACACCGCCCCTGAGACGAGTGCAAACTCATGTTCCATTTCTTCCCGACACAGAAACATCGCCAAGGTGGCGAGCCAGGTCCACGCGTTCCAGGAGAACCCCTACACGTTCGCCCCCGACCCCAAGCTGCAGTCCCAGCTCAAGCAGAGAATCGCCCGCTTCAGCGGGGCCGACATCGCTGTGCTGGCGGCGGACAGCGGGGCGGGCCCCCGGCAGGCAGCCAGCGAGAAGCACTCCCGGAAGATCCAGGACAAGCTGCGGAGGATGAGGGCCACGTTCCAGTAGCGCAGGCGGCAGGCGGGGGGTGGACGGGGACCCCCGCGGTGCAGGAGGGTCAGACGGGAGCGCGGGCTCGGACGCGGCCCCAGAGACGGCACCAGGAGGCTGACTGTAAAATTTAAAGATGTAAGATGTAAACTAGACCGCGGTGAGTAGGCTCCCAGGAGCCGAACCCCCGAACGCTCATTATGTTTCTCAGAGACGAACGGCTTCCGCCCAGCCTGCCCCCAGAGCCCCGCACCCCTCGGCCTGTAACCCGGGTGCCCCCGAGCAGTGTCTGCGTGAGTCTGCCTGTGTCTGCCACGACGGACCCCTGGTCCCCCTGCTAACGACAGATTCCAAGGGTTCTGGAACCTTCCACATGAAGCCCTGAGGCTTCCGGGGACCGCAGCCCAGCCCTGGGCTCACATCCCAGGCACCCCGCCAGGCATCCCGCCCTCTGCCCCGAGCGCTGGCTGCTCGCCCTGCCCTGGGGGTGGGGGTGCCTGAGCCTCACAGCCTTCACCCCAGCCAGCCTCCTGCTGCCCGCCAGTGCCTCGCAGCTCCCCCCGGCCGCTCCCCGTGCCCCATGGCCCCGGTGCCCGCCGCCCGCCACTGAGAGCGCTGCCCTGTGGGGCGGGTTTCCCTGTGCCGAGGCCCACATCCAGGGGCGCAGGACTCGGACGGCAGCTCCAAGGCCAAGACAGCCTCCGCGGCCCCTCCGCAGCCCCGCTGGGTGGGGCGCCTGGGGGTGGTCCCGGACGCCTTCAGCACCCATGCATGCCACACACACAGCCATGCCCGCCTCCCACGGCTGGCTGCCACTGTGCTTTGAGGAGAGGCGCCTGCCGCCTCGGGGGCACTGAGCACTCCTCAGGGCTGTTTCCACCGGCCTGCTGGTGTCGCCTTGCCCAGCGTGGGCAGGACGCGCTGGCCGGCGGCTTGGGGACCAGGCGAGGCCTCACACACCCGCAGCAGGGAGGCCAGGACCCGGACCGTCCCAGGCACCCGCGTCCTTACGTTGCAAATCGCCGTGAGACCCGCGATTCTTCTTCTGAGTTTTAGGATTAGTGATTCTTTGGCACAACCAGCTAGTGGTATTTCAAGGAAACCATTACCTGATAAAACGCTGAATTTCTAACGTCAGGGTGTTTTCCCACATATATTCATTCCCAACACCTCGCTCCTGCATACGTGAAATACGAGAGGCGTGCGGCACGCCTGGCCCTAACATAGCTTTCATGTGAGAATTCGGTTCTGCAGATGAACTCCTGGGTTTTCAGCACTGAACTCAGCAAGCTCAGAGGCCGCGTGAACACACACTCCAGCCGGACCGGCTGTGCCCCGGGAGCGGCCGCCTCGGCCGCCACGCGCCCGTCTGCATGTCGCTCTCGTGCACTCCAGTTTCTAATAAAGCCGTTTCTACCAAGACGGCTGCCCACGGTTCCTGCGCTTTGTCCGCCCTGCAGGTCACGGAGGCTCCCCACAGCCACGACGACGTCTCCAGGGCTGCTCGTGAGGGCGGGCAGCAATGATCCTGGGTGACAAGCTGGGGGCAAGGCGGCCCCAGGACCGAGCCCCACACCCCGGGGCCTGCGAGCTGCCTCCGGAGGAGATGGCCGGCCTTCCACAGTCACCGCCCACGGAGGCCTCTGGGCACCACAGCCCCAGCCTGCCCACCATAAACCCTGCCACCATCCCAGGGCCCGGCCACCCAGACCTTGCCCACAGCCCACAGGTCAGACAGCCAGCTTGTCCTCGTGGGGGGACTGAGGGGTGCCCCGGGCCTGTCACCACCAGGAAGGGTCCTGCTGCTGTGGTTCAGGACTGGCAGGCACCGCAGGGTGAGGGTCTCTCTGCTGTGGGGCCGCCAGAGCCTGGGGGTCTTCTTGGTATCTCTGGGGTCTGCCCTCCAGATGCCAGCAGCATCGCCGCCGCCGCCCCCCCTCCCCCAGCAGCTGTGACAACCCACAACTCTCCAGACATCACCAAACGTCCCCTGGGGAGCATAAATGCCCCCCAAACCACAGCCCCTAAAGCACTGACACCCCAAATCTTGGTTTCCAGATTAACATTCAGGTCTCCAAAAAAAAAGGAAACAGCTGAATGGCTGATTCCAGGGCTGGGGTGGGGAAAGTATAGCAGATGAGTCAGGAGCTAACGGGGGGAAGGGGATAGAGGCAGATCACGTCAGAAAGACACAGGACAAGAGGGAAAGAGCTGCTCCCACAGCCAGAGCCGACCGCGTGCGCCCCACGCGTGACAGTGATGGGCTGTGGGAAGAGCTGCTCCCACAGCCAGAGCCGACCACGTGCGCCCCACGCGTGACAGTGATGGGCTGTGGGCCAGGAGGAGGCTCAAAGTCTGAGTCCTTACCGGCGTCAGAGGACAGCTGATGAGTGACAGGAATAACCAAGGGGAACCTGCCCCGGGAGGTGCGGCTGGCCACCCTGTGGGGCAGGACAGGAGGAGGGTGCCCTCACAGTGGGGAGACGCAGGCTTCACCCTAACTGCAGAGGAGGGTCACACTAAGCAGATGGCACATCACTTCTGGGCTCTCATCCCAGGCCCCCGAGCCCTGGTCTAATCATGAGACGACACTAGACAAACCCAAATTGAGGGGCAAGCCTCAAAGTACCCACCAGTCTCTAAGTGGCAAGTACGTGGGGAAAAAGACCTGGAGAGGACCACGGGGGCAGACTGAGAGCACAGGCTAACTAAACGCAGCTGGAGCACACGACGGGTGTGAGCAGACAGCCTGCCACACTGCAGTGTAGACAGCAGGATTGTGCAACCACCGACTTCTCAGCTTTGCCAAAGTTCCACGGCCGAGAAAGACACCAGGCACTCTGTGCCGTCTGTATAACCTGAGTGCAGACTTAGAATTATCCCACACCAAGGAGTGTAAAAAAGGCAATGCCAAAGAATGCTCAAACTACTGCACAATTGCACTCATCTCACACGCTAGTAAAGTAATGCTCAAAATTCTCCAAGCCAGGCTTCAGCAATATGTGAACCGTGAACTTCCAGATGTTCAAGCTGGTTTTAGAAAAGGCAGAGGAACCAGAGATCAAATTGCCAACATCTGCTGGATCATCAAAATAGCAAGAGTTCCAGAAAAACATCTATTTCTGCTTTATTGACTATGCCAAAGCCATTGACTGTGCGGATCACAATAAACTGTGGAAAATTCTTCAAGAGATGGGAATACCAGACCACCTCACCTGCCTCTTGAGAAACCTATATGCAGGTCAGGCAGCAACAGTTAGAACTGGACATGGAACAACAGACTGGTTCCAAATAGGAAAAGGAGTATGTCAAGGCTGTATATTGTCACCCTGCTTATTTAACTTATATGCAGAATACATCATGAGAAACGCTGGGCTGGAAAAAGCACAAGCTGGAATCAAGATTGCCGGGAGAAATATCAATAACCTCAGATATGCAGATGACACCACCCTTATGGCAGAAAGTGAAGAGGAACTAAAAAGCCTCTTGATGAAAGTGAAAGAGGAGAGTGAAAAGTTGGCTTAAAGCTCAACATTCAGAAAACAAAGATCATGGCATCTGGACCCATCACTTCATGGCAGATAGATGGGCAAACAGTGGAAACAGTGTCAGACTTTATTTTTGGGGGGTCCAAAATCACTGCAGATGGTGACTGCAGCCATGAAATTAAAAGATGCTTGCTCCTTGGAAGGAAAGTTATGACCAACCTAGACAGCATATTGAAAAGCAGAGATAGTACTTTGCCAACAAAGGTCCATCTAGTCAAGGCTATGGTTTTTCCAATGGTCATGTATGGATGTGAGAGTTGGACTGTGAAGAAAGCTGAGTGCTGAAGAATTGATGCTTTTGAACTGTGGTGTTGGAGAAGACTCTTGAGAGTGCCTTGGACTGCAAGGAGATCCAACCAGTCCATTCTGAAGGAGATCAGCCCTGGGATTTCTTTGGAAGGAATGATGCTAGAGCTGAAACTCCAGTACTTTGGCCACCTCATGCGAAGAGTTGACTCATTGGAAAAGACTCTGATGCTGGGAGGGATTGGGGGCAGGAGGAGAAGGGGACGACAGAGGATGAGATGGCTGGATGGCATCACCGACTCGATGGACGTGAGTCTGGGTGAACTCCGGGAGTTGGTGATGGACAGGGAGGCCTGGCGTGCTGTGATTCATGGGGTCGCAAAGAGTCGGACACGACTGAGCGACTGGACTGAACTGAAGGAGTCTAAGAATCAAAATGGACACCAAAGGGAGAATTTAATTCAGATGACCATTTTATTTACCATGAGAAGAATCCCTTAGAAGAACTGGAGTAGCCCTCAGAGTCAATTAAGAATCCAAAATGCAGTGCTCGGGTGCAGTCTCAAAAATGACAGAATGATCTCAGTTTGTTTCCAAGGCAAACCATTCAATATCACAGTAATCCCAGTGTATGCCCCGACCACTAATGCAGAAGAAGCTGAAGTCAAAACAGTTCTATGAAGACCTACAAGACCTTCTAGAACTAACACCAAACAAAAACGTCCTCTCCACCATGGGGGATTAGAGTGCACAGGTAGGAAGTCAAAAGTATCTGCAATAACAGGCACGTTTGGCCTTAGAGTACGGAATGAAGCAGGCAACAGAGTTTTGCCAAGAATACATGATCATGGCGAACACCCTCTTTCAACACGAGAGGCGATGCTGTGCATGGAAATCTCCAGATGGTCAGCACTGAAATCAGATTGATGCTGTTCTTTGCAGCTGAAGATGGAGAGGCTCAGCAAAAACAAGATTTGGAGCTGACTGTGGCTCAGATCAGGAGCTGTTTATTGCAAAATTCAGGTTTAAATTGAAGAAAGTAGGGGAAACTACTAGACCATTTAGCTGTGACCTAAGTCAAATCCCTTATGATTATACAGTGCAGGTGACAAATAGATTCAAGGGACTAGATCCGGTGTAGACAAAGTGCCTGAAGAACTATGGACAGAGATTCGTAACATTGTACAGAAGGCGGTGACCAAAACCACTCCCAAGAAAAAGAAATGCAAGAAGGCAAAGTGGTTGTCTGAGGAGGCTTTACAAACAGCTGAGAAAAGAGAAGTGAAAGGCAAAGAAGAAAGGGAAAGATATATCCAACTGAATGCAGAGTTCCAGAGAATAGCAAGGAGAGGTAAGAAAGCCTTCCTCAGTGATCAATGCAAAGAAATAGAGGAAAACAACAGAATGGGAACGAATGGCACCCCACTCCAGTACGCTTGCCTGGAGAATCCCAGGGACGGAGGAGCCTGGTGGGCTGCAGTCCAAGGGGTCGCTGGGAGTCGGACACGACCAAGTGACTTCCTACTTTCACTTTCCACTTTCATGCATTGGAGAAGGAAATGGCAACCCACTCCAGTGATCTTGCCTGGAGAATCCCAGGGACGGGGGAGCCTGGTGGGCTGCCGTCTATGGGGTCACACAGAGTTGGACACGACTGAAGTGACTTAGCAGCAGCAGCAGCAGCAGCAGAGATCTCGTCAAGAAAATTGAGGATACCAAGGGAACATTTCAGGCAAAGATGGGCTCAATAAAGGACAGAAACAGCAAGGACCTAACAGAAGCAGAGGATACTAAGAAGACGTGGCAAGAATACACCAAAAATCTGTACAAGAAAGGTCTTAAGGACCCGGATAACCGCGATGGTGTGATCACTCATCTAGAGCAAGGCATCTTGGAGTGTGAAAGTCAAGTGGGCCCTAGGAAACATCACTACAAACAAAGCTAATGGAGGTGATGGAATTCGAGCTGAGCTATTTCAAATTCTAAAAGATGATGCTGTTAAAGTGCTGCACTCAATATGCCAGCAAATTTGGAAAACTCAGCAATGGCCACAGGACTGGAAAGGGTCACTTTTCATCCCAACCCCCAAGAAAGGCAATGCCAAAGAATGTTCAAACTACTGTACAATCGCAGTCCTTTCACATGCTAGCAAGGCAATGCTCAAAATCCTTCAAGGTAGGCTTCAACAGAACATGAACTAGGAACTTCCAGATGTACAAGCTGGATTTAGAAAAGGCAGAGAAACCAGAGATCAAAAAGCCAACATCCACCAGATCAAAGAAAAAGCAAGAGAATTTCTGAAAAACATCTACTTCTGCCTCATTGACTACCCAAAAGCCTTTGACTGTGTGGATCACAACAAACTGTGGAAATTTTATTTTTTGGATTGGGCTAAGCAGCTTTATTAGAGAAAGTCAAGATTACAAAGGACTGAAGAGTTGGCACTGGGGCCCTTCTTCTTGCCAAAGGTGGGCACAACACTGGCAAAGCGCTGGTTGTACAGCATGTGCCTCTCGATCCAGCCTGTCTTCTTTTTCTCCTGTTTGACCACCTTGGGAGTCTGACCTCTGGCTTTCCTAGCATGGGCCTGGGAAGCATGGGCTTTACCTCCAAGCATGCAGCCAACTATTTCCGGAGTGCTCAGAGCCTCCACCCCAAACTGGCCCAGGGTAGTTTCATCCTCTGGGGGGTGTGCCTGCTACGAGCAGAACTTGACTTTCTGGAGGGATGCCCTCCAACGAGGCTACCTGAGCCATGATCTAGGCAATGGTCTCCTGGTCGGTCACCTCGAGTGTGTAGCTCCTGGGCGCAAAGAGCTGCATGTTGGCAACTAGATCACAGACACCACTGCCGTTACTGCGAAGATGGAGTCAAGAAAGAGCTGGAAAATTCTTAAAGAGATGGAAATACTAGACAACTCTGCCTCTGAGAAACCTGTATGCAGGTCAAGAAGCAACAGTCAGAACCAGACATAGGACAATGGACGGTTCCAGATTGGGAAAGAAGTACGTCAAGGCTGTATGCTTATGTCAACCGGCTTACTGAACTTCTATGCAGAACACATCATGGGAAATGCCAAGCTGGATGAATCACAAGCTGGAATCAAGACTGCTGGGAGAATATCGATGTTGGATATGCAGACGATACCAGTTTAATGGCAGAAAGCGAAGAGGAACTAAAGAGCCTCTTGAGGGTTAAAGAGGAGATTGAAAAAGCTGGTTTAAATTTCAACATTTAAAAAAACTAAGATCACAGCATCCGGTCCCATCACTTCATGGTTAACAGATGGGGGAAAAGTAGAAACAGTTGCAGCTTTTAATTTCTTGGGCTCCAAAATCACTGCAGATGGTGACTGCAGCCATGAAATTTAAAAATGCTTGTTCCTTGGGAGAAAAGCTTTGACAAACCTAGACAGCATATTAAAAAGCAGAGACATCACATTGCCAACAAAGGTTTGTCTAGTCAAAGCTATCAATTTTCCGGTAGTCAGGTATGGATGTGAGAGTTGGACCATAAAGAAGGCTGAGCGCCTAACAACTGATGCTTTCAAACTGTGGTACTGGAGAAGCCTCGAGGGTCCCGTGGATGGCAAAGAGATCAAACCAGTCAATCTGAAAGGAAATCAATCCTAAATATTCATTGGAAGGACTAATGCTGAAGGTGAAGCTGCAATACTTTGGCCACCTGATGTGAAGCACCAACTCACTGGAAAAGACCGTGACGCTGGGAAAGACTGAGGGCAGGAGAAGGGGAGGACGGAGGATGAGATGTTGGAGGCATCATGCACTCAGTGGACGGGAGTTTGAGCAAGATCCGGGAGATAGTGAAGAACAGGGAGGCCTGGTGTATTGCACTGCATGGGGTCTCAAAAGAGTGGCACAAGACTTAGCAACTGAACAACAGGAGTTTCATAAAACTACTGTAGTTAGTATACAGAAATACAATTGACTTTTCTTCATTTTTATATTCAATGACCTTGCAAAGCTCATTAGTTCTGTGCCTGTAGATTCTGCACTTTCCACGTGTACCACCATATTATGTGCAAGGAGCACTGTATCACTTCTTCCTTGGCTATCTCCATACTTTCCACACCTTTTTGTTGGTTTATCCTCTGGCTAGGACTTCTAGACGGCTGAGCAGAAGCTGTAACTTTGGGCACCTTTCTCTTACCCTTAGTATCTCAGGGGTAAGGTTTAACACTAGTAAACACAATGTTGGCGGTGGCCATTCTGCATCAGAATAAGAAAGTCCCTTCATGTGCAGTGTGTGTAAATTACGACACTAAGTTTGACCAATGGCCTAGCTCTCCATCAGTCCAGCAGATAGCGATGAACACTACCGCCTCCGCCAACTGAAACCGCAGGGGGGCTGGGAGAACCAGAACGTGTTTACATTTAGGAATAGCTAGGGTGCGCCAAGACAAGGAAGTGGCAACCCACTCCAGTGTTCTTGCCTGGAGAATCCCAGGGACGCGGAGCCTGGTGGGCTGCAGTCCATGGGGTCGAGAAGAGTCGGATACGACTGAGCGACTTCACTTCCACTTTTCACCTTCATGCATTGGAGAAGGAAGTGGCAACCCACTCCTGTGTTCTTGCCTGGAGAATCCCAGGGACGCGGAGCCTGGTGGGCTGCCGTCTATGGGGTCGCACAGAGTCGGACACGACTGAAGCGACTTAGCAAGCAAGCAAGCAAGGGTGCACCAAAGGAAAAAGGAGCCTTTGGAACCAGAATGTTCCACGGCTTCCTCTACACAGGGGTGAAAGGGCACCGCACATGCGTAAACACGGACGGACCCTTGCGCGCCCGACACACATTGCCATGTTCGTTTGGACTTGATCCAGCGGTTTAAGAAGTACAGACAAGGAGGTTGGGCGGGCGCTTTCGCGGTAGGCGGGCGGGGGCAGAGCCTTAGTCCAAGAGCTCGAGACCCAGGAACCCAAAGACTGGCCCGGAGACCAGGCGTTGCCGCGGTCGGGTTGAACTTGGCGCGCGGGGCGGGGCGGGGCGGGGCGGGGCAGGGGGAGGGCCGCGTAGACCCGGCGGGGCTTCCGCGCCGGCTTCGAGCAGGGCGGGCGTGCAGGGTCTTCCGAGCGCCAACTGGAGGCTTCTCCCGGGCCTCGGCCTCGACCCCGCCGGCCCCGGGATGCTGCTGCGGCCGCGGCGGCCGCCCCCGCCCGAGCCGCCATCGCCCGCCAGCCCGGACCCCGAGCCGCGGCTGGCGGGGGGCGCCCCGGAGACCCCGCCCCGGAGGCCCGCCTCGCCCGGCGCGCTGGCGGCTCCCACAACCCCCGCACCCCCAGGCTCGCCCGCGTCCCCCGGCTCGCCCGTGTCCCCGGGCTCGGCTCAGCGCACGCCCTGGAGCGCGCACGAGACGGAGCTGCTGCTGGGCACGCTACTGCAGCCCGCCGTGTGGCGCGCGCTGCTGCTGGACCGCCGCCAGGCGCTGCCCACCTACCGCCGCGTGTCGGCCGCGCTGGCCCGCCAGCAGGTGCGGCGCACCCCCGCGCAGTGCCGCCGCCGCTACAAGTTCCTCAAGGACAAGGTCCGCGACGCGCACGGCCAGCCGCCAGGGCCCTTCGACGCGCAGATCCGCCAGCTTATGGGCCTCCTGGGCGACAACGGGCGCAGGCGCGGACGCCGCCGCTCCCCCGGGCCCGGACGACCCCCGCGCGGCCGCCGGCCGGCCTCCGCCGCGCCCGCCGAGCCGGGTAGGTGGGCTGGGGTGGGGGAGGGCGCGCCCCAGACGAAGAGCGCGGGGAGCGGGCTGTGGGGAGAGCCCCTCAGACGGAGGGGCGGGGGTGGGGTGCGGGGGCGCCCCAGACGGAGAAGGGGGGGCGCGCGCGCCCCCGGCAACCGGCGGCTCCGCGTTCCAGGCGCCCCGCCGCTGCCCGCGTCCCGAGAGCTCGACTCGGATCCCGCGTGGACACTCAGGTTCAGCCCGTCCCCGCCCAAGTCTGCGGACGCGCCCCACGCGCCCGGCTCCCCGACGGCCCCCAGCACCTTCACGCCCGCGCCTGTCCGCCCCGAAGAGCCCGAGTCCTTCCGCGCCCCTGGCTCCCCGCCACCGCCGTCCCCGGGCCCCGCCCGGGAAGACCCCGACTCGCCGCCCGCCCGCCTGGAGGACCACGCGCCCCAGCAGCCCGCGCCGCCGTCTCTGAACGCCGCCCTCCTGCAGACCCTGGGGCACCTCGGCGACATCGTGTCCATCCTGGGCCCGCTGCGTGACCAGCTGCTGACCCTGAACCAGCACGTGGAGCAGCTGCGCGGCTCCTTCGACCAGACCGTGTCCCTGGCCGTGGGCTTCATCCTGGGCAGCGCCGCGGCCGAGCGAGGTGTCCTAGCCGACCCGCGCCCGTGAGGCCTGTCTCTCCGCGGTCCCCGCGCCGGAGGGCCGCCCCCTCAGCCCTGACCCTCCTTGCTGCCCCCCTCCCCCAACCAAACCTAGGTATGCTCAATAAAAAGATTGCTTTTTCTGACTCAATCCTGTGTGCAGGTTGCGCACTGGGTAGGAACGTAGGGCTGGAGATAACCGGGAGGTTAAAATGGCCTCGGGACCCCTGGGAGGGGCCCAGTTGGGATTCTGCCCGGCCCCACCAGGCCTAGGAGGCCCATCTCCCGTCGGGGGAGGGCTGTGGGCACGTGGAACCCGAGCTCGGGGCCCGCATCGCATACCAGCCTTCTCCAGGTCTCCAGACCCTGCTTGCCAGGACTTCCCACCAGCGCAGACCGGCCGCGGTGGGCGAGCCCTGCGAGCAGGGAGGAGGCCGGGCGCCACGGGGAGGGCCCCGGGAACCGGCGGGGGCCGGGTTCAGCCGGAACCGGTGGGGGAGGTGTAAGCGGTCTCCGGCCGCCCCCCGCGGGCGGTCCAGGGAAGAGTCCGCGGCCTTGGGCCGAGCAGCGTCCAGGAAGGAGGTTCCCAGGATAACGCACTCCCGGGGAGGGGTCCCCTCCTGTCCACGGAGGTGCGTGGGCTGGGTGGGCCCGAGGCAGGAAGCGCGGCGGGTCTGAGCTTTTCCACCTTGACGGAGGCCAGGGTTCGTGCAGCTTGAAAAGGACTTTATCGAAATTGCCCCAGGAGCATTTTCCAAGTCTTGACTGAGGGCCCCACCCTGCGCTGGGGGCTCAGACCCGGCGGGGACGGGGCGGGGCCGGACGTGCTCCCAGCCGGGTGGGATGAGGAAGCAGCCAGAGGCGCGGGCCCGCATAACAATACGCCTTCGGGCTGAATGCCCGGCGGCTTTTCAGCAGCTAGGGGATCATTCAGAGACTTAAGTGGTTGTTCTTGGTCTGCGAGGTAAACGGGAAGCCTGTCTCCAAGCGCCCTGCAGTCCTCGCCCTCCGGAGGCTCCAGGCGGCCAAGCACTCAGCCCCTCCCCCAGCCTTTTCTGGCTTTGTCTTCTAAGAGGCCCCGGTTGGGCCCCCAGCCGCAGGGACCCTGCAGAACAAGGGTGCACCCACCGTTCGGCAGGACGGGGGGCTATGTGTGAAAGATCCCGAATCCTCGAGGACATGCTGGCCTCTGCTGTGAGAGACGGTGCCTGCCCCCTTCCAGTCCACTCGAGGGCAGAAACCTGCAGGGGGACCCTTGGCGTTTGTAAACACCCGCACACCCTACACATTCCCACAGGTAAGAGCCAAGGGTGGGGGGGTCTGAGACAGCCTTGGGCCGCTTCCCAGCAAATCCCGAAGCCGCCGGGGGCAGGGGGTGATGTCACCGGGACTCTGCTCGGAGAAAGGGCTGTTTGGGGGCTTGAGATCCATGTAAGCCTCCGAGTCTTTGGGGACCAAGGTTTGGGGTGCACCAAGGAGAACCTGTCTGCCTTACGCCCCATGTTGCCTGGCTGTCTGGGGGCATGTCCAGGGCCTTCTCCTCAGGGCCTGATGACCCTGCACACCCCTTCCCCAGCCTGGCCAAGGTCTTCCAGTCTGGGGAGGGGCGAGCCTGTCTCACTCCAGCGCCTCGGCTAGGGGTTTATTTGTGACTTAAGCCATTCCTGACGCGTGGAAACACTCAGATCCCGTCTCCCCGGCCTGCCCGTGACCCGCCTCAGCTGTAGTTGTGGGGGTGGCAGCTGGGGCTGTGGGGGGAGGTGGGTCTTATGCCGGCCATCCTGGGTTTGACTCAGCACGTGTGCAGCGCACCTCCCAGTAGGGATGGCATCCTACCGTGAGCACACCTTTTCCTGTGCCTGTGTGGGCATCAACCCAGCCAGCCTCCAGGGCCATCCTCAGGGGTCATCAGGGGCCCCTTGGCCAGCATGCTCACCCCTTCTCTTTCACTCTGGTGAAATACATGGAGCACGAAGTCTCCCGTCTTAACCTGTTTCAAGTGTGCAGGGATGTTCACGTGTGCAGTGGCCATCCCCGTCGGCTCCAGAGCTTGCTCTTCCCAAACAGAATCATTGGACACTCACTCTGCAGCCCCCTCTCCCGCCCCCGGCAGGATGCTCTTGTGTGTGTTGTGTCTGACCCTTTCCGACCCCATGAACTGCAGCCCGCCAGGCTTCTCTGTCCGTGGGATTCTCCAGGTGAGGGTACTGGAGTAGGTTGCCGTGCCCTCTTCCCAACCCAGGGATCTAACCCAGGTCTCCTGCGTTGCAGGCAGATTCTTTACCATCTGAGCCACTGGGGACCTCAAAACTGGGATCACACAGTATTTGTCTTTTTGTATCTGGTTTATATCACCCAGAATAATGTTCTCCAAGCTGTGAATAACACACACAGCATACGGTGGGTTTTCTTTCTTTTTAAAGACGGAATGATAGCCCACTGCATGGATGGACCACATTTTGCTTGTCCACTGACTTGGTGGACATTTGGGCTGCTTCCACATTTCAGCTGTGGTGAGCGATGCTGCTGCGAACATGGATGTGTGAATATTCTTCAAGACCCTGTGTTCAGTTCTTCGGGGTGTATAAGTGGAATGGATCATGTAGTAATTCCGTTTTTAATTTTTTGAGGAACCTCCATACCGTCTTCCAGCCGCTGCCCCATTTTATATTCCCACGGACACTGAACAAGGGTTCCAGTTTCCCCACATCCTCAACCACACTTGTGTTACTGTTTTTTTAACCTCAGCCATCCTAGGGAGTGTGAGGTTCCTACCTTTAACCAGTGGTGTTGCAGTGCGCGGTCAGCAGTGTGGCCGGTGCCCTGCCCCCCGGCGCTCGGGGACCTGTCCAGCTGCCGCTTGTCTGCACGGGTGAGCTCACCGGCTCACCTGTCCTGTGGCGCTGAGACCGTGCACAGTGGCCTGGACGATCAAGAGCCATGACCTCGGGCCTGGCCCCGCCCCACCCC
Source organism: Bos taurus (assembly GCF_002263795.3). Classification (NCBI taxonomy): domain Eukaryota; kingdom Metazoa; phylum Chordata; class Mammalia; order Artiodactyla; family Bovidae; genus Bos; species Bos taurus. Next base: position 25,770,695 of record NC_037353.1, on the reverse strand, counting down.
GGCAGCTGCAGGGCTCTGGGGCTGGCTTTGCTCTTCCCCTTCACCCCACAGCCGGCTGGTGCTCCTATTGTGTGTGTGGAGGACTGCCCTGGGCCCTTAGCCTCATCCACCCAGTAAGGCAGGGCTGCACCCAGCTGGCTGCACCGGCTCACCCCTGGGCCCGGTTGGTTTCCGTGTGGGCCGCCAGGGGCTGGAAGCCAGCTCCCACCTAATTCAGCACCCTCGGCCCCCCACACCAGTTCCCTTCCCTCCGGGCCTGGGGCCAGAGAGAGCGGTTATACAGCACATTCACCCATCAAGGGTCAGTGCTGTTGAGCCCTAGAAGAACATCTACTCCAGTGACATGGAACCACCTCAATCAGGATGCATTATCCCCAAAGAGGCATCTGACCCTCTCAGTCCAGGGGCTTCCGCACTCCTGGATAGGGCTCCATTCCACCTGATTAGTTCTGCCTGCGCTCCCTTGGTCTGCACCTTTCCAGGTCATGCGGATGGGGCCCGTGGGCAGACGTGTTCGTGCTCTCAGGTCAGCGCGGCTGCCTCCGGCATCTCCTCCACACCCTCACCAGAGCCCCCAGGTCCACGCGGTTCGCCACTGTCTTCACAACCCGCGCCACGTCTGCAGTCTCTCCCCCACGTTGTGGGGGTGCAGAGCAGGAGGGGGTGTGCCAAGAGGCACAGTAGCGCTGACTTCCCCCCTCCCTGTTCTGCACTAGACCCAGCGCTGAGTGTTACGGAGCGAACGCGTCCCCCTGATTCCACGTTGAGACCCCAAGCCCAGGGTGGTGCAGTCAGGAGGGGCCCTGGGAGGTGACAGGCCCTGAGGGCGAGGCCTCGTAGTTGGGCTTAGCGTCCATGACTCCGCTCCCCGCTCAAGAGGCCACGGCAAGGAAGCAGCCGGCATCCGCCCCACAGCCCCGGCCTGGCGTCCCTGCAGCAAGACAGACGGGACCCTGAGCCGGTGCCGGCAGTGTCTCCAACAGGCGCCCAGGTGCCGGTCTCTCCCAGAGCTGTGGTCGCTGAGGATCGGGAGCGGCTACGCAGGCGTGCGGCTCACCCCGCTCACCTGGCCCAGCCCCAGGGCCTGCTGAGTCCCTGGCGTGGACCCTGAGGGTGGCCAGTCCAGGTCCACTTCCCGAATCTCACAGCGGGTGCAGCCCACCCGCCCTCCGCCGCCAGTCAGCGGGAGTGTCTGGGGCCCATCGCCTTTGGCCATTTATCTACATGAGCGCCTCTGTGCATTTCGGTCGGGTTTCTCTGCTCCTCGGGGGTCTCATCTGTTTCCTTCACTTTCAGGACACCTGCGGGCACTCCCTCTTCGTTTTCTGAGTTTTGGGCGCTGACCTAATCCTACAAGGACTCTCCTGACCTGCAGAAGGTCCCTTTGTGAAGACCTCAGGGGCTATTGTCCCATCATGTTCATGAGGAAGTGCTTATCTGGCTTCACCTTGTTCATTGTTTCTAATGACAGCACCAAGCAAAAGCACTCTGGAGTGACAGGAACGTTCTAGAATGTCCAACCCGGCCGCCACCAGCCACACCTGCCTGTGCGACTGAGACACTGAATTATCTAAATTAACTTTCATGTGCTCAGAGCTCCACATTCAGTCCTTACGTAAAACTGTTTTAGTGCTGTTGATTTCAGCTTCCTAGCTTCAGAACCTGTTTCACCAAAGACCAGGGCCTGGAGTTAGACCTTCATCAAGTTCCCTCCAGGGTCACCCGGGGCCCCTTTTGGAGTCCCTCAGACTGATGGGGGACCCACCCCCACATCACTCTGGTTGTGTCTCAGGGAGACCGCTGCAAGGCCGCAGGGCCTGGCTGTGGGTGATGGCTTCCAGCCTGTGTCCATCTGAGGGCCTCACAAGGCACCTCAGCCTGGCCCAGCCCCTCCAACCAGAGATCTTCACGAGGTTGGAAGGCGGCGGGGCCCCCACCTGCCAAGGAGACATCGTGGGGGTCCCCAGGCATGGGAGTCGCCTCTGAGCTGCTGACTCGAGCAAGGATGGTGAGTCCTGGCCGGTGCGGGGAGGGGGGAGCCGGGGGGGCTGCAGCCTGGATGGGAGGCAGGGGTCTGCCCCCCCTGCCTTTCCACTCGGCCTGCCCTGCTGCCGCCTCTGCGGGTGGGACGGAGGGGCCAGGCCACGACTGAGGCCCCTCGCACAGCAGCAGGAAGCTCTCCGACCTGACTCCCTAGGAAAGAAGGGGCCTGGGGGAGGCGCCCACCCAGCTGACAGGGAGGCCCAGACAGACGTGAGCCAGTCCTCACGGGCAGCCCATTCCCTGACTCCACACCTGCAGCCTGGGAACTGACGGCACCCCCAGACCACCGCCCGTGTTCGGGTGGGACATGGCCACGGCGCCCCGAGGCGCACACCTCTGTTCTCCCCACCAGAAGCACAGATTCACCCTCTTGGCTCCAACGAGGGGGGCGAGGGGCATGGTGGCCGAAGCCCTGACTCTGAGCACCGCGGAGCATGGGAGAGCCAGGACTGGGGGGCAGCGTCGGAGCCACATGGGACCTCCCGGCCTCTCGGGGGGCGTGGGCAGGGGAAGGGGGCCTCACTCGCCTGCACTAGTCGTGGCCTGATGGTGATGGTGAGGGCCCAGCGGGTCCAAGAATTCAGACAGCTGGGCTGCTGTGGGGGGGAGTTGACTGGTCGCGGGCTGAGTCGCAGCCTCAGGGCCCCGGAGTGTAGACGCTGCAGATTGCGGGCAAGTAGCCCGCGCTCGCCCCACCAGCCCCTGCCAGTGCAGTGGGAGGTCAGCTGCCACCTGGGTTTGGAGGCCAGTGACCCAGAACCACTGCCACACCTGTGCCTGATCACCTGGACCCAGAGGAGGTTTGAGGAAGCTGAGGCCCCACAGGGCGACAGCTGTCATGGAGCAGCCCGTGGGGGTAGACCGAGAGGTGGGGAGGCCCCAGGGAACAAAAGCCAGGTGAGGAGAGTCTACACACACCAGCTGGAGGGAGGGGCGTCTGACCCACGAGGGGAGGTCACCTTGGGATCAAGAAGGGGAGGTTGGGGTAGGGGCCGTGAAGTCGAGGTCGGGTGGCTGTGAGAGGTGGGTCCCCTAAGAGAAGGGGTCACCCAGCAGACCTGGGGTGGGGTTGCGGCGCATGCTGCCCGTGTGGGGCCAAAAGGCCAATGGACTGGCCCTGGAAGATCAGAAAGAAGGAGATGCTAAAACTGGGTTTTGAAAGGCGTGGTACGTGTTAATGCCTGACATTTCATAAAGTACTGCTTTTAGCACTCAGTGCAGTAATTCTCGACAAATGTCCCCCTTCATCTAAGCCAGTGATCCCCAACCTTTTTGGACCAGGAACCAGTTCTGGGGAAGACAGGCTTTGCACAGAGGAGGCTGTGATTTGGGCAGTGCCGTGAGGGATGGGGAGCGGCTGAGCCCGCGTCCAGCCGCTGCTCGTCTGCTGTACCACCCAGTTCTAACAGGCAGCACCAATACTGGCCCACAGACTGGGGGTTGAGGCCCTGTGACCTAGAGGGTGCCTGTCCCGCGGGTTCTGTGTGCTTGGAGCAGTCAGGGGCTGCAGCTCACTCCCTCGACCAGGCTGGGGAGGCACCGTGGCCGGCCCAGGGGCTCCGAGCACCCACAGCTCGGCCGCTGTCATGGTGGCGGGACACCCACGTCCACAGCTGCGCTCAGGAGCCTGCCCACGAGCATCCTGGGGGCACTCCAGGCACACGCAACTCAAGGACATCCTGCAGTTATCTCAGGAGACACCTCACCTGACATGGCTAGGGATTTAAATTCCAACCCTCACCCCACCAGGTCAAGGACCTTGCCGGGTCAGCCTCTGCTCCCTGCTGAGCCCAAGAGTGCTCGAGGGCAGGATTGGGGTGTTAATCTTGAAGCGAGGCAGCCAGGCGGGCTGGCGTGGGGGTGGGGGGCGGCCTCGGTTCCCAGCCCAGGCTGGCGCCCCCAGAAGCCTAGGCTGCAGACTCACCCTGTCCGTTCCAAAGCCTTCAGGGCTGGGGACTGGATCCAGCCGCCAGCGGGGCCTTGTCTGCCTGAGGGCGCGGCTCCTGTGATGGGTCCCTGCAGCAGGGCCCTGCAGGTCGTCTAGGACACGCCACGTATCCGTCTGCCAGTGGCGTGGAGGGGGAAGACGCAGGCTGGCCAGGGTTGGGGGGGAGAGAGAGGGCCGGCTGACTGGCAGCCTCCCCACGGAGCACCGGCCCCCAGATCTCGCCACCCACTTCCCTGAGGCCAGCTTCGCACCAGGCCACATGAGTAAAGCGCTAGGGGCACCGGGACGAGGACCAGGGGGACTGTAGAGCAGCCCCTGCACCCGCCTGGCTACCCGAGGGATCTGGGGGGGTGGGGTGGGCGCCGGGCAGCGGCCCAGCAGAGCAGCTCAGGAGAGTCTGTCCTTCCTCTCCGCCCTTCCCAGGAGCCAGGCACAGACGTGTCCTTGCCCTGAGCCAGCAGACCCCCTTCCTTCCTGCCACTCAAATCTGAGGGCAGTTCCTGTGACCAGAGTGAACCCCTGCCGAGCGTGTGGGCGGACCAGCCCCTCCCCATCCTGCCTAGCTCCTCGAGACCTGCGTTCCTGCCGAGCAGGACAGCCTGCGGCACAGACACTGGCTGAGCCCATCTGTCCCGGGAGTGACTGCGGACCCGGACTCCCTCGGGTGGGCAGAGCCCCGTGCAGGTTGACAGCAGGTGGGGAGGGGAGGGGCCACCCTCACCCTCCAGCAGCCCTGGCCAGCGCAGGGGCAGCAGAGACCACGTTGCGAGTCCTCAGCTGCCCGCCTCTGCCTCCTTGGCCGTAGCCGCTTGCCTCCCTCAGACCTCGCAGAGCTGGAGGAGGTGCAAACAGCCTCCTTTGTGCCTCGGAATTGAAAGCAATCAGGTGCCGTTTATCTGGGGAGGGGGGATTTGGGTCGTCCAGGTAAACCCACATCCCACCCACCTCCTAAGCTTGTACGTGCAGCCCAGCCCTGCTGAGCCCTGTGCTCGGCCGGCTCCACCCAGCTAGCTGGACCCAGTTCCCAGTCCCACCGTCTGTCCGGAGCCCGGTTGTGAGTGGAGCTGCCTCCCGCCTCCACCCTTCGCGGCAGCTTTGGCCCGGTGGACTGGCTCTCCCGGAGCAGCTGCGCAGGGCGAGCAGGTACAGCTGGGCCCACCGAGGTCTCCAGGTGTAGGGTGGGGGAGCCCCCCCAAGACCGTGGGCACGGGGGCCCTGAAGTCCCCAGGAGTGTGTGCCCCGGGGCTGCCCACACCTGGTGTGTGTGCAGGGGGCCCTCCTAACCCCAGGCTGGGTTGGGAGTTGGGGCGGGTCCGGGAGTAGAGTCGCCCATCCCTGTACTCCTGTTGCAGGTGGGGCGTTCCTCCCAGGCCTGGGGCTTCCCCTCTGATCCGGGTCTTCCCTGCTCAGGCCCTTGGGACTCCTCCCTCCCGCCAGGAGCTGCCCCCACCCTCCATATGAGCCGCAGTCGGACGCTCGGTGCCCACGGCGTCCAAGCCCAAGTCCTCGGAACCCACTTCTGCAAGAGGGTCAAAAGTTAGCCCGTCTTGCGCCTCGCGAAGCCCGCTCAGTTTGGCGAGGTCACCGGGGCCACTCCGCAGTGCCGGGCGCCTTCTTTCGGCCTCCAGACGGCTAGCTCGCCGGCCACCTGGCGTCCGGCAGGTTCGCCCAGGGGCGGCTGCGGCGCGGGGCCGTTTGGATTCTGTTCCCGTGAACATCCCGTGGCTTCCGAACCCCGAGGACCCTCTGTCCGCAGCGGAGGAGACTCAGGCTGTCGTTCAGTCTCTGTGACTTCACCACTGCGCTTCCGTGTCGGGTCCTGCGTGGCCAAAAGCGGAGCTGGTGTTGACTGTATTTCCATTTTTAAAAAGTTCAAATAAAGGATGTGGAGACGTGTTCACCTCACGGAGGAGCTCGGTGCTGCCCCGTCGCCTCCCTACACATCAGGACCGACCCTCCGGATACACAGCGGCGGTCATGGAGCCGGGCCCCGAGGACCCGGCGGGGGGCGGGCTTGGCCTGGGCGGGCTCCGGCCCCGTGGCACCCGCCCGGTGGGTCAGAGCTCCTCGTCTACCGGTGACAGGAACTGCTTCTGGAAGGGGGCGCCTGCGTGTTGTGAGCAGTGGGAGAGCGGCCGCGTCCACTCTGTCCTCCCCCCGGCGTCCGCGCTCCGGAGGCCGGCCGAGGGCCGGGGGGCGAGCGGGCGGCTTTCCCAAGGCCCTGGCCTCTCCAGAGCTTCCACTGGGCGGCGCTTCGGCCGCGCGGACGTGGTGCCTCGCGTCCTCCCGCGGGGCCGGAGCGGGAGGCTGAGGGCGCGGGGAGGGGGCGCCCCGGAGCGCTCCTCCGCCCGGGCCTGCGGGAGAGGGGCGGGGCCGCAGGGAGAGGGGCGGGGCCGCAGGGAGAGGGGCGGGGCCGCAGGGAGAGGGGCGGGGCCGCAGGGAGAGGGGCGGGGCCGCAGGGAGAGGGGCGGGGCCGCAGGGAGAGGGGCGGGGCGGCCGTGCTCTCCTTCCTCCCTGAAAACAGCCATAGGGTTGTGTAGGAGGGGACGGTCAGCGAGCCTCCAAAGGCCAAGGAGGACGGGGCTGTTCTGGGCCGTCACAATCGGGGACAGCTTATCCGACAGAAGGTGCTGGAAGCTGGCCTTCCAGTCGGAGTAGATAAAGGCGGGTTCTTGTGCCGGGTGCTCCGAGCTTTGTGCACAAATGTGAAAACCAACAGGATTAGGAGGAAGTGAAGCTGTTTGTCACCCTGGGTTTGAATCCACCTTAACAGTGACTCAGAGCTGGACACCAGAAAGGCCTAGAGGTGCCTGCCCTGCGGCGCTGGGGGCGGAGCCTCCGGGGGCTGTATGCTCCGACCCTGCTCCCCCATCATGGGGAAAGGCTTGGGACCCAGGACCCATGCCTGCCCGCCCCGGCCCACACCCGGGTGTCCTTGCCTGCAGGATAGGAGACAGGTAGCAGGCTGCCCGAAGGGAGGCCCACAGGCGCGGCCGTTGTGCAGGATTCTGACTGGCACGAAGTCCAAGTGCTCGCCCTACCCACCCCCTGCCAGCCCGTTCCCAGTCTCCTTCCCATTCTCATCCCAGGCTGTGACCCCAGCTGTGGGTCAGGGACGGGCATGCCCAGCCAGGCTACCCCCACGTCAAGTAGAAAGAATGGGCCTGCAGAGCAGAGGTAGCCCCACCAAGCCCCCTTGGGGTGTGGGGGTGCCCCCAGCCCAGCCCTGCTCTGCAGCGATGGAAAGGCCATGACGCAGATTCTCTGTCTTCCAGTTTCAGCGACACCTGGCGGCAGAGGACCTGCCGTCCCCGACCATCGTTTTCCAGGGGTCAGGACCCCAAGACTGCATGGCCTCCAGGGCTCCTGGCCTCTGCAGCTGGAGGGCTGCGTGTCACCGCCTCCGCAGGCTGGTGAGACCCACATTCCCAGCCCTGGCGGTGACTGCAAGTGGCCAGGCGGCAGGTAGAGGGAAACCTCCCCAGGGAAGCCACGCTGAGGTTTATGAGGGAGGGTCATTCCCCCACCCCACCTTTTACAGGACAAAGCCCCCCACGACTGACAGCCTGTCTGGCATCACCTGGCTTTCCTGAAGGACTCCCAGCCCCAGGCCTGGCCCTGGCTGCCTCTCCATGCTCCTCTGCTGGACTCAGCCGATACAGGACACACTGCCTGCTCTGCTCCACCTCCAGGTGGACACTCCCAGGTCTGTGTTCTTGCCCGGGGAGGTGCCCACGAGGGATGCCTCCCCTGCAGCTGGGACAAGTCCAGAACCCAGGGGGAGCGCATGCCTGGCAGGCCATGGTGAGTCTGAGGGATTTCCCTCCCTGTGCCCAGGAGCCGTTCCCTGCAGCTGCTGACTGGACGGTAACGGTGGAAAACAAGGCAGAGCCGCTGACGGCCTGGACCCAGCCCTGCCTGCAGCCCAGCTCTCTCCCCATCACGGGAGACACAGGTGTCTGGCTCAGTGCCGCTGTCACTCATGCACCGAGGGTGTTGCACTGCTTTCCTCAACACTCAGGGGTCCCAGGGGAGCTGAGCCCTCCCCATTCCCCTGGTGAGGATGGACAGAAGGGAGCACACACTGGGGGTGGGCGTCTGCCTGAGCCCGGGGGCCTCCAGGAGCTGCGGCCTGTCCCCATCTCCCACCCCCCACAGGATTGCCCTGCAGCTGAGCCTGGGACGACGGCTGATAAAGGGCGTCTGTGAGCTGTGCTTGCCGGGTCAATCAGCCAATAAGCCCGACAGTCATTGCTTACACCCCCCCATTCATTGGACCTCCTCGGCCCCTTTTCCAGGAGCCCTCGCCAGGGAGCTCCCGCCACCCGGCAGGCGCCCCAGGCCGTGCTGGGGTCTCCACTGCAGCCTTGGGAGCCCTGGCCCGCCCGCCCTACCACTTGGGAGGGCCCTGTCCCCATGACCCTGGTTATCAGAAAGGTCCTCAGAAAGCTCCCCACCCGCCGCCCTCCCCGCTGACATGTCTAGGAGTCCTCTCATTCCCTCGTGTTTTTCTTGTTTTTAATAAGTTTCCCCAAGACCACTCTTACTGATGTGCCCCCACCCCCCGCCACCAGCTTGGATGAGAAGAAACCACACGATGAGGGAGCTTTGTTTTAAACGCACCTATCAACACTCTTCACACTGAACTTTACATGAAGTTTTCTTTATTCGCATTACACTCATCACAACACGATGAGGGTGGAGAAGCAGCCCCATGGCCACCCCCGCTGACACCCCCCACCTCTGGGCGCGTCAGGCCCCGCGTGGCTCCAGTTCCCGCACCTTCTGTCCCCAAGGCCGCACCCCCACCACGCTCCTGGGTGCAGACCAGGGACGATGCTTGGACCACACCCATGGAAGTGAAGGTCGCCCCATCCCGTTCCACGACCTGTGACCCACCCCCCCGCCTCAACCCAAAGTGGAGGTCAGGAGCCCCAACCCGGCGTGCGGGGCGTGGAGGCCTCGAGGCAGGTGCCCGGCGGGGAGCAGGCTCTGGCGCAGGGGAACCTCGGGGCCCCATTTTCCCATGCCCTACACCTCTTTAGGCCAGACCCTCAAAGAAGTATATGCATAGGAAAAAGGAACAGCGAGTGGCGTGGCTGCAGGTCCGGGGTCCGTGCCGGCTCGGGTCAGTCTGAACGAGCTGCGGTCGCGGCTGCAGGGGTCCGGGTGCGAGCAATCTGGGCGGCCGGCAGGCTGTGGGAGAGACCGGGAGGCCTGCAGGCCTTACCTGGTCGCGGTCAGGCTTGGTCTGGGGTCCCGGCGGCAGGCGAGCAGGGCAGAGTGGCGGAGAGCTGCGTGAGGACCGCGGCTCTGCGGCTGTGGCCGCCTGGCGCCCTTTTATGCCAGGCGGAGACCTTGGCGGGGCAGCCGGCAGCAGCCGTCACGTGCGGTCATGGGCCGCGCTGTGCCAAGGACCCCGGCCGCCCCCGCACCTGGGAGATTGGGGCACAAAGGCCTGCTCTGAGCAGAGCGCCCAGCCCTGGCGGGCGGGCCCCCGCGGACCTGGGCTGGGGCCAGCCCTGGCCCGCAGCCTCCTCCGGGCCTTATCTCCCTGCGCGCGGCCTGCGTCACGGCCCGGAACACGCACGCGGGGGCGGGCTTCAGGAGCGGCGTCTCCCCTCCTGCCTGGGCACTGAGCCCCGGACCCACCCCCAGAGCCCAGAGGACCCGCAGGCCGCCCCGTGCTCAGCTCTTCCCCCAGGACCCCAGGGGTCTGAAGAAGGGCAGGGCCCCTGCAGTCTTGGGGGGACATGCAGGGACAGGTGAGGGAGCCCCGAGATGGCTGACCAAAGACCCCCGGCCACCCGCTCACAATGCACTCCCTGCCCCCAGGCCCAGGGCCCAGGAGGGCTCAGCTGCTGACCGTGGACAAGGCTGCCAGTCAGTACCCTCTGGCGGGGCCACAGCTGGTCTATGTGGATGGATGCCCACCACCCTGTTCACAGACGTTTCCCCCTGTGGGGGATGACAGAGGGGTGATCTGAGTCTGAAACGGACGGGCCATCGGGTGTCCCCACCCACCCCCCGTCCTCAGTCCCAGGGTCCTGCCGTGCAGCCCTCACGCCCTCTGCCCCCTCGGCCCTGGGGTGGCCTGTGCCCCCTGGACCCAGGATGGCCCCCGCCCTGCCCCGCCCTGCCTTTGCGCTGAGGTGGCTCTGGTGTGCGTGTGTGCACCTGTGTGTCTGTGTGTGCCTGGTGTGGGGGTGTGTGTGAGCCGGGTGTGTGTGTGTGTGTGTGTGTGTACCTGGTGTGTGTGTGTGTGTGTGTGAGCCTGCTGTGTGTGTGTGTGAGCCTGCTGTGTGTGTGTGTGTGTGTGTGAGCCTGCTCTGTGTGTGTGTGTGTGTGTCTGTGTGTGTGTGTCTGTGTACCTGGTGTGTGTGTGTGTGTGTGAGCCTGCTGTGTGTGTGTGTGTGAGCCTGCTGTGTGTGTGTGTGTGTGTGTGAGCCTGCTGTGTGTGTGTGTGTGTGTGTGAGCCTGCTGTGTGTGTGTGTGTGTGTGAGCCTGGTGTGTGTGTGTGTGTCTGTGTGTGTCTGTGTACCTGGCGTGTGTGTCTCTGTGTGCCTGGGGTATGTGTGTGTGTGTGTGAGCCTGCTCTGTGTGTGTGTGTGTGTCTGTGTGTCTGTGTGTGTGTGTCTGTGTACCTGCTGTGTGTGTGTGTGAGCCTGCTGTGTGTGTGTGTGTGTGTGTGTGAGCCTGCTCTGTGTGTGTGTGTGTGTCTGTGTGTGTGTGTCTGTGTACCTGGTGTGTGTGTGTGTGTGTGAGCCTGCTGTGTGTGTGTGTGTGAGCCTGCTGTGTGTGTGTGTGAGCCTGCTGTGTGTGTGTGTGTGTGTGTGTGTGAGCCTGCTGTGTGTGTGTGTGTGTGTGTGTGTCTGTGTACCTGGCGTGTGTGTCTCTGTGTGCCTGGGGTGTGTGTGTGTGTGTGTGAGCCTGCTCTGTGTGTGTGTGTGTGTCTGTGTGTCTGTGTGTGTGTGTCTGTGTACCTGCTGTGTGTGTGTGTGTGAGCCTGCTGTGTGTGTGTGTGTGTGTGTGAGCCTGCTCTGTGTGTGTGTCTGTGTACCTGGTGTGTGTGTGTGTGTGAGCCTGCTGTGTGTGTGTGTGTGAGCCTGCTGTGTGTGTGTGTGTGTGAGCCTGCTCTCTGTGTGTGTCTGTGTACCTGGTGTGTGTGTGTGTGTGTGAGCCTGCTCTGTGTGTGTGTGTGTGTGTGAGCCTGCTCTGTGTGTGTGTGTCTGTGTGTCTGTGTGTGTGTGTCTGTGTACCTGGTGTGTGTGTTTGTGTGAGCCTGCTGTGTGTGTTGTGGTGTGTCTGTGTGCAGCCGCTCACACTCACCCGACCAGTGGGCCTGGGGGCTGAGGGCCGGGCTCCTGGATGCAAAGGCAAGCCAAGGGTACAAGGTGGCCGTGCAAGGGAGGCCGGGTGAGTGAGCGCCCACCGTGAGCGTGCCAGGGCTTCTGCCATCCTGACCCAGACCTCGCTGACACCCCAACCAGGGCCTGGACCCCTCGGGGCCGGGAGTGTAGCTGAGAATCTGCAGACACTGGGTTGGATAGAGGGTCCAGAGCCCTTGCCAGGAGCCTGTCCGCAGCCCCACTCAAGGGTCTCTGAGGGCCTTGAAGCCTGGCAGGGGGTGCAGGGGCCTGCAGACGCCAGTGGGTGGTCAGCCGCTCAGGGATCTCCCGGGCCGTTGGGAGGGGCCAGTCTCTGGGCTAGAGGGTGCCACAGAGGGGGTGTCAGACCCCTGCCTCTGCTGGGGAGGGGGGACCTTTGGTGGAAGAGGAGACGCCCCTCCCAGGGAGCTCAGAGGCTCGAGGGGGCCACCTGCTGAGTGCCAGGCTGAGGGGTGGAGCCCCAACTCAGGCGGCAGCCCTGGGGCCATTTCTGTGGGTCCCCCATTCTCCAGAACCACTCGGGGTCCCCCCACCCCTGGGGCCTCCCCGCCCTGAGCCCCGACCGCCATCAGCCCTCCCCTTCACAGCTGCCTCCTTCAACTTTTGGGAGACACTCCTGCTCCTGCCCCTGGCTCCTCAGGCGGGCAGCAGCAGGCCTGCAGGAGGGAGGCGGCAGGAGGCAGGTAGACAGGCAGGGAGTCCAGGGTGTGAGGCCCGCACCCCAGAGCCCTCCAAGGCCCTCCCGGTCGTCCTGCTGACCTGATTGTAACATCAGTGCCTGCTGATTATAAACCACGCAGGGAACCAGAGAGGCTTGGAGAGGAGACGGGCAGGGGCAGCGGCTCCGGGCCTCGGGTGTGTGGACCCTGCTGGCCCTGCTCGGACGCCGGGGTGGCTGGCCCCCTACCAGCTGGAGCCTGGGGAGCCTGGTGGGCGGCCGGTGGGGAGCTGGGGGCCAGGCCCATGGTCTGTTTTTGCCCCCAAGGCCCCTGGGAGGCAGGTGCTGACCCGGCAGAGTCTGTGTGCAGAAGCCTTCCTTGGGCTGCCAGGTAGAGTTAGTCCGAGGGAGAAGGAGGCTGCAGGCTGGGCCTCCCACCAGGAGCTTAGTCCCAGCCAGCCCACCTGGCTGTGGCCCCCGGAGACCCCAGCCCCTGAGTCTCAGCCCCTGGAAGGCTTGCTCTGTGGACTCTGGGGACGAAGGGATGGACGCAGGGCCGGCTTCCACCCGGAGTGGCCGCAGGCAGGAAGGCCAGCCAGGGGACGCTAGGGCGGCTCCCTGCCTGACGGGTGCACCCGAGCACCACTCTGCTGCCAGGCACTGCGCGGCCTCTCGGGGCCTGGAGTGGACCCCAAGCTCAGGGCAGGGACCCCGGCACCTCCCCGCACTCTGGCCGCGCAGCCTGCTCCCAGCGTCCCGGCACCGTCAGACTTTAACGGGAGCTGAGTGGAATGGGCATCGCCGCCTCCAGCCCCCTCCCCAGGCAGTGAGGATGATTCCAAGGGGCAGACACAGCAGCTGGCTTCCAGTGAGGCCGGCCGGGGACTGGACTCAGCTCAGGCAGGGTCCTGCCCTGCAGTCCTGCGGCTGCCAGCAGGTGCCCAGGGCGGGACACTCCACGCTCCCCGACTCTGTGGTGTCCACACAGGCCCACACAGGGTCCTGGGCCCTGTTGCTGCGGGCGGGGCCCCCACAAGTGGCCCCCGGAATGCAGAATGTGCTGGGCTGGGCTCTCCCTCTGCCCACAGGACAGAAAGTATCTCTGCCGGCCCTGAAGGACGTGCTTGGCACACAGCGGGCCCGCGATAAGGGGCGTCCTTCAGGGCCACTCACTCCCTCCCTGCATGCACTCCCGGCAGGGCGCTGTCCCTGCAGCTGTCTGCTCAGCTCGGGCAGCTCCCAGCCCCAGAGGCGGCTGCATCAACCCCTGGCGGGTTCCCAGACAGTGCGGCCGTGCCCTCTCCCAGCTGGCCCTGCACCTCAACCCGTGGTTCCCCGGCTTAGTAACTGCCACCCCGAGGCCGGGTTGGGGGCCCTGGCCCCTGAGTGGGTGGTAGCCTCCACCCCCCGGTTCAGCTTCCCGCCATCAGGGAGACACTGAACTCGGTGAAGCTCTCGGGCACAGCAGGCCGAAGGGTGTCTGCCCGCGAGGTCTGTCCACCTGAGAGGATCTGCCCCAGACAGAGCGGACAGCAGTGTCCTCAGACTGGAGAACCACCCCCCGGAGGGCCCTCGAAGAGCAGGGGGTGGGAGGCCCTCGGCCCGAGGTCCACGGGGTGGAGCACACGGGAGCCAGGGGCGTGCGGCCACGGTGAACACGTGTGGCTGCTCTGATCCTGGCCTTCGCCTGGCCGTCAGGGTTTGTTGCTAAAGCGGTGTCCCCAAACCTGTCAGAGGACAGGGGCCTGGAGGGCTGACAGGAAACCGTCTGGGCCAAGTCCCCGGCGGCTCCCGGGGCCTCCTGGGCTGGGGGTGTCCGGCTGTGAGCCTGACCCAGGCTGTGGGCAGCGTGAGCATGGTGAGTGGCCCCCGTGGCCTGGGGTGCCCATGGGCGGCACCTGTGGGCTCTGGGTCCCTGGGCAGGACCTGCATGTGGGCCAGGCAGGGAGACAAGGGGTTAAGGCTGGGCCCGGAGCCGCCCTGCCTCCACGGCGGGGTTTCAAGGCTGAGTCTGTGTGACTCCTTTGCTGGGAGATAATCCTCTCCCTCCCGGGCAGATTGGGACGCTAGCCGGGCCATGGGAACTTCCCTCCACTCAAGGCCACAGCGCGGGCGGCCTCCCGGGGCACCTTGGCCTTCCCGATCCCCAGCCGGAGGGAGAATGTGGCCCCTTTGTCCGCAGGGCTGACCCGGCAGCCCCCACCCTGGCCACAGGGAGCCCCTCTGAGAACCTGGACCACTGGACCTGCACACAGGTGTGCACACACCACACACCTGTGCACACAGGGCTGGCCCCGGCAATCGCTGTTGTCCGTAACCCAGAAGCCGGGGTCTCTTTCTCACTGAGGGGCTGGGCCCCCAGGTTTGGGGAAGGATCTGTCACCTTCAGGCCTCCCCCCTCAGCAGCTACAGCCTCTACGGCCATGAGCCTCCCCAGGTCTTCAGCCTCTACAGCCTTGAGCCTCCCCAGGGCCCCGGCCTCTACAGTCCCTGGGCGTCCCCTGGGTCCTTGGCCGCTATGGTCCTTTGAGCCTCCCCCGCATCCCCTGCCTCTACAGCCCCTGAGCCTCCCTTGGCCCCTGGCCTCTATGGCCATGAGCCTCCTCAGGTCTTCGGCCTCTACAGCCCCTGGGCCTCCCCCAGGCCCCCGGCCTCAATGGCCATGAGCCTCCCCAGGTCTTTGGCCTCTACAGCCTTCCTCAGCCTCTACAGCCCCTGAGCCTCCCCCGGGCCCCCGGCCTCAACGGCCATGAGCCTCCCCAGGTCTTCGGCCTCTACAGCCTTGAGCCTCCTCAGGCCCCTGGCCTCTACAGCCCCTGGGCCTCCCCGGGTCCTCAGCCTCTACAGCCCCTGGACCTCCCCAGGGTCCTTGGCCGACTAATCCACAGGCAGATGCCCCTCCTGAAGTTCAGTGTCCCTGATCCGAGGCCCCTTGGGGTCCCCACAAACACCAAGAGCCCCTTTGTAGAAGCTTGGGGGTCAGTTAGGTGCTGGGGACGCCAGGGGTGGGCACAGAGCCCGAGACGGGTCCCGCCTGCCTCCACCAGGAGTGGCCACCACCGTGCGGAGGAGGACGCAGGCCCAGAGCGGCAGGTGACCAACCTCCTCCTGGCCCCAGGCGTTTCCCAGGGAACCCTCCCCATCCCCTGGTGGACAGAGAAGCCCCTGGCCTGGCTGGTCGGGTGGGGGCACAGAGTGGGGGTGCTATCCTCCTGGGAGCTCTCAGTGGAGCGCCCCTTGACTCCTTGTCCCAGACCCAGGTTGGGTCTGGGAGGACCTTGGATCCGAGAAAGGGGCTGGGCTGGGAACACGGCAGGAGTCCTGAGACCCTGCTGCAGGCAGCCTCAGGTCACCGGGAAGAAGGCCCGCTGGAGCCCTGAATACCCAGCCCGGCGGGTCAGAGCCAGGGCCCTTGGGTGGTAGGAACAAAGAGGAGGCCTGGGGGCTGAATATGAGCACGTGTGCACGTGTGTGAGGACCTGTGACCTTGCAGTGGTGAAGGGGGTCCGAGGGGCCAGCAAGGAATGCTTGGTCTCTCCTGGGGTCTGGCCTGGTGGGTGGGCTTTCCTCTGGGTGCCCAGAAAAGGCTCAGCACCCACCAGCCAGCTGCCCAGCGTGGCTGCGTGTGGGGAGCTGGGTGGGCAGCACAGTGCCCCCAGGCTGGGGGGCTGGGGGCCGTTGGTCCAGGTGACTGCCGCTGTGGGGGCGTCCAGACACGCCACCCCCACCCCTGGCCTTGCATTGCCCCTGGCCACCTCCTCGGCCTCTGCGTCTGCCCTCTGCCTGGACGGCCACTCAGCTGACTTGAGGGCGGAGTCAGGGGCATTTCACCCCGTGCGGCCTGTTACACTGTGGGAACTGAGATCCCACAGAACATGTGGTGGGGGTAGGGGGGCTGAGCCTGGGGTCCTCTCGCCTCCCCTGGGGTGAGGCCAGGGATGCTCGGGCCCTCTGCGTCCCCACAGCACCCCGCTGGACACCCCGAGGCTCTGCTTTCCCTGAAAGGCGAGAGGTGGATTGTGCCTTCAGCTGCCGCGTTGGCTGGTTCTCTGAGGGAGGGTCTTTCTTTGAACAGGGAGGGACGCGACAGATGTCCAGTGTGTGCGTGACCCAGAAGCAGGACTGCCTCTCAGGTGAGCTTGCCAGAAGCATTGTTTTCACTGTTTCTTGATTGTAGAACACACTGCTCCGATGGGAATTGTCAGCAACACGGAAGTAACCGTTTTCCCACCCAAGAGCCATCGCTGTGAACTGATGGGCTTCTGCCAGCCAGTTCTCCAGGCAGCTCTCCACCACTTTCGGCAAGTCAGCATGTCGGCAGCGGTGGGCCCCCAGAGGGGTGGAGCTGCCCCTTGGGGCACCGAGGGCCCGACCCGCCTTGGGACAGCAGCCAGTTGCTGTTCTTTCCTGTCTTTTCTCTGGGTTTTCATTTCTAATCTCCATCAATTGCTGCTGCTGCTGCTACTGCTAAGTCGTTTCAGTCGTGTCCCGACTCTGTGCGACCCCATAGATGGCAGCCCACCAGGCTCCCCCGCCCCTAGGATTCTCCAGGCAAGATTACTGGAGTGGGTTGCCATTTCTTTCTCCAATGCATGAAAGAGAAAAGTGAAAGTGAAGTCGCCCAGTCGTGTCCGACTCTTAGTGACCCCATGGACTGCAGCCTACCAGGCTCCTCTGTCCATGGGATTTTCCAGGCAAGAGTATTGGAGTGGGATGCCATTGAATCCGCACTAATTTACTACCTGAATTTAATCAAAGCTTTGAGCTAAACAGGACTTCCCTGGTGGCTCAGACAGTAAAGAATCTGCCTGCAATGCAGGAGACTCAGGTTTGATCCCTGGATCTAGAAGATCCCTGAAGAAAGGAATGGCAACCCACTCTAGTATCCTCACCTGGAGAATTCCATGGACAGAGGAGCCTGGCGGGCTACAGTCCCTGAGGTTTCGAAGAGTAGGACTCAGTGACTAACACTTACACTGTTTGAACTAAACAAACTTTATGTTCTGGGTGAACCTCTAGGTCAGTTTTTCAATATACTTTTTATTTGGAGAATAATTACCTTACAATTTGCAATGGTTTCATGCAAGCTGTCACTAGTTCACTTCTCACACATTTTGTGCAGCTAGGGTGCTTTTCCTCTGGAAAGGTGCTTCTCACGTGTCAGAGAACAGTCAATACATCCACATCATCAGGCCCCGCTGCTGCACCTTGCGGAGTAGAAACGCGGCCTGGCTCGCTCTCAGCCTTGAAGCCCGGGAGC
Source organism: Bos taurus (assembly GCF_002263795.3). NCBI lineage: Eukaryota > Metazoa > Chordata > Mammalia > Artiodactyla > Bovidae > Bos > Bos taurus. Next base: position 25,753,398 of record NC_037353.1, on the reverse strand, counting down.
GGGAAGCCCGGGGTCCACCCCCACCCCACCCTCCAGGATGGCTCTATGGCCCTGTGGTCAAGCACCCGCGCCCCTGCCTGCTGGAGCCCTAGCCGTTGAGGCATCAGCAATGCCCAGGAGCTCGGGCCGCCTCAGAGGCGCTGCAGCCCCGATCTTCGCAGCCTCAGCCTCGCACCCCGCCACCCCCGACGCCTCGTGCGCCGCCCGTGCCGGGCCTCTGCCCCGCTGCGCCGCGTCTGAGCTGCAGCCTCTCGCTTTCTTCACGCCTTTGCTCAGAAGTCAGCCTTGCTGGGCTCCCAAGGGCCCTCCTCCAACACGTCCGCCTGTTCTCATCCCACCTCCCGGCTGTTTCAGGGGCGCGGTCCCTCGCCCCAGGCCCCCCTTCCCGCTGGACTGCGGCGTGCCACGTGGGCAGGGCGGGGCTTCCGGGAAGGTCGCGGCCCCAGCACCGCCCACCCCGTCGGGAGGACCTTCCTCTGTAGCAGCCCCGTGGGCGCCCCCCGCCCCCAGCCGCGTCCACAGCAGCACGTCCAGCTCGCCATGGCCAGCATCTCCCCAGCGTCGGTGGCACTCACTCGAAACCCATCTGGGAAGGAAAGGCCGGATCAGTTGCTTCAGAAATCACGGAAACAGACGTGCCAAGCTGGGGAGGGCATCATGGGGGCAGCGGGGGGAGGCCAGGAGCTCCCACAGGCCTGGAGGCCACTGGCGTTTCTGTCTACACTGTGGGCTCCGTGGTGCAGTCCACACCGCTCACCTGCGTTCAGGTGGGTGGAGGCCTGGAGGGCTTCTGGCTGACACGGGAATTAGCATAGAGCCCTCCAGTCCTCTGCGGCAGGAAGGTCACCAGGGCTCCAGCCCCGCATCACAGCCTCTTGCCATTTTTAAGGAGGGTCAGTTCAGTCGCTCAGTCGTGTCCGACTCTTTGCCACCCCGTGAATCGCAGCACGCCAGGCCTCCCTGTCCATCACCAACTCGCGGAGTTCACTCACTCAGGAGGGCGTGATTCCTGCCCTGGCCACACGGGGCCGTCCTTGGACCAGCCTGGGGGCCTCAGGGGTAGTGAGGGCGTGGCCTCCTCAGCACCTCTACGGCAGCGGCGGCCGCGTTTCGCGGAGGAGACTGGGGAGGCCCAGGGGCAGGCTGCCTCTGCCCACCCTGGGCAGGGGGCGTCCCTGTGGGCCTGCAGGCTGTCATTCACACCTCTGCACCTCCAAGGGTCTCCCCTAAAAATGTTTTAAAATCATGAAATAACGGGTGCAAAAAGATCTGCCAGATGACTCGCCGGGCGCCGGGTGTCCACCCACACCCGTGGAGGCAGACACCTAACAGGCCCTGGTGTCTGCGTCCTGGTTGCGGGAGGGGCAGGGCAGCCTGACTTCAACATCATTAACCCCCAGGGGCTGTCTCTGCACCCACCGTTCAAGGGGAAAGCTGGGGTGAGCTCACAGTGAGTTCACCAGGCCTCTAACAGCAGACAGCTGCCCCTGGCCAGCAGCAGTGAGCGGATGGCACGGGCAGCTCGGGTCAGCGGGTGGCCACAGAGCAGCCTCACCTCATGTTCTTCCAGGGACAGCCTGCCTCTGCGTCTCCCCAGGGCCCAGGCCTGGCCAGCTCTGCCCATAACCCACCGCCCAGCACACAGCCACCTGGCCACCGGCCAGGCTGAATCAGTGTGCCCTGTGCCTGACCCCCACCCTGGCTGCTCCTCTGCGTTCCTGTCCCTGCGGGTGGCACGGAGCCTTCAGCTGGCAGGGTGGGGGGCATGGTCCTCCACAGGCCCCCCGGCCTTGTGCCCTGTTGAGCCCGCTCCAGCCCCTGGACCCGAGACACTTCGAGCTCTGGGCTGTGGAGCCCATCTCCCTCTGTGGCTCCTGATGCTGGAGCGGCGGGGGCTGCTTGCAGCCTGGATCCCACAGCGGGCAGCCTGGACCTGCCCCCAGACACATCCTGGGGCTTCTCTCCAGGGGCGAGGTTGTGCCCAGGAGAAATCTGAGAGATGGCCCCTCCTGGGCGACCCCCCTAACCAGCCTCCACGGCCCCTCCTGGGGAAGCAGACCCTCCGCCTCAAACCCCGGGTCCCTCCAAGCCTGGGGGCCAGATCTGTGCTGTGGGGTCAGGGCTGCACGTCTGACTCAGGGAGGACGTGGGCTGACTCAGAGCAGCTCTGAAACCGATGGAGGTTTCTGCTCTGACGCTGCTTCCTGAAACCCTGCAGGGGCCCCGGGGCGTGTGAGTGTATACGGGGAAGGGGGGACAGTGAGTCAGTTGTTGGGGGCGGGGTGGGGAGGGAGTACCCTGGATGCTGGAGCAGGAAGGTGCAAGTGCCAGGACACAGGACAGATAGGACACAGCCCCTTGCCCCCAACCTCGGCATCTCAGGACTCCCTGGCCCCCACCCTGATGGCCCCACCCAGGGCCAGGGCCCCACATACACTGGGGGGAGCCCGTCCTGGCACTGCTCTGACCCCCAAAACCTCCAGAGCAAGGAGGGGTGACTGGCCATGTCGGGTGACCACTGTGAGGTCCCCACAGGCACCCTTCAGGGAGCACAACCTCCCGCGAGCTGTTTCCACGGGGCCCCCGGGACAGCAGGTTGGCTGACTCGAGACGCTGCCCCCACCCCACCGCCCTCAGCACACAACTGCCCGCAGATGCTCCACGTTCACAGTGACGCTAGGACGCTCAGGGGCTCCAGGGAACCAGACCCATCTTCATGTCCAAACTGGTCTTCTTGGTGGGGAGGAGGCGGGGGGGTGGGGGGCAGCAGGGGAACCTCAGGCCACATCGGCTGGGCACCCGGGATGTGCAGTCAGGAGGGGCCAGGCTTCTGCTTGTGGACACGCTGGCTCGGGTCCTCCTCGGTTGCTCCACGTCTGATGGACAGTGCGTTGCCACACCCAGAAACACCCAGTCTAGGGGATTTCCAAGTGGGCTCGAGGTCGGAGTCTGGTGGACAGGGGAGGGGGCCCTTCTGGCCCCGGGTGCCCCCTCCCTGGGGCTGGTCCCCCTGTCGCGTGAGCGCTCTGACCCGCTGGTCCTTTAGTTTCACCGGGTGCTCCAGCCTGGCCACCTTCATCTGCAGAACCTGCAGGAACACACACCCGAGGGACGCCTGTCCACACTCCTGCGGCGGGCAGCTTCAGCCCCAGGCTGAGTGTCTAGCCAGCCCCCTTAAAGGCCACACCGTCAGCAATCAGACCAAAGGCCCTCAAGCAGGCCACTCTGGGCAGAAACGTGGGTCCCTGAAATGAGCCTGAGACCCCAGGTGATAGAGGACAGGCCAGGAGAGGGAGGGGCTGCCTGAGACCCAAGGAGCCTCCTGGCCGGTTCCCTTTGCAGCCCTGCCCAGCGGCTCAGCCGGGCCAGGCCAGGTCCTCGGAGCAAGCCTGCCGAGGGAACAGCCTCACGTGCAGGGGTCACTCCTGAAGGGAAACGGCCGAGAACACGTCCCCGGGCAGACAGACGGTCAAGGACCGCCCGCCCAGCGCTCCTGCTCAGCTGTCTTCACGCACAGCCACTGCCCCCCAGCCTCCCCCAAGCAAGGCCAGGGCGCAAACTCCCCTCCTGGAAGGAGAGCGCCCGCCACGCCCCAACATTGAGTGAACAGATCTGGAAGTTCGTCTGCCCCCGAACGCGTGTCCAGAGGACAGAGGGCTCCCGCTGGCTGAGGCAGGGGGCCAGCATCTCAGGAGACCGACCCTCCGAGGGCCCTGAGCTCCAGCATGCCATGGCTGGCCGCACTGCCCCTCGGCGGTGAGCATGAAGGGTAGGGGCGTCCCGAGGCTGGACGCTGCCTTGTTTCAGCTGATGCTGCAGGCTCGGACCCCGGCATGGCTGCCCCCCCCCCCCCCCCGTCAGCCCTGGGATGCTGCCCCTCCACGCCCCCCGCCCCCACATCTGTTCTATCTGACGTCAGTGACGGTCACGGAAGCGGAACTCAACTGTGTCACCCAGACAGCAGGTGAGCTGTCTTGCCCTCTGGGTTTCAAGAATCAAACGCGGTTGGTCCTTGATCAATCTGGTGGCGGGGGGAGCCGCAAGCCCCTCCCCGTCGGGTCTGCAGCGCAGACCACAGCGCCTTGGTGCCCGTCTAGTGAACACCGCCGTGCGGTTCAAACCCTGCTGTTCTGCGGCCCACGGTGGCCGTGCCTCCGTGTCAGCATACGGCCCAGACCGGGCAGGGAATGAGGGCGGCAAGGGGCCTTGCTGAGACAGGGCTTCCTCCCTGCCATCCAGCAGATGCAAACCACAGGATGACGCCACCTTCCTGCTTCCTCAAAAAAGCTGCATCAAGACTCGCAGAGCCAGCAGGAAGCGCTTTGTCATCACCATTTCTACAGCTCCTCCGACACCGAGGCTGAGTGGCCTGCACGCCCCACCCCCCACTGTCCCAGGTCCAAACATACAGCCTGGACGCCCAGCCAGAGCACGCAGGCATTGCTGAAAGAGCACGCAGGGGTTGCTGAACGGCAGTGACACCCAGGCACCTCCTGAACCCGGGAGTGCTGGAGACCCTGAGCGAGAGGGGGAACAGGCTCGCCCAGAACAAGGCGAGCGCCCCAGAACCAGGCTTGCGTCTCAGGGAGCTACCTTCTGCTCCCTGACTGGGCCCCAGGGCCCTCGAGCTTGCTGTCCAGTATGTCTGGGTGGCAAGGCCTGTGAGTCTGCAGCCCCTGACTCGTGGTCTCTGGTGTCTGATGACAGGCAAGGCTGGTTGGTCAGTCTCCGAGGGGTGGTGGCCCACTGTACTTTCCCCTCTGCTTCTGGGTATCTCTGGGATACACTCACGGGCTCCCCCGGTCAGGGGCCCCGCCTGGCTGCCCCTGCCTCGCCGCATGCTGGGCCAAGCTACTTGGAGGGCGCCCAGGCCTGCACCTTGACGGTCTCCCGCAGGACTGCCAGCACCCGCTCCTTCTCCTCCAGCAGCCGCTGCGGCAGCCCAGGGTCCAGGTGCTGCCAGGGCTCCCCGGCTGGAAAACAGAAAGGCAGGCACGGGCCTTTAGCGGGCGGGCAGGCAGGCCAGTGAGGGCGGTGCAGAGGGTTCAACCCAGAGCCCACCCTCTGCATGCACAGTGGCCCATCTTCTCCGGAGCCCTCCGACTCCAATGGGTCTCTGCCCCAGAGTGCACTGAGAGGCTCAGCAGGCCTGCGAGACCACCGGACACGTCAGCTCCGGCCTCCAGCTCGGGTAGGGGCTGTGCGTTGTGGCCATGTCGGGCCTGAGCTGGTCCGCAGGTGCAGCCGCCACACCTCTGAACGGCTTCCTCATTCAGAGACGCGACCCCTGAGCCTGACCCCTGAGCCTGAACGACAGCCACTTGGCGCCTGTGGGCAGGGCCCCTGCGGGGGTGACGGGAGCGGGGCTCCCTCTGAGCAAGGCGCACCCCTCCCCCTGGGTGCCACCCCCGCGGGGGGCAGGGTGGTCTGCCGGGCACAGGCCCCCACACGGGCCGGGGGTGGGGGGGCGGTCTGGACACCCCCAGCCTGTGCAGGGGAGGCGAGCCCCACCCACCAGCGTCACCACTGGAGCGTCCTGCTTCCTGCAAGGGGCTCCAGCGTTGTGCCGTGAGACCCCCGGAAGAGGCTGACTCCGTCCTTGTCCGCAGGCCTGCCGGCATCTCCCTGTCACAGATGGGCAGGGGGACGGGCTCGCTGGAGGAGGGGGCACGGTCTGGACCCAAGCGCTTCTGAAAAGGGATGCAGGCCAGTTGGGCACGGGGACACGGGGCTTCGCCCCCACTTACTTCCTGGTTTTACTCTCATCGGCAGGCAACGAGCCCGTGTCCCAACACAGCAGAGGCCATGGCCACGTGATGGTACCCACGTGTCCAGCCATGCCGGGCGGGTCCTCGAGGCCTCCACCTTGTCCCTCACTGCACACAGGATGGGCTCGATGGCCCCAGGGGTGTTGACGATCACCTTTCGGATCTCTTCCTGAGACACTGAGACCCAGCTTGTGGAAGACTTTCCTGCAGAGGCAGCAGGTGCAGCCCTGAGACCAGAGGCCAGGTGGGGACGCCCACCTCGTGCAGAGCGGCTGGACTGGGGTGCCTTCCGGCCCCCACACCCACAGAGGCCTGGGGCCATCTCATTCCCGGTCGCCACCCGGGGCTCACGGGGCACAGAGTGCTGTGCCTTCAGGCCAGCTGAGTCCCCGGCCCGCCGCCACCTCCCTAGGCAGCGCTCATCCTCCTGAGGCGCCTCGGCTCACCTCCCAAGCGCTCAGAGCCTGACTTCTCACAGGTCTGCCTGCAGCTGCCACCTCTCCAGGCTTTGGGGGTGGGGGCAGCCGCCCACCTCACCTCCAACTCCCCCAGTCTCTCTCCCCTCCGAGTAAGTCCCACCAGAACCTGCCAGGCCTCAAGCCGGCTAAGGCACTGTGCCCTCGGGCAGTGTCCTCCAAGGGCCCTTGGTGGCTCCGCATGCCCTCCCCACTGCAGCCTCGCAAAGACCCAGGTGGCTGCCCTCAGGCTGCTCCCTGTCACTTCCTGTGCTCCTGCCTCAGTGTCCTCACGTGACTTGTCACAACTGATGCTGGCCCCATCTCCTCACTTATCCGTCTTCCCTCTGACTCGCTGGGCCTGAGCAGCCTGTCACCCAGACTTTTTGGCCGGTGAGTGCATGAGAGGCGAGGTGAGTGAGCAGGATAATGCCCTGCAGAGTGTGTCTCACGGTGACTGTTGCTGGCCTCTTGGTGGGGAGCCCCCAGGAGCCTCAAGTGGAACTGGACAGAGTATCAGGGAAGCCCACGGCAGGGATACAGCCTGAGAACCTGTCCCCAGGGTGGGGGCCGCCCATGCAGGCCCGCCTTGGGGAGCGAGGAGTGGGCCCAGCAGGGAAGGCGGGGCGGAAAGCCCCGCTGAGCCCTGCCTGTTGAGAACGCTCCAGTTGCTGCGCTTCTGGCCGGTGTTGCAGGTGGGGACGTACTTGTGCAGGTCCACGAGCCGGGGGCCAAAGAGCTTCACGACCTCAGCCAGCATCACTGGGGCGGGGCGGGCAGGGGTGTGGGGCGAGCCGAGGGGCCCCGGATATTTGCATATTCGTCCCCCAGGGCCTCCACACGGAGGAGGATAGACAGGGGTCCCGGGGAGCCCCCGCAGGGTGTGGGCGCCCCGGCGGGAGGACCGTGAGGGCCAGCGGGCTCCAAGGAGCTGCTAGGGGACCCCCGGGGCAGGCGGGGGCGGGGCGTGAGGAACTCCTGCCCCCCTCCCCCCGCCCCACCTTGCCGCCCCACTCCTCCTCCCAGGGCCATCGAGGCAGCGGCTCTCCCGCCCCTCCCCGGGGGCCTTGACGCCCCGGCTTCGCAGGGAGCCCAGGTGCGGGGACCTTGCCCGGGCCGCGGCCTTCGCCTGGCCGTCCCGCCAACCAGGCCCCGGGGCTCCCGCTGGCCGAGGAGGACGAGCGCTGGGCTCTCGGCCTGGACGCCCGGGCAGGCCCCCCGGCCCCTCACCGCCGTCGCTAAAGTCCCGGGCCAGGTGGCGCTTGCGGCGGCTGGGCGGCAGCGCGTCCAGCCAGGCGTAGAGACGGTGGAGGGCGCCGGGCGGCAGCGGCGGCGGGGCCGGGGGGCGCGGCCTGGCAGCGTCCAGCATGGCGGCGGCCGGCGCGGCCAGCTGTTAGGCCGTTGCCGGGCGACGGCGCCGGAAGCGCCTGTGGGACCGGAATTCCGGGAGGGGCCGGAAGGGCCGGGACCGGAAGGGCGGGGCGCAGGTGAGGGCGCGGGCCCGCTGGGTGCCCGCCGGAGGCTCGGGGTCGGGGCGGAAAGCCATACCGACGCGGTGAGGTTGGGGGGTCCCCGAGACGGTGAAGGGCCGGCGGGCCCGGCGCGCTGCCGTCCAGGCATCGACAGTAGACTTCTGTTTTAACAAGCGTTGAACTCTTCCGTCTTATAAATTAAATTCCACATTGTTTCGCATGCAACACTTTACGCTGATCTAGTAAAAACTTTCCGTCATTTAAAACTTGATCAATAATTTAATCGTAAAATAGAAACTTTTTATTAAATTTTTGAGCCCTGCTGAAGGTGCACCTGAGGTTTTCAGGGACCCAGATAAGACATCAGTGGCCGTCTGAAGACACACGTGGTTGAGGAGGGGCTGGCCTCCCCCAACCTCCTTCCCCAGGTCAGGACAGCAGCCGATGGCCCAGCTGGGAGTCCTGGGCCCAGCCAGGGAGTGCCGGGTCCAGAGGCCCTAGGCTGTGACCTTGAGACACCAAAGAGTGATCTTGGCCCTTAGGAGCTGGCTCTTCTCTTAGGACAGTTCAGAGAGGACTCAGGCCCTGATGGGGTGGAGGGCCTGGGGCCAGGCGGCTGCATCTGCTGCTGCTGTTGCTGCTGGCGAGGTCACAAGACCACATGCAACATCCAGACAGGTGCACAGATGCCCCTGAGGGTGCTTTGAGCTTGGGCCCCATCACCTCCTCTGGACAGGGGGTTTCAGAGCAACCTTCGGGTCAGCAGCTCCCTTGGGGAAGGAAAAAAACCGATAGTAAAGACCATCTACTACAAAGAGCACAACTGAATCTAACTTCCTTTTACTTTTCTTAAAATTTGGATCCTCATTTCATCCAAAAACATGACTCTGCTCAGAGTGGCAACAGCCCTGGATATTAACAGCTGATGCTTTATCAAGAAGTCTATTCTCTATCCAGAAGCAGTAGACTTCCGTACTTACACCAGCGCAGAAAAAGACGTTAGCAGCCGGAAGAAGCAGTAAGCACTGAGAAGTCCTCTGACAGAGTACAGAGCAGAGGTTACGGCCTCTTGTGGGGAAGCAAGCGAGCTCTGCCCCACCCAGTGGGCACTGATCTGGCAGTGAGGGCCTCACCTGAGTGGGTCCAGGCTGGGCCCCTCTCGCTCCAGGCTTGATGGGTGGCATCGGGGGAGCACAGGTCGGCTTGATGACCTGGGAGGACGGAGACACAGCTGATGGCTGGCAGTGCCCGGGCGCTGTCTGCCCAGCACTTCTAGGAAGTTCCCTGGGTGCTGTGCTCGGCCCCGGACTGGCCTGCAGGCTTCTCTGAGCTGCGCTCTCTCTACAGAAAATTGCCTTCAACACGGTCCCTGCCCTGGCTGGTACCACCTTTGAATGAAACCCAAGCGTGGCAGGGCGCCCATTCCTGGGCCTGTCGGGTCATCTCACCACCCTGCCCCCTTCCCTCAACTCCCCGCCTCACCCCACCCCAACACTACCCAGGAAAAGCTCTTAAATTGCCAAAATATGGGTCTTTGGAAGGTCTAAAACCAAGGATTCTCCACTAAAACGTGCGTTTGTTTGCATTTCAGCTTTCCAGGTGCAACCTTGTCTGGGGTGGGGAAGGAAGGTCTGTAGCAGGAGCCCTGCTCAGCCCAGGCCAGGGTGGGGTGTGGCCCAGCACCCGGAGGGCCCTGCTAAGGGGCTGGGGGCTGAGGGATGGGGGCGGCCTGCACTTTCTTCTCCAGCACAGTTCCCTGGCTGCCTTCACTTCTTGGGCTGGAAATCTGTCTGCCCAACTCCCCCGTCCCTGTTTGGCCTGTCAAAACCCCTCCTAAAACTTTATTTAAAGACTTTTTCTTGTAATTTTACTGTAACTCTAAAATTAACTCAACGTGAAAAGTTAAAAAGAAAAGAGAAATAGTCAGTCTTCATTGAATAGACACTGCAGTAACGGTTGTCCCAGGCGAGATCCACCAACAGAGGCCCCGTGGGTTGGCCTGAGGAGGAACCGGGCTGGTGTCTCTCCAAACACCTCCAAGCTTTAACCACAAAGGGAGGAGGGCTCTAACAGTGACACCACTGCAACCGGTGATGAGCTCACACCACTGGGGACGGACAGGCTGACACGGGCCCACAGGACGCCTGGTGGCAAAGCCCCGCCCCAGGAGGGCAGAGAAAGCCTGGTCTTCTGGGCCTCAGCATCTGTCAGAGCAGGGGAGCCCCCGCCTGCGGGGAGGTGAGAGTGTGTCCAGGGGTGTGTAGGACCCTCAGCAGTGCTCCCAGCAATGGAGGCGACCCACCAGAGCCAGACCTCACAGTGGGTAGAAGGGCCTCCCACACGCGCCCCAAGGCAGGGGGCCTGCTGGGGCACCAGTGACTCAAGTTTGGGAGAGACCTTTCCCAAACCGTGGAAGCCTCGAAAGAAGGGAGGCGGGGCCCACAGCGCCCCTGAGCTGCTCCCCCACGGCCCTCTCACCTGCTTTGGCTTCAGCACCGGAAGGGGTTTGGCAGGAGGAGCGGGTCTGAGCTGCTGGGAATGGGGAGGACTGGTCAGAACCCCCAGGCCTCCTGGGTGCTGTTTATGTCCTCGCTGGACTGCCAGACTGGGCGCCTGGCCCACCAAGTGCAGCCACAGACCCTCCTCCCCCAGGGCCCGTGCTGTGCCCCCTCCCTGCTCACCTGGCCCGGGGCCTGCGGTGGGTACACAGGAAGCGGGGACGGCGGGCTGGCCTTGGCGGCTGGAGGCTGAAGGGAGCCTGGAGGCTGAAGGGAGCAGGCGTGAGCCTGGGTCTCCCAGGGCAACCATCCCCAGAGGGGCCTGGCTCAGAGCTGCCCCCTACCCGCTGAGGACCCAGGGTTCTGGCCCCTCCCCCGGCCCTGGGGTCACACGGAGGTCTGGCAGCAGCACAGGCCTCTGGGCCTCCAGACCATCCTGGGATGGACGCTTCAGAGACTGAGCCTCAGGCTCGATTCCGCTCCCCGCTGAGGCGGCTCCTCAGACCCCTCGTCCTAGAGCCTTGGTTTCACCTCTAAACGGGGGTCACGGGGGCCACTCTGAGCCTCGTGAACCTGAGATCTGGGGGTGGCCTGGAGTCTGTCGGGATGGCTGGCGCTTACAGCAGGGGGTGGGCGCTTAGGGGTCACCGAGGAAGCTGTGGGCTTGTGGGGCTGGGAGTAAAGGGCCAGCTCTGGGGAGCCCCCGGGGGGAGCCTGAGCCCCGCCTTTTGCAGGCTTGCTGAGCCCTTCGTGGAACAGAGGGTTGGAGAGCCCCATGGCCGTCTTGGGTGCCACATTCCTAGGAGAAATAAGATGGGTCAGTGTGTCCTGGTCTCAGGATTCAGCCCAGAGAATTGAGGCTCCTGTGCGTGGGGACCCTGGCCTGGCCCCAGACCCCTCAGCTGCAGCTGCCCTGCGGGGTGTGCGGGCCACAGCTGCGCAGGGAGAGCTCTGGGGTCAGGCCAGGCCCGGGGCAGGGAGGCTTGGAGGCCATTGGCAGGCGTGTCCTGCCGCAGCCAGGGGTGAGGTCCCCACACGGCGGGCTCAGAGGGCAGTGTCACCCCCGGGCAGTGCGCCGGTGTGGCCTTCTCTGAGTTTCCTCGTCACCAACCTGTCCACACAGCCCAACCTGCTCCTGCAGCAGAAGGCAGGGGCCCAGGGCGGGGCCGCCACCATGGGGTCCCCTCTCCCCCCAACAGCGCCAGCAGGCGACTGGCCCTGCACACGCTGACGTCCTCTGAGCCCAGAGTACAGCTCCCCCACCTCCTTCGGACTGGGCTCCGGGCCTTGCGGTAGATGAGCACGCCCGCCAGGATCAGCGCCAGTACCACCAGGGCACCCACGCCCACCAGCACATGCGTTCGGAGGCTCCCAGGGGCTGTGGGGGCACAGAAGGCCAGGTGTTACCAGGGCCGGACTTGGCTCAAGGCACAGGGACCAGGAGAGCCTGCCAGCAGCTCAGCCCTGGCCAGGCCAGCCCGGAGCTGAGGAGGGACAAGGGGACCACCTCCTTGGCGAAGCCAACAGCCAGAACCCTGGCCACGCTACCCAAAGCCCAGGCCCTGAGGCTCCGAAGCCAACAGCCAGAACCCTGGCCACGCTACCCAAAGCCCAGGCCCTGAGGCTCCGAGACCTGGTGCGTGACACCGGCGCTCCGGGCTCCTGGGATGCCAGTCGGGGGCTTGGTGGCGGGTGGCCTGGTTGGTGGGCAGCCCTTGGTTGAGGGCTTGGTGGCAGGCGGCCTGGTCGGTGGGCGGCCCTCAGGTGGGGGCTTGGTGGGCGGCCCTCGGTCGGGGACTTAGTGAGTGGCCCTCGGTCGGGGGCTTGGTGGGCGGCCCTCGGGTGGGGGCTTGGTGGCAGGCGGCCCTCGGTCGGGGACTTAGTGAGTGGCCCTCGGTCAGGGGCTTGGTGGGCGGCCCTCGGTCCGGGGCTTGGTGGCGGGTGGCCCTCGGTTGGGGACTTAGTGAGTGGCCCTCGGTCGGGGGCTTGGTGGGCGGCCCTCGGGTGGGGGCTTGGTGGGCGGCCCTCGGTCGGGGGCTTGGTGGGTGGCCCTCGGGTGGGGGCTTGGTGGCGGGTGGCCCTTGGCCCTAGTGACGCGGGTGTGGCCGGGCCAGGCCCCGGGGGCCGCAGCGCTGTGCACACCTTGTGTTCAGTGGGAGACAGTGGGGCTGGGAGGCCGGGCCCCGGGCCCAGGCGGGTTGAGGACCAGCTAGGAGCGGCCTGCGCCACCTGCAGCTGTCCTTCTGGGACAGGCCTCCCCTCTCAGGGTGGGCGCCCTGGACCCGTGCGCTCAGGCTGCAAGGCCACACTCTCCACAGGCCCCTCACGGTTCAGGGCACACGGCCTCCTCTCAGCCCTGCCCAGGTGGTCTGAGGAAAGGCAAGACCCCCGCCCGGACCCCGTCAGGCCTGGGAGCGTGTGAAGAGGCGCGGGCCCGCCCAGCCTACCTGCGCGCGCGTCGGCCAGCGGCTCTGCGCAGTGGGGCGGGGCCCAGCCCGGGCGGCAGTGGCACTGACCCTTGTGGTTGCACTCCTGGGGGACAGCCGGGTGTCAGGGCCTCGGGACGCCCGACAGAGGACGGGCGGGCTGTCTAGGACCACCGCCACCAAGGCTTCACCACAGGTGCCGACAGCCGCAGCCCTCCCAGACACTGCAGGGCTTGCTAAGCAAAGCAGGCATCGCCACAGGGAGCAGGGCGGCGTGGCGGTGAGCTTTCCTCCCCAGGAGGGGACACAAGAGGGCACAGCCCCGGGGCCCTGGCCTTCCCAGTGTCAGAGCTCAGAACCAGATGCTTCACACCTGACCATCCTGCCCACGTGTCCACCGGCTCTGACACCTGGGACATCCCCGACAGTCCCCGCCTCGGGAGGTCCCAACAGCTCCCAACATCCCCAGGGTGCCAGCCTTGGCCCTCTGTCTGCCTCGGGGCGGGGGGTCCAAGCACGGCCGGCACATCTCTCAAGCCCAGAGGGCTGGTGGCGGGCTGTGCCCTGGGCCCACGTACCCCGTGGCTGTTGCACTGGGCGGAGCAGTTCCTGGATCTGTACACGTGGAGGCCCTGGCAGAAGCCGTCCCAGCAAACCTGGAGAACAGCGGGGGTCTCCTGAGGTGGCCAGTCTAAACTCCTGCTTGAAGCACCCAGTCTCCACCATCAGCCACCATGGGCGGGCAGGCCACAGCCCCCACCCTCCCAACGGCCCGCCTGCACGTCATCTGCTGGCCAACCTCAGCTGTGGGGAAGGACTGCGCCCAGCCAGCCATCAGCGGCCACCAGGGCCGGAGGACCCCCCGCCCCGCGCCCACCCCCAGGGCTCGCAGACTGTCTTCAAACCCGTTCACTGACGGGGGGCTTCTCCCACAGCTGCCACGGCCCTGCTGTGGGGCCTGCAAGCTCGCCCTGAGCCCAGCAGCCTGACCGGGAGGCGTGTCCGGCCCACCTGCTGCTCCCCGCACTTGGTGCCCTTGGGCACCGGCTCATACTCCGTGCTGCCGTCCTGGACGATAACCCGGCAAACGCCTGAGGAGATGGTGAGCGTGCAGTATCCACGTTCCGGGGTCTTCTGCCCCCCCTCACAGAAGAGAGTGCCACACTTGTTGACCCTGGCGACAGAGGGACGAGCATGGGGCTGCTCTGCGGGGCTTCCTGCTCCAGGCTCAGCGCGCCAGGAGCTCCGAGGCCCCAGGCGGCCACAGGCATCCACACCTCAGCCCCAGGGGCCCGCCCTCCTACAAGGGCAGCACGCTCGGGCTGAGGGTCCCGCAGGGCAGGGCAGGGCGGCCCCCCCACCCCTGCCATCCGAGAGGCCCCGACTCAGCCTCAGACTCCTTTGTGCAGAGGACCTTCTTGTGGCCCCAGGGAGGGGGACATCCCAGGCCCTGGCCCCAGGGGAGTTGGGCCACGAGGGACGCTCACCTGCCGAATGGCAGGGGGACCCCAGCCCCGCAGCCTTTGGAGATGCTGTAGAGGAAGCAAGTTTCCACCGCCACCCTCGAGCCTGCAGGCAGGAGCGGGTCAGTCCTCCGGCTTGGGACCTGCTGCCACCCTTGCCTCCCTGACGGTCCCGCGGCTGTGCCCGCCTCACCTGGCCCCCACAAGTCCTGGCAGCGCCGGGCCAGCGTCGGGCAGGCCCCGTTGTAGCAGTAGCCCCCTGGGCAGGGCGTGCCGTTCTCCCGGAAGGCGTCCTCAGGGCACGTGGGCTGCTGGCCGTCACAGTGCTCGCCAAGGTCACACTGGTCCTTCACGGGGCGGCACAGCTCTCCGGCCGGCTTCACCTGGTTCCAGGGGACCAAGATCAGCATGGGAACGGGAGGCCCCCAGCACGCACGCCTGCCCTGAGCCCGGGCCCCAGGCTCACCCTGCACTCGTGGCAGCAGGTGCCGTGGGCGCACTCGGCCCCCTCAGCCAGCAGGCAGGTGCTGGCATTGCAGCAGCGGTTCTGACAGTCCTGGGGAGGGGGCGACAGCGAAGGTCCAAGTGGGCCGCACACCGGGCCCCCCGCCCCCGCCGTGGGAGGACTGGTCACTCCCACCCAGCAGCCCTGCCGGTCGTTTCGGGAGGTGTGGCCGGGTGTGCAGGGCACCCAGGGGTGAGGCACAGACGCCCAGCCTGCAGATGGGGACTTGTCCCACGAGCCCAGACAGCGGAGGGTGGCGGTGCTCAGCTCTGTACCTCGGGACGGCCACAGTCACACTGCTCCCCGCGCTCCAGGAACCCATTTCCGCACACGGGGCCGCCCACCAGCCGGTCAAGGTCCGGGGCGTCCAACAGGCAGGCCGTGCGGGGCTTCTCCACGAACGTCTCCAGGTCGGCCTGGCTGCACTGACTGAACTTCCTGGGGTACTGGGAGCTGGGGGCGGAGCGGGGGAGGGCTTCCAGTTATCAGGAGGGTCCCTGGGGTACCGGGAGCTGGGGGCGGAACGGGGGAGGGCTTCCAGTTATCAGGAGGGTCCCTGGAGTACTGGGAGCTGGGGGCAGAGGCAGGGAAGGCTTCCAGTTATCAGGAGGGTCCCTGGGGTACCGGGAGCTGGGAGCGGAGGCAGGGAGGGCTTCCAGTTATCAGGAGGGTCCCTGGGGTACCGGGAGCTGGGGTCATCCCTGTTATCAGGAGGGTGGGTGGAGCCAGCTCTGCGCGCTGACACCACCCCCAGCCTGGGGCCCTGGGCCAGGCTGGACTGCCGAGCCTCACCCGATGCTGGCCGCCATCACGCAGCCGCCGCCCTCCCGCGGCACGGGGCAGTAACAGCCGGCGACGTTCTCGTCGTGGTCCATGCCCAGGTTGTGGCCCATCTCGTGGGCCATGGTGCTCGCCACACCGATGGGGTTCTGGCTGTGGTCCTGCAGGGGGGCCGTGCTGGCTGGGGCTGCTCCCAGGGCTGATGTCCCACCTCAGTGCCCGCTCCTCCCCCACTGTCCGCCCCAGGGAGGCTGAGAGGCTTGGCGGTGCTCCCGCCAGCGTGGCTTCTTCAGATAGTAGATACACGGTAATATTATTACAAATAACAGTAACAGCGTCAGTGCCGTCCCAGCGGCCAGGGCACAGCAGGGGCGGAGCGGGGGACCTGAGTGCCCTGCCCCCTTTCACGTGCTCTGCGTCAGGCCCAGGCCTCACGGCCGCCCCCGCCCCCCACGGCCGGCTACAGCCTCTGCCCAGCGAGCCCTGCAGACCCCGCACCTGGTTCACAGCCCCGGAGCTCGAGGAGCACATGGTGGACACCTTGGCCAGTCCCACGGTGGTCCCGGTGAAGTCGACCCCGCTGGAAGCAGAGCAGCGTCCGCTGGAGAGCGGCGCCCCGGAGCCCGCGCCCCAAGCCCCTCACCCCAGGGGCGGCGGGGCCCCGCCCCCCAGCTGGCTCACGTGATGAGCTGCACGTTGTCGTGCGCCTGCCGGCCCACCAGCTCTCGAGTCCGCCAGGCCAGGAAGTTGTCCAGTGTGGCGTCGGGCTGGGAGCTGATCTGAATCTTGTCCCCACCATTCCACATCTCCAGGCCCACGAGCACCACGCGGAAATTGAGCTCCTGATAGAGCTGCCAGAGGACAGGGAACCGCGAGGGGCAGGCTCAGCGGTGAGGCTGGCGGAGGGCCTGAGGCCCCGCGGTGTTCACTGTGATGCGAGGGGTCTTCAGGGCTGGGGCGGGGTCCCGGCTCCCCACTCCCCCGGCGGATGGCTCTACCTGCAGCCCGGCCGCCACCACGGCCGCCCCAACCCTCCTGTCCAGCGGGGTTTCTGTCAGGCTGGCCCTGAGCTGCCCAGGGGTCCCAGCGGCCCCTGCTGGAAGCCCCCAGAGTGGAAGTAGCGCCCACCTTGTCCACGTGGTTGACCACCTCCAGCACCCGCTGACGTACGGCCTCTCTGCTCCCAAACCGCTGGAACTGGAGGATGGCAGACCCTCACGGGCAGCCTGGGGCTCCGCACCCACCCCACCCCCACATCCCCCCTGCACCCCCCACCCGGCATCCCCCCTGCGCCCCGCGCCCCCGCACCCACCCCGCATCCCCCCTGCGCCCTGCCCCCGCCCCAGGTACCTCCTTGCTGTCCGTGACCACGAATAGCTCCACGTAGCGGGTCTCTCTGGGTTCTGACCACTTTTGGGAAGCGATGACAAGAATCCAGTCAGCCACCAGCCACAGCCCTCCGGTCCTCAGCCAGTCTCCACACGCTGACCCTCTCCCGGGCCCTGGAGCTGGCGCCCCGCCCCGGCTAGCGCTGGGGGAGCCGTCGGGGGTGGGGGCTCTGCTGCTGTGGGGCGGAGCCAGGCGCAGGCCCACCCCTCCCCGCTGAGCAGCCAGCAGTCTGGGGGCGCTCGGGCCCAAGCAGAGCGGCAAGAGGCGTCGGGCCTCCACTCACCCGGGGTCTGAAGGCTGCAGACACCCGCGGACCCAGGATGCTCTCCAGGCTGCTGTCATTGACGCCGCAGGTGCCAGCCTCCTGCTGCAGGTGCTGCGCCAGGTACAGGGCGTGCGGCCCTTCCTCCCCGGCCTCTGCCAGGGGCTCGATCAGGCGGACAGCAGGGCCCGCCTGGAAGAAGCCCCTGGGGCAGAGACGAGCGTGACCCTGAGTCTGTGGCCCCAGGGACCCCACTGCCGCACCCGGCTGACCCCTTCCTCCTGGCCCCCGCTCACTCTGGAGGGTGAGGGGCGTCTGGTCCGCAGCACCCACCTGAGGCCGGCACAGGTGCTTAGGCTGGCGGCCGAGTGCGGGTGCCCCTCCACGTGGCCCTGGTAGAAGCAGTGGTCCTGCGGGAGGAGGGTGTGAGGACCCTACTCCCAAGCCCGGCTCCCCACGCCCGGCTCCCGCGCCCGCTGCTGGCCCGAGGCAGGAGCACTGGGGCCCTACCTGTCTCTGCAGCTGCTCTGTCACCTGGGAGCCATTGGCTGCTGTGTAGGTCTCCACGTAGCCCGAGCCCACCAGGTCCCTGGAAAAGAGCCACCGTGGTGCCCTGGCCACCCCTGGTACAGAGAGGTGCGGGGCAGAAGGATGGGCGCTTACCTGTTCTTCCGAAGGTGCAGGGTGAAGGTGTGCCCTCGGGCCCCTAGGACATAGCTCACACTCTCTGGGTACAGGCCCTGGACAGGGGGCAGGGAGGGGTCCAGGGTGAGGCCCTGCCCGGCCGTGCCCACCTCAAACCTGGAGGGGCAAGGGGGCTTGGGCTGTACCCAGGAGTGGGGCAGGTGGGCAGCTGCACCCAGAGCTGGACCTCAGGCCGCGGGGAGAGGACAACGCCCCTCCCAGGCCACGAGGGGGAGGGGGACCCCGGCCCCGACATGGGACAAGGGGGCCGGGCCGCCCTCCCTGCTCCAGGGGACCCGCTCCTGCAAGGCCTTGCCCCTTCCAGCCCCCCCCCAGGCTGCAGCTGACCCTGGGACCTTGTGTGCGGAGCCTGCAGAGGGGGCTAGGGGCCCAGGGCGGTGGGCGGCGCCTCCCGGGACAGGGAGGGTCAGGGCTGTCTCCACCCGCACATGCAAACAAGCAGGCGAATACCCAGTCAGGAATGCCCCCAGGCAGCTCCGGGGAATCCCAGCCCGGCCCCAACACCCGGGAAAGGTGTTAGCGAGTCAACCCTGGGAGTGAAACCGGGGCGGGGCCCTGGCCCGCGGGCTCCAAAAAGGAAGACGGGGCTGCGCCAGCCGGGGCCACCCGAGGCAGCCCTGCCTCCAGGGTGAGCAGGACGGAAGAAGGTGAGGCCTGAGGGCAGGGGGCAGGCTGTTCCGGCGGAGGTGAGCTCCCAGGAGTCTGCCCAAAGGCCTGGAAGCCCCCTGGCCCTCAGCCCCCTTACTACGATCGGGGCACACAGGGAGCTATCACCCTGCTCAGAGTCGGAAATGGGCTCTGAGGGCCCAGGTTGGGGCGGGTGGGGGGACCCCCTGGGCCAGCATCCCGCTGAGACTTACCAGGTGGGAGGGCAGAGCCCGCCGAGCGCGGGGTGCAGGCAGGCGCCGGGGCCTCACCACCTCGTACTGCTCCACATGGGGCAGGGCGGCCCTGGGGGCAACCTCTGTGGGAGAGGGGGATCAGCAGTGCACAGCACACCCGCCCGCCCCGGGAGCCCCTTCCCAGGCTGCCGTGCGCGGCCCCTTCTCTGGGGGAATTACCACAGACCCCGAGGTCTGGCTCCCCAGCCGGAGTTGGGGCCCTGCCTTAGACCACAGGACCCCCACCTGGGCGGTGCCCACAGACGCTGCCCAGCGCCAGCCCATCTCGGAGCTCACCAGCTGCCACCTGGAGCCCAGGGTGGCCTAGATACCGCCCCCCTCAGGGGCCAGGGCGCACACAGGCCCTGGGGGGTGGGGGAAACCGGGTCTGCCCGCTCATCTCCATAATCACTCAGCTGCGTCTAAAGGCGGAGTGAGAGCCTCTTCCGCAGCGTTCACCCCGCCTGGAGCTCGAAGCTGCCCCGTCCCCGACCAGACAGCCCAGACCCCAGCTGACCACCGGCCTCACCCCCGAGATTCTTCCTCTTGCCAGTGTTAGTGGTCGTGCCCCCATTAGACTGTCTGGCAAAGCTCCAGGACAGAGAGGCCGAGGGGAGGGCGCCTGCCTAGGAAGTGCCCTCACCCCAGAACCCCAGGAGGCTCTTGGGAGCCAGGGTGGGGGTAAAGGCCAGCAGCACGGCCAGTCCCCCGAGAAAGTCAGGTCCCCATGTGGCTGGGCAACTCCGTGGGGTGTCCCCGACCCCCCAGCTCCAGGCCACCGCTCCCCATCCTCCCTTCCTCGCCAGGCTGGGGGTCCCAGCAAAGGTGGGCAATCACCCCCAGGCCCTGGAATGGAGCGGGGGCAGCCAGCCCTTCACTCTGAACTTCCCTGCAAGGCCCTCCTCCAGCGCAGGAAACGCCCAGCTGACCATTTACCCACACAGTTCCCTTTTGCAGGTTCCCTGCGTCCACCGCCCGTGTCTCCCCGCTGACTGGCTGACTCCCCGAGACGAGCCCAGAGTCCCGCGCGGGGAGCCGCGAGCCAGGCGGCGGTGCAGGCAGCGCGGGCCCCGCTCTCACTCACCCTGCAGCCCCAGCGCAGCGAACAGCAGGAGCCCGAGGCCGCGCATGGCGGGGGTCTGGCGGGCGTGGGGTGCGCGCTGGCCTTCGGGGGCCCAGGGATCCGGGGTCCGGGAAGGGCGGTGAGAGCAGGTACCGCCACGGCTGCGCCTGCACTGAGGTTCGTCTTGCGCTCAAGTCAGGTTCCTTCCCGCGCGCCCCACCCACGGCGACCAGCCCCCGGGCCGCGGCCAATCAGCGCCTCGGGTACCGGGAGGGGCGGGGCCCCCACCGCCTCCCAGGTCTCCCGCTAGTCCCCCGAGGCTCCCAGTCGGGTACTATAGCCAGTGCTCAGCACAGGGAAGTTTGCTAAATGTGAGCAGAATTAACCAGGGGCAGGTACTGCATCCCCCAGGCGGGTGAGGGACAGGCCCCGGGTGAGGGACAGGCCAGGCTGCCGGGGGCCTGCTGGGATGGTGGAGTTAACTAACTGGGAAGGGCTGTGTGTGTGTGTGGGGGGGGGGGGGATCTCTTGGGGGGGCATCCCTCCAGCTTCCTGGGAACAGAAAGCCCCAGCGGCCCCTGGGCAGCCCTGTCCCCAGGCCCTGAGGCCTCGCTGGGGAGCCTGGTGCAGGGCGCACCCAGGGGCGGCCGCTTCACTCGGGGCAGAGACCCTGCGCTGTGGAGAGGGTGCATGTGAGGCTGCCTGCCCGGTGGGCAGCCCAGGAGCAGGCCACTGTGCCAGTGCCCTGCACAGCGGCTGGATGCAGCCTGCCCACTGGCGGCTCTCCTGGTTTCTGCCAGTCCTGCCCTCCGGTCCTGCAGGGTGGGGCTGCCCCTCTTTGGCCTGGTACCCAGGGACCCAGGCTTCCTGCAGCCAAGCCGTCCACTGGCACCCACATCTCCTTCTTGACCGGCTCCCTGACATGGTCAGACATCGGGGCATATCAGGGCCTCAGGTGAGATGGTGTGGTGCTCACGAGTGGTTCCAGACCAGAGGTCAAAGTTCACCGGGCCATCATTTCCCCGGAAGTGAATGGCAGGAAAAGAAATACAGGGCAGGGCGGGCTCACACACACTCTGGGGTGCCCTGGCCGCAGGTGACAGTGGGGGGCAGAGGTGGCTTCTGTCCCTGAGCTCACATCACCAAACGACGCGTGTGAGACGCCCAGACTATCTGCCGACTGTACTTCTCTTCCCTGGAGTTGCGTGTTACCTGATAGCAGAAGTTCAAAGGCAGCCTGACCCTATTTGGGCAAAAACACCAGCTGCTGGGACTGCACGGCCTCCCACAGAGCTGCCCGGAGCACAACAGGCAGCTCAGCAACAGGGGAGCCACCGCCAGCCAGGAAGCCCCCCTGCCACCCCTCAACATGGGCCAGAGCCCCTCCCACCACAGAGGACCCGGCCAGCAAGCCCACCACCGCCCCCCGCACCACCTGCCCCAGAGGCGTCTCAGGAGAGCCCAGTGCTGAGCCCAGGACAGGGATGAGGGCCTCAGGGCCAGGTGGGAGGCCAGCAGGTGCCCGCAGGCAGACCCTGTGCTGCAGAAGCCCCACAGGACCCGGACTGGCAGACAAGCCTCCTTGCTCCAGGTCACGCCTACACACAGCTCAGAAGAGGAAGCTCGAGTCCAGCCCCGTTCGGAGGGTGCCCTCTGCTGGGCACAGCCAGGCCGAGCACTGCCCCACTCCCGTCCCTGGGGGAACCTGGGCATCCATCCTCTGCCAGGGGCCCCTGGAACAGGTGGTCAGAACCGGATTTTGAAAATGAGACACACGGAATTCTGCAGGAAGGGGCAGCAGGAAGATGCTCACCACCGGACACACCCAGGACACTGGGCTGGGTGGGGCCTCCCCTCAGGCGGCAGCCCCAGGCTGCTCTTGCACCCTCTTGGCTGCAGGCTGGTGACTCACCCACACCCAGGCGGCTCCAGCTGCGGACCAGGGGCTGTGCTGCCCCCTGCTGCCCGGAGCCAGCCCCAGCCTGAAGGACCAGTGTGGACACCACTCCGGGTCTCGCCCGGCCCAGCACCTTGGTGACCATCCTAAAGCTGCTCTAAGGCCATGTGTTTTCACTTTGCTTTATATGAAGCCAAAAAATTCTTCCAAGTGACTCTGCTCCATCTGGGAGAGGACGGCAGAGACCACGACGGCCCTGCCCCGTGCCTGCCCAAACCAACAGACGCTCTCGGGTCCGAGTGTGAGCCCAAGAACGAGAGGAGACGAGTGCAGGCGCGTCAACTTTATGTTTGGGCAGAACACACGGCACACGCGCTCCAGAGACGCTGTGGAGCCTCTCCCACCGAGGCTCAGCCGGGACAGCCGGGCACCGTCACTGCGCGGGCACGGCCACCCTGGGCGCGGGGGCAGGAGGCCCCCGCGGGCCGGGCACGGGGGGTGCCACCTTCTGGCTCCTTTCTGCAGATAGGTGCTCCAGTCGCTCCGTGTAGAAGCCGTTGAAGTCCAGCCTGTGGGGGAAGCAGGTGGGGTCCCCAAGGAGGCCTCAGTCACCCTGGCGACCCCCTCACCACCCACGGCGAGGCCCAGGGCACGCGAATCACCAGCACACGTGCACACACACGCACACACAGCCCACGCACCACCTGCTCCAGCACCAGTGAGAGCAGAGCTTAAAGACACAAGAAAACACCCAGGTCAAAGAGGAGACAAGAGCCTCCAGCCCCGGGACCCTACAGCTCTCAGAACCCTGGGCCCCGGGATGGCAGGGCCCTCGGGCGCAACAGAGCGGTCCCAGCATCCGGCTGAGCTGGAGGCCGCCCAACCGGAGTTTCCGAGAGCAAGGGCCGCCCCTCCTCCCCCGACCTCACTCACCGAACCCCGCATGAGCGGGCCCACCATGTCCCTCTGAGGAGCGGAAACTGCTAGCCCAGAGCCACAGACCCCACTGCTTGGCCCACGGGTCCCCCCAGGTCCACACTTCTGTTCCCATCATGCCTGCTGCTCGTCGTTCCTGGGGTCACAGGCAGCGCACCCCATGGGAGCACCGTCACGGCCACAGCCCTGGAGGCGTGGCCACCTCGCGTACTCACCATGGCAGGTGGGGCGTGGGGAGGGCAGCACCTCCTCACTGCCTGTCTGGAGACAGGGTCCTCCCTTGTCTGGTCCTGGCTCAGGGCGCAGCAGCTGGTGTAGCTGACCCCGGCCTGGCCCTCGGAACACAGACCAACTGGGCTGGGGGAGGTGCTGATGCAGCAGCCTCACGCGTGCTGGCCCACGCGTGCACGCATGTGAGCACTCACGCAAACACACCCTGATGGATGTGTGCACACACAGACGCGCGCACATGTGTGAACACCCAGACGGCCTCCTTTCAGCAGGTGACGGGGATCAGCACCAGCACACGGAGGCCAAGGACGCGGCCTCAGTCCCTGCGGCTCAAGGGGCAGGAGGGCGCAGGGCAGTGGGAGGACTCGGCGCGGCGGGGGCCCACCTGGAGATGACACTGGCCATGCCGTGCTCGCAGTCGCTGGTGCTGTAGACGCTCAGCCGGGCCAGGAGGTCGAGCAGGTGAGCTGAGAAATTCTTATCAAATTTATTGATGGTGGCCTCGAAGCTGGAGGCCAGCTGTGGCGCGTCCACATGCTCAGCCAGGCACTGCAAGACACGGTGCCCCCGACAGCTCAAAACCCACTCCTCTTTTTAAACAGAAGAACACATCTTAGAGAGTCATCAATAAAAGGTAAAAAGTTAGGGCACCGTACAAATTCCTGAGACGGGAGGACCTAGGCGCGTCCAGGCAGGAGGCCCTGTGTCCCCAGCACACAGGGCCAGGAGCCAGGACGTGGACCGCGGGGCTTCCTCAGGGAGCTTAGATTTTCAAGCTGCCCCTAGGCAAGTGGGCAACCTGCAAGTGCCCGCCTGGGTCACCTTACCCCGCCCACCCTACAGGACACACACCTGCACCCGATCAGGTGCCTGACTCTGCCAACTAGACAGACTCTGTTCAGGGGCCACAGGGCCCGAGCTCCGAGCTCACTGGGCCCCTGTGGGGTGTCCCCACGGCCCAGCCTAACCATACACCCTTGGATGACACGGCCCTGCCCCGGCAAGCTGGGAAGGCAGATTCTCCACGGCTTGTGTTTGGAACGTAATTTAAAGAGTCTTTTTATCAATCAAAGGAAGGCAGGAATGGAAGGACATAGCAAGCAGGCTTCTAAGTGCTGTGACCCGAACACTGTGTCAAATGCGAGGTGAGGAAGGAGGCCGTCGGGGACGGCCGTGCGGCACCACCCACCTTGCGGGCGAGCTCCTTGCGGGTGCGCTCCTCGGCCCGCTCGGCCTCTGTGGGAGGCCCCTGCATCGTGCCGTGCTCCAGCGTCAGGCGGCCCAGCTCGCTGTCCAGTTTCATGCTCTGCGTAAATCTCTTGGGGGTCGGGAGGAATGCTCATCAGCCACGACCAACCTCCACGAGTAAATGTAGCCCCTGTGTGGCCAGGACGGACTGCGGACTCCGGTTGTGGCTCCTGCCCGCCCCACACCCACCGCCCCACATCCCCCGCTCCCCGCCTACCCCACACCCGCCCCGTGCCCGCCGCACGCCGAGTCCCGGTGGCACCTGCATGCAGTTGGTGAACATGACGCACACGGACATGAGCTTGGAGAAGACGCGCAGCAGCTCGGGGTTGGTCAGCATGCAGTCCTTGAGGCAGCCATCCAGGAAGCTGGCATGGTGCCCCAGCACGTCGTCAATGGTGGAGGCCTGCGTGGAAGGCACCGTTGGGCGCCCGCGGGGCAGCAGCGCGTCCCCACGGCCGCCACACGTGCCGCGCTGCTCCGCTTCTAAACAACCCTGGGGCCTTTAGGGAAAACCTCCAAAATGCTGCTGAAAGAGCACGTTTAATGTGCCCCACAAGGTCTAAGATTTTGGTTTTTAAAGACAAAAAACAGTGCTCGCTGTGCTTTTAGTCCTGGAGTTTGGTGACGTGACGTTCTTGGCTGAAGGGCCCCGGGCCCTGAATGGGGTGCCCGCCCAGCGCCGAGGCTCTGAGGGAAGGATGCGATCCTCCAGCAGCCTGAGCCCAGGAGTCCTGGGCATGCTGCCTCCCCTCCTGGGAGCCGTGGGGCCCGGGCCCTGCCTCCCTGACCCCGCTCTGCAGACCCCCAGGCGCGGGGCTGGCTGGACTGAGCTCACAGATCTCAGGCTCTTCTCGAGGACGTGCCAGGTCGGCTCCACCACCTCAAGCATCATGTAGTACTGGACGTTCTGCACGAAGTTGAGCATCCGCTGCCGCAGCGTGAAGGCGCCCGCAAACCTGCAGGCGAGGGCGTCAGCAGCTGGCCTCCTGCTGCCCCCATGCCACCGCTCCACACCCTGAAGGGGCCGGGGTCTGCCCCGCGTGCACGCGGCACAAACGCGGGGCGGTGGAGGCCGTGGGCGCGTGCCGCAGGTCTGTGCCGGTGTGCACGGGGCCGGCCCCGCCTGCGCGCCAGCACGCACCACTTGGCGGAGTGCAGGGAGTGCTGCTTGGCCGTCTTGTTGCTGATCCAGACGCTGCACAGCTGCCGCTCCACGTGCTTGCAGTAGAACATGTGTCTGAAGAGCATCTGGTAACGCGTCAGGGCTTTCCTGTGAGCACAGGACGAGGTGGCTCCAACGGGCGCTCGGGAGCTGCTGCTGCCCCAGGCGCCCCACGCGAGGCTCGTGGGGCAGAGCACGGCCCAGCAGCCAGTAACCCCTGGGGCACGAGCGGGCATGAGAGCCCAACGCGCACCTGTTAATGATCAGAGACAGGGGCCACTTGACCACATAGTCGAAGGAGAAGGCCTCCAGGCCACTGAGTGTGAGCTCGGTGGGGTCGGCGTGGACCATGGCTTTCTCCTGCTTGGTCTCAATGGCCAGGACCCGCAGCAGCTGGGTGATGAGGTCGTGAGGCATCAGGTCGATCTTGGGGAAACGGACAAACAGCATCACACCCTGCCACACCCACCCTGGCATCATGGCTGGACAGTGAGCCCGGAGCCAAGGAAGCACCCCAGACACAGACCCTAAGTCTGTCAGACGGCTGAACACACCAGACATCCACTGACAAACAGATTAAAAAACTAAACCACTTCCCAAGAAAGCAGAAAAAGAGTACAGAGAAATCACTTTACAAACACCCCTGACGGTATCGACGAGAAACAAGGGCAAGAAGAAGCCCCGAACCGTGAGTCACTGCCCGGCCCCAGCTCCCACAGGCCCAGCTGGGGGTGCGTGTGCTGAGGGCAGCACGGCAGCCCAGGCAGGGAGTGCAGGCCCCGCCTCCGCCACACACACGAGGGCCTCCCACGCACCAGCGATGGTGGGATGGTAACTGGTAAGAAGGTTGAGAGGATGACGACAAGAGAGGGAAGCAGCAGCAGGAACCGCAGGTGAGCACACACATCATCTGCAGAAGCGGGCCCGGAACACTTGTACTGCCTCCCGCCTGGGCTGCAGCCCTGCTCGGTGGGTGGCCCAGTGCCCAGGGACAGAGTGCCAGTGACGCTGGTCTAGCTGGGCACTGGCTGTGTGCTCTGACTCAAGAATCTGACTCCAGGATCTTTTATCTACCTCACAAGAGACCCCAAAAGATAAGGAGCGTGAGCTGAAGGCCTGAGGGAGACCTGACACCCTGCTGTCCACGATGCAGACGCCCAGGCAGGCCAGGGACGGATGTGAGCACAGTGGGCTGACTGACCCCGCAGGGCACAGCCAGACACTAAATGCACCCAGAACACGCCCCAGGACAGACCACAGGGGAAGCCACGAAGACTCAATGAGGCTGACAAAACCGGAATCCCAGCAAGCCCTCAGACGACAGAAGGGTGACGTCAGAAATCAACACGATAAAACCAGAAAGCACGAGCAGGGAAAATGAAACACACTCCTAAAAACAAACGGGTCAAGGAAGAAATCACAAGAGAAATCTGAAACACCATCAGACTAATGGAAATGGAGACACTACAGCCAGCACAGCAAAGCAGAGCTGCGGGAAATCCAGAGCCACAAATGTCTGTGTTAAAAGAAGAAGAGCCTCAAGTCAACAGCCTCACTGTACAACTCAAGAAACCAAGTAATAACAGACTAAACCCAGAATCAGCAGAAAGAGAAAGATAAGAGAGATTAGAGCAGGATAAATAAAACACAACAGAGAAAACAGATGAAACCAAGTTAGCGCTCTGAAAAATTAGCAAAACTGACCAGTGTTTAGCTATATTTAACTAAAAAAGACACAAATTATTAAAAAGAGAAATGAAAGTGGGGACACTGTTAATCTTACAAAAATAAACAGGATTATGAGAACTGATTCCTACACAAATTCCTAGGTACACACAAAGCAGCAAACAGACTCAAGAAGAAACAGGAGATCGACACAGACCTGTAACTGCGGAGCAGATGGGGGAACCACTAATCCCTCACAACCCAAGAAGCTTCCGGAAGAATTAGAACCGGCCCTCCTGAAACTTCCAGAAAATGGAAACAAGTACCCATCCAGCTCCACGCATGAGGCCGGACACTACAGAAGACGAAGGCCAGTGTCCCTGCCCAGTGCGGATGCAGAGGCCGCGGAGACCCACGGAGAGGCTGGGCACCCACAGCCCGAGGCGTGTCCCTGACAGAGCCTGGGCGCTCCTGGGAGCGTCCCCCCGGGGAGCAGAGCTCACCAAGGGCCCACCTTAAGGTCGTCCTTGAAGGGGTCGGTGTTGGCGGTGCTCATGCGCAGGGCCAGCTCCAACAGCGCCTCCAGGCGGGTGGGCGTGATGTCGTCCACTGGCTTCTTCAGCTCTTCCTCTGTGAGGTCCATGAAGTGCACGAAGAAGTCACCCTGGTCCATGAGGAAGTAGCGCTTGATGGACCTGTGGGCAGGGGAGAGCCCAGGCTTGCCTCGTGCTCCCCACAGTGGGTGCCAGGTCACAAGGCACTGGGTGGGGCGGGGAGGACGTGTGACCGCAGAGCCTATGAGTGCCCCCACTGAGAAACACACTTACACGGGCGTCAGAGGTAAGCTCAAAATGAGCTCCAAGGAATTGGGGGCATAGGCCTACTACACCAGGCTGTGCAGGAGATGCCACCAGAAGGGCACAGAGGGGGCTGCAGATGGGCCCCTGGAGGGCAGGGAGCCGCTGAGCTCGTGCACCTCAGGTGGGCCATGAGCCCCTTCTACCCAGGAGGAAGCCACGCACCTCAGATGGGCCTCGAGCCCCTTCTACCCCAGGAGGAAGCCGCGCACCTCAGATGGGCCGCGAGCCCCTTCTCCCCAGGAGGAAGCCGCGAACCTCAGATGGGCCTCGAGCCCCTTCTACCCCAGGAGGAAGCCGCGCACCTCAGATGGGCCGCGAGCCCCTTCTACCCCAGGAGGAAGCCGCGCACCTCAGGTGAGCTACGAGCTCCTTCTCCTCCATGAGGAAGCCCAGCAGCACCTTGCTGGCATAGCCAAAGGCTTTCTCGATTTGCTCCACGTATGCCCGCTCCTTCAGCGTGTAGATGACCTCTTTGGCCGCCGGACACGTGACGTCATGACCACACTCTCTGACCACGTTCAGGTATTTTCCTAGGAAGGGTGGAGAAAAGCACATGGAACTTCTGCTGCACACGTGACAAGCTGCAGGCCTGAACCCGAGAGGCCGCCGCCCCGACGCTGGCCAGAGGTCGGGAACAGAACCAACCGGGAGAGAACAGTCCCAGAAACCACCCCTCGCCCAGAGCAGAGCAGCACAGTACAGCCGTCACCCACCGAGCACTGCGACTTCCTGCGAGTCCTTACCCCGGACTTTCCTCATCGAGGCCACGAGAACCACCTCAGAGAGCCAGACCCTCCGCCACTTCCCAGCCCTGCCCCCAGCCCAGCTCTCAGAACCAACGTCAGGGCCCTGGCTGGAGCCTGTCTCTAGGTAACACACGTGTCTCTATACCAGGTTCCTGACCCACAAGGTGATGCCTAAAAACACCGCCGGCCCAGCAGGGCCTGTGCCCTTTCCTGCTTTTCCTCTGCTGGCCTGTGATGCTGGGACAAAGACGACACGTGCTCTGGTCTTGCTCCTGGTTCATCACTGAGCACCCAGAACCCTCTCACCCCACCTGAGTTCACACCCACGAGGGGACTCCTGGCCGTCACTGTAGACCTTCAGGAGGCAGGCTGGCGGCCAGAGGAACCAACCACACGGCAGGACAGTGAGACCCTCGGCCTGTCCCCCGATACCTGGGGAGGGGAGTGGCTGGAGGTCAAGTTAGGGACCAAGAGCCCACGAGAGGACTGGTCGTGCCCTGTCCTGGAACCTACGTGATCCCCCTACGGGACGGGCTTGGAGAGCTTCTGGGCTGGTGAGCACGTCCACCTGCCAGGAGGGAGGGGCATGCTGGCCCCCAGCTCCTTGGGGACAGACACACTCCCGAGTTTGGGACCCTCCAGACCTGCCCTGCAGACCTCCTCATCGGGCTGTTTGTATCCATTACAACATCTTTATAGCAGACCAGCGTATCTGCTAAGTAAAGTTTCTCCAAGTCTGGGGGCCGGCGTAGCAAATATCAAACCTGGGGAGGAGCCCGGGACCCCAACTGGTGGCCACACTGGAAAGATGCAGTGGCCTGGGGACCCGACGCTCACGACAGGGGTCTGCTGGGGCAGGCCTCGAGGGAGCCCTGATCCTTGGGGGCCACACTGGCCCGGCGGTTAAGTGTCAGAGCCGAGTTCAGTGGGGTGGTCCCCTAGCTGGTGTCCCCGGGGGCGCTGGGCACTGGCTGCTGTGTGGAAACCCAGGCACCCGGGGTCCGCAGCGGGGGGCCCCCAGCTGCCGTGTGGAGACGCAGGCGCCCAGGGCGCGCGGCGGGGGGCCCCGGCTGCTGCGAGACGCAGGCGCCCAGGGCGCGGCGGGCTGGCGCTCACCCGTGCTCAGCACCTTGCCGGCCATCTTCTGCAGGAAGGACGGGATGTGCCGCTGCACCACGGTGTAGCGCAGCTCCCAGTATTTGTCGTTGTAGTCCTCCTGGATCTTCTCCTTGCGCAGCTCGTGCTCCTCCACCATGAACTCGCTGCAAGGCAGGGCGCGCGTTCCCGGGCATGCAGAGGGTGGGGGTCCGCAGGGCCGCTACCCCCCTCCCACAGCCCTCCGCCCCACCTGTACGGGTCGTCGATGATGCCCCTGTAGATCCACTTCTCCAGGATCTCAAAGTAGGGCACGCTGGCGGCCGTGGTGAGGTACAGACACAGCTCCTGCGCCTGGCTGTCGCCCGTGTAGCTGAAGCTCCGGTCGTGCAGGAGGCTCAGGGTTGCTCCCCCCACACACTCGCCTTTATCCACCGAGGTGGCTGCCGGGGAAAGGGCGGCGCTCAGTGCCGAGAGGGCCCCTGGCCACGGTGGGCGAGAGCCCTCAGCTCATCTCCCACCTTCTCAGAAGACCAGTCCTCTTTCTGGGAGAAATTCAAACTATGAAGCTGGGGTTTCTAGAAACTCCCAGAGTCTTCCTCTCGCAAATTCGTAAAACACAATACGTGATCTCCGACTGCTTGAAAAAACTGGAAGACAACCACCTTGACCCAGGGAGTCCCTCCCACCAGGCCCTCACACCTAGAGAGGCCAGGATGTCCACGGTGCGCATGGCTGGCTGGATGTAGAACCAGAGCTTCTGCAGAGACAGCAGGCCCTGCCGCTGCAGCTGCTCCAGCTGTGTGACCAGGATCAGGTACTCCTTCAGCAAGGTTCTCATGGCGGCGGCCAAGGCATGGTTCACCTGCCCGTATTCGAAGGAGGATTTCTCCTCGATGAATCTGAGAAAAGATGGCCCTGAGTGCGAGCAGCTGCGAGCTGCGTCTCGGGAGGGATGGCCCGAGGGCCTGTGGGCGCCACCTCCCGCACTCCTCCGGGTCTGCTGGCCCCACAGGGAGGCCGGCCTCTCCGCAGCAGGGCTCCGCACGCGCTCTCCAGTCACTGCAGCAAGCGGGGTGCCTACCTGGTCACGGTGGAGTAGCTAGCGGCCACAGGCAGGATCCTGCTCACCAGCTCTCGGATGGACAGGTCCAGGTTGGGGTCCACGAGGAAGGTTCGGCTCTGCCTCCCCGTGAGGGGCTGGGCCGTGATGTACCTGCCATCCACACCCACTAGCACGTACAGCAGGTCCTCCACGATGGCCGCCTCCTGGGAGGCCAGGGGCAGCGTGCCTGTGGGCGCAGACACCAGCAGGCCTCGCCTCCAGAGCCCGCTCCACTGGCCTCTCTCCCCACCCACCTCCATCTATGTAACTTCCTCCAGCGCTGTGAACGTGAAAACCAAGGTGGCCGCCTGGGTTAACCGATCCTGTCGGAACCAAAGGCTGAGAGTCCAAAACCACCACCAGCAGAGGCACTGACCACCCAACAGCGAGGGACCACAGGACGAGTCTGGACCTGACGATCAGAGCCTTAAAGCAAGTAAAACCCTCCACACACACTCGCTTCATCTTCAAAGTGACAAAGTGCTTCTAACACGTCTTGTGCTCACAACACTCACAACCTGGCGAGGCTGGGTCGCTCAGAAGGCCGGGACCAGGCTGTGCCACGGGAGGGACAAGGACAGGCGCCACGGTCACCTCGTGGCCAGGAGGAGACGCCAGGGAAGCTGGAGCCCGTCACGGATGCGGAAATCAGGAGAGGGACATAGACAGCGCGCTGGGCCACACGGGGCACAGCAGATCCCTCCTCGCAGACGGGGTCCCCCAGAAAGGGGAAACTTGAGAGCCCGGAGCTCTGGCTGAGGCCCCAAGGCAGGGGTGGGGGCCAGGGAGGGACGAGGCACAGAGCCACGTGCTGCTCAGACTCCAGGAAAATGGCTGTGTCTGCAGGACATGAGCCCGAGGCTCAGGGACCCAGCGGGAACCACACACACAGTTAGAAGCGACAAGGCGCCTGTGCCCACGGCCTTGGGAACAGGCCAGGAATTGTGAAGACACGAGTCTACGCCGCCCAGCCATGGGCGGGATGGCCCAGCCAAGCAGAGGAAGCTGGAGGCTGGCGTGAGGAGATCAGCCTAGTCATAGGCGGGGGGCATGCCTCTGCTGTAGGAAGGGACTCAGGTGTCAAGGTGACTGTGGGGGGCACCACGCAGCTGGCGGGGCTGCTGCACACCACACGAGGAGGCAGGGCTCCCCAGGAAAGACTACGTCAGGGGGACAGCAGGGAAGGCCGAGGATGACTGTGATGCTCACGGGCATCTTGGCACGGATGGCACCGGGGCCTGTGGTGCCAGGCCAGGGTGTGACGGAGGCCAGGAAGGTGACACAGGGCCCATGGGACAGACGCTGATCTCGCCACCAGAGCCCATGCAGTGTGGCTGTTGGAGGGAAATGGGCAGGCCACCTGTCCTGGCCAAGTCCTCCCTGAAACAGCATCATACAAGGTAGCCTCAGGGGCCACCCTCAGGCACAGCTCACCCCTCCCAGCAGGCAGCACAGCAATCCCGCTACAAAGAAAACCTGCCACATGAAACCCTGTGAGCCCGCCCGCCCTAAGAACCAGCGCCCGGCCGCCTCTGCTTCGAAAAACCGCACCCCACCTCAACCCAGCAAAGCCTCCCCAGAAGGTTCCAAGCAGCGCCTCACGCGGTCTTGAACTGATCAGTCTTCTGACTGATCCAAACGTGCAAATCAAGTCACAGGCTGCACAACCTCGGGGAGCAGGTCCTCTCGGGGGCTTTCCTATGAACCTCTTTGGATCGTGTTGAACATGCAGATGCCCCAACCAGCTGCCCCAGGAGGCAGGGCCCCAGGCTGCAGCATCAGAGCCCCCACCCCGCTTCTCGCCCGTGGATGTGGCCCCGAGGACCAGGCTCCATGAGTCCCGCCACACGGGACCGCTGCAGGGCAGGCTCCTCTAGCGCCTGTGAACACGGCCATGCCTCCTGCCCCCGTCTCCCCTGTACACTGTGAGCAGGAGGGCAAGACTCAGCTCTCTGCCCCCAGGGGTCACGAGACGTGGGGGAGAGGCACAGACACCCGCACACCCCAACGGCCCGTGGTGCCTGTGGCCAAGGCCATCGCCCCAATGGCAGAACCTGCAGGGACACGACTCACTGTCGAGGAGGAGGACCCTGGTGATCCCGCTGCCCCCAAGTCACCCAAGCCCCAAGACACACACGCTCCTGAGAGCTGGGCACAAGCCAGCCCAGACACTGGCACATCACTACCCACCAGCGGGGGGCAGGATGTGGAGGCCAGGGGGTACCGCATGTGGCCACATGGCCGAGGGCAGCAGAGGGCCTGGGGGCAGTATGACGCCATCCACCCATCACCTCCAAGGAGATCAGCTTCCCTGTCCCAATGAGGCCCCACTGTCCGAAGCTGTGCGTCACCTACCGATGGGCACAGCTGCATCTGTGCTCGTGCCTGAACCAGTCAGGAAGTCCCCGAGCAGCGTGGGCCTCTCGTACACCCACGCCGGGAAGACTGGGAGGCGCTGCCCTGAGTTTTTTTTGTTCTGCTTGTCTCGAAGCATCTTTCTCGTGAGTTCCAGAGACTGGTGGGGAGGTTTTTAAAGACAGAAAGAAAACACACACCTTTAATACAAACACTTAAAGTTAACACACCTACCATATGAAAAGACATATCCCTAAGCACGTGGGAGAACAAACGCATGTGGAAGCGAAACACACGTCAGAGCCCATCACGGTGAGGGGGCCGGGGCCAAGGTGGCGGGGCCGGAGGTGAAGCAGGAGCCCCTCCAGCACACAGGCCCCCGGACCCCTCAGCACACCCTCATGGCTTCCCCTGGTCCTCAGTGTGGACCCGAGCTGCCAGCTGTGCAAAGTGCCCAGTGAGAGCTTGGCCAGAGAAGGGGTGTTCGCACCTGAGCCCCCTGGGCTGAAGCAGGGAGACATGGCCCCGCTGGCACAGACAGGGAGCAGTGGTCCCCGAGGGCGCCCAGCTTCCAGAAGCACTGCGGGGGAGGGTACTGGGGGGGCAGAGCTGTGAGGAGCCACAAGGTGCTGGACACAGCACGTGCCCAACCCGCACAGGCCTGCGGCTCAGACCTCAGGGTGTGGTTCTGAGGGGCTCGAAGGCCCAGAAACAAGATGGGGGGAGACGACCAGGGCCAGAGACAGTCAGAGGAGCAGTAAGAAAGGGAGATAGAGCATCACCTCAAACCAGCTGCCCACATCCCCGAGGGAGACAGAGCCGGGTCCGTGCTGGCCGAGCCCGCAGCACAGCGGGCAGCAGGCACCCCCCACCCCCAGGGCAGACCAGAACCTCTTGCCCAGGGCCCAGGACCCCATCCCTGAGCCGGTGCCCCCAGGCAAGTCTCCACAGGCCTACACCATGGCCACCTGCTCACCTGCTGCCACGTGGGGCCCGTGGCTACATTCCCCAGCTGCTTCCTCAGCTCCTCCAGCTCCTGCATGGAGATCTTGGAGGCTGTGGCAGGGGCACCAAAGCTGGCGGTGCTGCTGGCCGCAGCGCTGGCCGCAAGCTCTGCTCTCTCCTTGGCGTTCTGCTGCAGGTACTGCAGGGTCTGAAAACACGGGGCCCCAGCGTCACGCTGGCCACACATGGCCGCCCTCGCCGGGCACGGCTGCCCCGCCCCCCTCCCGCAGCTCGGCCTGCGGGTCCTCCAGCTGCAGCCGGGTCTCCTCAGGCTGCACGCCATGAGCTGCCACGTCCCCAGGTCACCGGACAGGACCCCACACCCATTTCCCATGGCTCGGCCTGTCCTCTGCAGGTGGCCAGCCTCCCTTGCTGTGCAAGACCACACCCCTTCAAGGGTCCCGGCGTGGGGCCACCAGGTGCCCCCGAACAGACCCTGGGCCTCATGACTCGAGAAGAAGCACTGCCCAGCCCCGCACACCCTGGGGCCACAGCTCACACTCTTCACGCGCACGTCTCAGTGTCACAAGTAACACACGCTCAATTTAAGAGAGGAAAACAGACTAGACACGGAAGACACAGCCCCTCAGCCCCAGAGGTCACCGTAAACACACCCTGTGCTCATCACCATCAGGACCCACTTCCGCTCGGGTGCACGTGAGTTATCTCAGTGCCATGGGCCTGAGGCTGAGGGTCAACAAGGGGCCACCACCAGGGAACAGGAGAGAACACAGGCCAGGCAGGTCCCCATCCGCCCGGCCCCCAGGCTCCGCCTGCCCGGCCCCAAGCCCCGCACACACCTCCCTGTCCTCCGTGAGCTTCGACAGCAGGTACACCAGGGGGTCCAGGTTCCTCGTGTTCTTAGATTTCAGTTCATCGTATTTCTTCAGAAAGTCCTCAGGAGTACGAGAAAATTCTGCTATTTTAACCTCAAAAGCATATTCAGAGTGATTTAGAGACCAGAACCAGGAACTTGACAAGGCTGTGCAATAACTAACCTCCCCCCAAAAAACCGGAGATGAAATAGTCATCCATCTCTGAAATAAAACTAAGAAACAATCTGTCAGACTTGTTATCATCTCCTCTGTGGTTCCCTCACTTTAACTTTCCTAAGCAACTTACAGCCACATGTTTTTGTTGGTAGATTATGCATCCATTCTTTACATTTAACTTTATCCCTCTGGAATTCATCACTATACACAGGTTCAGGAGTTATGTGTTCTCACCGATCAATATGCCCCCCTTTATGATAAAGGAGATGTAACTGCGTGTTTTTAAACTCTATTCTACTAAGTTTTCTGAGTTATCCTTGTACCGTCATTAGACTGTCAAAATAAATGAAATCTCATGATGTTCTGTTTTAAATGTTCATATTTACTTACTTGGCTGCTCAGTCTCAGCTGAGGCAGGCAGAGTCTTTAGCTGTGGCATGTGGGACCTAGTTCCCTGACCGGGGATTGAACTCCTCGCACTGGGCGTACAGAGTCTTAGCCACTGGATCACCAGGAAAGTTCCCATAGTGTTTTTAAGATAGACTTCAAAATTGTCTTTTACAAAAAACCTATGATTTTAAATTGCACAGTATTTGAATTTTTAAAAATCCACTTTAAAATGATTTCACCATGGCTAAAGCTGGGAGCTTGCTTTTCCTCCCAGAAGAGAATCTGTGCCATGACGTGAACAGAAACCAGGACCATCTGGGCCTCCAGACGGAGGTCAGGCTGCAGCTCAGCGCGCTGCAAGCCTTCACTCGCTGTCAGTGCACCTGGCGGGCAGAGGGGCCGTGAGGAGCCACCGGGCAGAGCTGGGCAGAAGCGCGGTCCACAGAGCGCATCTGACATCAGACGGGCACCACTGTGGCCACCCAGTGAGGAGGGTGAATCTGTGCCCCACACAGCCCTGGGGGCGGGACCACCTCACCCACACAGCCCTGGGGGCGGGACCACCTCACCCAGCCCAGCCCTGGGGGGCAGGACCACCCACCCACACAGCCCTGGGGGGCAGGACCACCTCACCCACACAGCCCTGGGGCATGGGACCACCTCAGCCACACAGCCCTGGAAGGCGGGACCACCTCACCCAGCCCAGCACAGGGGGCGGGGACCACGTCACCCAGCACAGCACTGGGGCGGGACCACCTCACCCAGCACAGCACTGGGGCGACACTCACCTTGGCGCTGTGTGCAGACACCGTGGTTGTGACATACGGGGTCCTGTTCTTCTGCAGCAAGTCGATGTAGACCTCAGCACCATCTCCTCCATGCACCCGCAGTAGGCTGAGCAGCTCATTGACATCGTGGTGAATCCGAAATTCACTCATGATTTTGGCTCTGAAACATCACAATGTGCTCCCCTAAGGATAAAAAACAAGCCATTTATAAAAACAAATCCCTACAAATGAAAAAAGTTTAAAGCAATCAAATTTGGCCAATGTCAGGTTTTGAAAAGCCAAACTGTCACATGAGCTAGCCTGGTGGGCCCACAGCTTCCCCGGGCAGACCCCCCACTACAGCCTGCGCTGAGCAGGCTGTGGGGCCCCTTCCTGGGGAGGCCCTTCCATCCCCCTGCTGGTGGGGGCAGTCTCAGTGGGCAGCTCTGGGGAATTGGAGCCCTGACTCAGAGCTTCCGGCAACTGCGGCCAGTGTCCAGGCTGCTCTCCCGCTGGGGCCTGGCACACGCACAGAGAGTGGATGCGGCCTAAAGGCCTGGGCCTCCTTCCTCTGGGTGACTCCAGCCTCACACGGCCCTGGGCCAGCGCGGAGCTACTCCCTCAGCTGGCAGCCAGCACTTTCTAGCCCCAGCTGCGCAGACACAGCGGCCCCTGCCCTTCAGGGGTCCTGATCACACAGGGAGCTCTGCACAGGCCTAAGCCACTTCCCATCCTGGCTCCCGCCGTGAGGCCCCAGCTGCCGCTCTGGTAACCAAGATGCTGCCTCTGTTTGCCCAGGCCAGGTGTTCACATCCACCACGCACTGTAGCTGGATGGACTTCCCCTTCAGTTCCACCTGCCCTGTCAACCAGATGTCCGAATGTCTCCTCACTGGATATATAACCCTCCAGGTCAAAACTGTAAATGAGATCCTGCCAAGCAAACAGTGGTGGCCTGCATGGGGACTTCTGTTCTCCCACTGATGATCGGTCCAGTTAGTCATTATTATTAACACTAAGACGACGACGGACAACTAGATTCAAAAAACAAACACGAGCAGGCTTTACGTGCTTCACATCAACGTTTGAACGACCTACGCAGGATTCATAATTTGGGATCATGAACCACAGGACACCCTTGGAAATTACAGGCAAGATAATTTCTGATTTTTATGAGAAGGTCTTTCAACAGATCCTCAAAGGCTCCGTGACCCTAAGATTGGAACCACGGTGCCAAAAGCTCCAGTGAAGACAAGCTGTGAGTGAAGTCCCAGCTGGGGAGCCTCAGCACACATGCCCACAGTGTGAACGTTGATTTGTAACCACACAGAGAGAGAATCTAACCCCAAGTGACGGAAAACAAGCTCCCAGCACACGAACATCAGTCATCGGACAGAGACATCCAACACTGGCCAGAGGCAGACTATCTCCAGACAAGAAAGCCGACAGCGAGGGTGAGCTGGCACGTAAGTCACCAGCACATGCACTTTTCACATCAGGAGGCGCTCACAGGACCACGGTCATGGGCCTGAGGCATGGCGGGGCAGGGGCTGAGGCTGAACCCTGACGGGGCTTCCAGGCTGTAGGACCCTGGACAAAAAGCTTGTCCTCTCTAGGCTTCTTCTGAAAGGGGGTGAGTATGAGATCCTACTCACACAGCTGTCGTGGAGATGTAATACGGCACCTAAGAGTCTGCACTGTCGCTACCAAGAGCAGAAATGAACACTGCTGCTGCTGCTGAGTCGCTTCCGGCGTGTCTGACTCTGTGCGACCCCACAGACGGCAGCCCACCAGGCTCCCCTGTTCCTGGCAAGAGCACTGGAGTGGGTTGCCATTTCCTTCTCCGGCCAATTACTGGAAACCGCTGTTACCTGAGAAATGGAAAACTGGCCATGTATCAGAGCCAGTACCCTAAACCATGGTTACCTTGTAACCAGTCACAAAGGGCAGTAAGGAGGCCCTGGAAACCACAAGCAAACCAGAAAAGACAGCACAGAGCTCTCAGGGGCCTCTTCAATTCCAAGGGCTTTTACCCACATTCTAAGAGATTCCCAAGGACTAGGGGTGCCCCGTAACAGCAGGCCTGAGGATCACTCTGGACACTAGATGGCAAGAACACTGCACTTGCCACCGGAAGAGACACAAACGGGTGGACAGGGCTGTTGTGAAAAAACTCATGTAAGCAAACATTTATGTAAAAACTACCTTCGTGAACCCTCACATCTGTGGGAGAAACAGACATCACAAGGACTGACACTCCCAGGAGCCTGGGTTTGGGAACAGTTCCCGCGAGCTCTGCGGCTCTCACCGGCGGGCAGCACCGCCCTGAGAGGACTTCTGGCTGTGGCCTCGCTGGAAGGGTGCTCCTTGTACTCCCTGGGCAAGACGCCGGGGGGCCAAACACCAACCGAACCCCCCCTCCAGAGCGCGGCAGCGCCCCGCTCAACACAGCTCTGAGGAGCATCTAGCTCATCTTGCTGACGCTCCCGAGCGCTTCTCCCTGCTGGCCGCCGCCAACGGACCCACAGGCCCCCGTGACAGAGACTGAGCTGCCGGGCGCCGAGGGCTCTGCGCAGCAAAGCGACACAGCGAACCGTGAACCTCCCCCGGAGACCCCTCGGGCTCCGTTCTGGAGCCAAGGTCGGCGCGGAGGCCGCGGCAGCACGTCAGGCGGGAGGCGAGGCGGGGAGCAAGCGCGACGGCGACGAGGGCCGGAAGGAGCCTGCGGTGCTCGGGGCCGGGAAAGGGACCCGAGCCACCCGCGGGAGAGCCGCCCCGAGGCCGACTCACCACGGCTGCGTGCCGGAGCCCGAACCCCAGCGCGCCAGAGCCCGAACTCGAGCCCGCCAAGCCCGCGGCGGCGGCGGAAGTGCTTCATGACGTCACGTCCGGCCCCGCCCCGGCCGGCTCGCGGACGGTGGCCGGCAGGCCCTGCCACCGCCGGCGCGCAGGGCGATGCAGTTGCCGCCCGCGCTGCACGCCCGCCTGGCGGGGGCCCCTGGGGCGGCCGCGCCGCTGCCCGTGCAGCGGGACTCCCTGGCCGGGAACGCGCCCTTCCGCTTCGCGGCGCGCCAGGTGCGCTTCCCGCGGGAACACGAGTTCTTCGAGGTGCGTGAGCAGAGGAAAGAGAAGGCAGTTGCGGGTGGGGGCGGAGCGGATCCCAGGTGGGCGGGGCCAAGGCTCGGGGCGGGGCCCGGGGCCCTAGGGGCGGGGCCCGGGGCTAGGGGCGGGGCAGGGACCCGGGTGGGCCAGAGCCGGGGTCCTAGGGGCGGGGCCCGGGTCCTGGGGGCGGGGGCAGGGCCCGTGTGGGCAGGGGCCCTGGCGGGCGGGGGTTCGAGCACGCAGAGCTGTCTTCCGCAGGACGGAGACGTGCAGAGGCACCTCTACCTCCAGGATGTGATTACGCAGGTGGCTGCGGAGCCGGAGAGGCCCAGGTGAGTGCTGTGGCCCAGCTCAGGGCCCTTCTTGCCCTCTCCTCACCCCTCCCTCTGCTCGCCCCACCCTGGTGTCTGGCCTGGACCACTGAGAAGCCAGCATGGCTGGCCTCTACACCAGCTTGCTTGTCCGTGAAGATGTATTTGTAATGAAGGCAGGGCTTGGGATTGCAAGAGAAAATCCGAAGCTTTATCAGCTTTATCCCAAGCCACTTGAG
Organism: Bos taurus; assembly: GCF_002263795.3. NCBI lineage: Eukaryota > Metazoa > Chordata > Mammalia > Artiodactyla > Bovidae > Bos > Bos taurus. The sequence goes on along the minus strand of NC_037353.1, from coordinate 25,713,623 downwards.
GGGAGTGGTGACAGGGAGCCTGACGTCCTGCCCTCCGAGGAATTGCATCCCCACCAGGCGTTTTTCTGCCAGGGTGCCTGAGTTCACCTGTCAGGTGGCCGGCTGCTGCCAGGCGTTTGACACTCTGGAGGACTATGAGCATCACTACCACACTCTGCACGGAAACGTCTGCTCCTCCTGCAAGCGGGCCTTCCCCTCTGGTCACCTGCTGGACACCCACATCCAGGAGTGGCACGACTCACTGTTCCAGATCCTGGCTGAACGGCAGGACATGGTGAGGGATGCTCGCCCACTGAGGCCAAGGGCAGTCATCACAGGGCTTGTCCCGGAGCCGTGTGCCTCATGGTGCTGGAGCCTGGGGTCCAGACTGGGCGAGGCAGTGGTCCCGGGGTCAGGGTGGTGACACTGTTTCTGCTGTAGTACCAGTGCCTGGTGGAGGGCTGCACGGAGAAGTTCAGGACCAGCAGAGACCGGAAGGAGCACCTGGTAACTCATCACCTCTACCCTGCAGATTTCCGCTTTGATAAACCGAGGAAGGGCAGACGGTACGTGGGTGCTCGAGGAAGCCGCCTTCTGAGCTCAGCAGGCCTGAGAGTGTGCGGACTCAGAGGCTGTGGACGCCCTCGTGCAGCACCCCTGACACCTAACGTCACATTTAGTTGTGGGTTAACCCTGGGAGTCAGGAGTTACTAACCGAGAGGGGTGGAGCAGGTGGAGGTGGTTTGTGTGTGGCCACTCTGTCTGTAAGGAGGACAAGAAGGGGGAGCTGCTTTGCTGGGTCTGTGTGGGCGGTGGCTGTGGTGCCGCCATGGGGTCTGCTGGGGCCCCTCTGAGCTCAGGCTTCGCCTTTGCCGCCCCCCCATCACCTCTCCATCCTCACACGGGCTTTGGGGGGTTTGTCCCAGGCCATGAGCCATTTCCCGCACATGGAGCCCTTTGGCTTTTCATTTGTGCCATCCATTTACAAGCTTGACGACAGAGCTGTGTAATATTGTTCAGCATGCACTGTGGGAAGTGCCCCTGGAAACTGCCCTAAAGTTCGTGTTTTCTTTGCCTTTTCATTAACTTGTTTTCTCAGGGGAAGCTTTGTAACCATCTAAAGATTGCATTGATTGAAATCATTTTAGACTAAATTGTTGTCCCCAGGTAGGACTTTGTTGTTCAAAGTAGAATAATCAGGAAAACCCACTTCAGTATGGGAGATTTTTCTAAGACCTTGAGTATAACATAACTCCTTCCTTTCCAAGGAATCACTTTAAGGAGAAAAATCATGCAGTGCTGGATTGAGACAGTGGTGTTAAGGAGGAGAAGCTCAGTATTGTCTGACTGGCTTTAGTGAATTTCTCACTTAATTGTTGTGGAAAGACACTTGGTACCATCGATAGTCATTTACCACATGACACCATAAAGGTAGTAGTTTAAAAGACGAAGCGTGACTGTTATACCTAAATTCATAAAACGTGGTGTATGTCGTATTAACCGTCACCTCTCTTTGTCCTGGAATTCCAGTAGCCTGGAATTACTCTGACAAAACAGCCATAAACAGCCAAAACAGCTTTGCAAGTTCAGTCCTGGGGGAAGGTGGGGCTGCAGGAGCTGGCCCCGGGAGAGCGCTCAGCCTCTGTCTTCCCCAGCCCAGCCTCGCAGGTGTCGACAGAAGCCATCGGGGAGGACTGGGCACCCTCTGAAGGAGACGCCATGGAAGTCTGCTCTGAACAGGCAGAGGCCCACCCAGAACCTCCAAGAGAGAGGCGGGTCTACAGCCACAGGTCAGTACCTGGCCCCTTTCTGAACCAGGTTCTGAACTTCTGCTTCTGGAGAATTCTGGGTTTGATGCTTAGCGTCCCCACTGAGAGAAGCCATACTGGGTTGGAGTGTTGGCTTCAGGGGGAGATGAAAAGCCTGAACCCCCCGCTGCCCTTGGGTGACCTGGAGCCCTGGGAGCACAGCCTATCCGGACCGCAGCCTAGGCGGGGATGGAAAGACGTAGGATGCGACTGCCCAGGTTACAACTACCGCCTGTCTTTCTAGTGCTAATGCTGTTTTTGTTGGATTAATTTGATTTCAAGTCTAATTTGGGGGTCAGTGTTGGAGAAATGGAAAAAACGACCAACAAGCCCACCCCGTCTGAGGGAGGACCTGGAGGCCCTCTGCGGCCTGCTTGCGGGTGTGGTCACTCTGGCCTAACAGTGAGCCGGGCCCGGTGGGAGAGCAGGGCGGCGGTCTCAGGCTCCACGGGGGACGGGCACAGGGGCGGAGCGCGGCCGCGGTGGCCTCGCTGGACGCAGGAAGCGCCCACCTGAAGAGCCCGTGGCCGCCCTGCGGTCCGCTGGGGAGGAGGGAGCATCGGAGCGGCAAGTCAGGCCCCAGGAGACTGCTGCCACATTGAGCCACCCGTGGGCGAAACCGCAGCGGCTTCCTGTGGACGTTTTCCGTTTCAGGATACCGTCGACCGTCTGCTTCGGGCAGGGCGCCTCTCGAGGATTTAAAAGCACCAAGAAGAGAAGCAAGCGCCAGTGATGGTGGAGCCCGGGCCGGGAATAGCCAGCTGACCGAGGCCGTGGGGGATGCGCGGGTTCGGGGAAGGGACCCCTTGTGGGTGACCAGGGTGCGGAGAGCAGCCGCTACCCCGCACAACGCCCTTTGGAGACACGTGGGGTAAACAGTTTTCCTTGAGTGCTGTAAATAGTTTGAGAGGCATGGAGTAAAGGGCCTTCATTTACATTGAGTGAATGGTCAGCCTTTTGTGCTGGGTGACAGGATTTCGCCCTCCGGTGGCCACTTCTCAGAGGGGGCGATGGGGCGACAGGTCCCTGGGGGCTCTTCCTAGTTTTAGGGAGACGCCCGCGGCCCTGGTGTCTGTGCTCGGGGGGAGACTCTGCTTCGGGCGGGGCTGCGAGGCCTGCGGAGTCAGAGTGGCGTGGCCGGGCGGGCGGCTCGGCCCGGCCCGCCACGCTGGGCTTGGGAGCGGGGATCCAGCGGCTGGCTGTCCTCCGGGGCTCGTCCCCCTGAGGGGCCTGCTGGGCGCTCGGGTCTGGGGTCTGGCCGGGTCAGCGGGTGCTGGTCCCTGGCCCCTCTGAGCCCCGCACAGAGCCCTGCTGCCCCGGCAGTGCTGTGGTCGTCAGCCCGAAGGTGCCTCGTCTCCTCCGTGCGGTTTCCGTCAGTGCTTCCGGCGAAGTCCCTCGTTCCCTGCCTGCCCCACGGTGGGTGTTCTGAACCTGGGCTTTTCTCGCTTCAGATGGCACGTCTACCCCATTCTCAGTTCCTGCTCCTTCTAAAACCGCAGAAGCAGTCCAAATGCCCTCGCTCTGCCCTCCGCAGCCCTTCCCTGCTTCCTGTCCCTCATCTGTCTCTGCTGCATTCTGGATGATTGCTCAAGACCCATTTTTCAGTTCACTAATCTTATCACCTGTATCAGATGTGCTGTTGAACTCATTCACAGGGTTTAATTTCCACAGTTATGATTTTCAGTTCTTTTAAGTCCTATGTTGTTTTTCTGATTTGCTGGACTTTTATGGCTTTTGTTAAACTTATTTTCAACTCATTCTCTTTTAACAAATTAAACTTCCTGTATACTCTCTGACTGATAACACCAATATCAGAAGTCTGTGGGTCTGATCCCTCTATGCTTTTTTCTGTTGCCTCACTCATGCTGCCTTCTTTCCTGGTGAATTTTATGATTTTTGGCTGTGAGTTTGTATTTCTTGGAATTTACCACTGGAGTTTCTCTGACATGTCTAGGTTCTAGGTGAAAAAATGAATATTTGTTTCTGCCATATGACTGCAGATCTATGATCTAGGCCACTTTAAAATAAATTATTAGAAAAATAGATTGTTAAAAATTATTGGTTATGAATTTTCACCCCAATTCTCTTTTCCACCCATGCCCTTTCGGTGTTGCCTTTACACAACCCTATGACCCCTCATTTCACCCATAGAAAGAGAAATAGAAATAAAAATACACAGAGACCCATTCTTCTGCATCCAGTTGACAAAACCCAAAGGTTAGATGGCATACCCTTTTGTGTGTGAAGTGGGGGCACAGGCATCTCACATGTGGTCAGTGGGGGTGCTGCATGCTGCAAACCCCTAGGAAGGGGAATTTACTAATACCTAACAAAGTCACTTCTGCACATATCTTTGACCTAGCAACCCCACTTTTAGGACTACATTCTGAATCCACATTGCAATACTTCACAAGATTTATACAAAAGGCAGTTTATTCAGTGAAATTTTTAATAACTACTGAGAACAACTCAAATGTCCCAATTACCAAATGACCTGAGTAGTTTCAAGAACTGAAATTTTTTGGCTCGAGAAAAAGTAGATTTAGGAGCATTGAAGTTAAAAACCCATAGTCCTGAATTTGAATTAGAAGTTTTGTTGTAAGCTATAATGTATATACCATATTTATGAAAGCTACAACTTTATTGAAAGCCAGATTAGTCTTTTGAGATCAAGGAAGCTATTGAGGAATACCAAGCTTCGGCTCAGGAGGCACCCCAGAAAGGTGCTGCTGGCCAAGGGCTAGACAGCTGGTGTGGACCGAGAACAAGAACTGCAACCGAGAAACAGCAAACATACTTACATCCGTGAGTTCTTAATGTTCAAACACAAAACACGTGTCCACTGCAGAGACCCTGCTCCAGGGCTGCAGCTGAGGACTCGAGGCTTCCTCCCCCGGCTCCTTCCCCGAGGAGCAGGCCCAGTGCCTGCCTAAGTGGGGGTGAGGCCGCCTGAGCGCAGGGCGCCCTCCTGCCCAGCCCCCTCTTGGCGGGCACGCTCCACCTTGGCACCACTGAGGGTGCTGGGCCGCGGATCACTTCCTCAGCTGTGGGGCAGTGGTTCTCGCCAGGAGAGATGGCAGAGAGGACCCCAGGCCGGCGCCCCGCCACCAAGCTCCTGGAGCAGGGGTGTCACGGAAACATCTGCCGTTGTCCTCCCCGCCGGCTCCAGAGTCACAGCTCGGACTGTGGGGAGTGAGCAAGTCAGCGCAACAGATTGCTCCTGATCTCTTCCCAGAGGACTGACTCTGCAACAGACTGTGGACAAGTTCAAGCCCAAGTTCTCAAGTTTCATGAGGCGGTGGTGGACACTCAGGAGGAAAGTCGAGATAAGGCTAAGCTGGAGGCTGGTTCACAGGAGGGAACCAGGGAATAAGAAAACCAGGGGAGCCCTCATGGGGTGGGAACATGAAACAGCAACGCAGAAAAGATTGTGTCAGATGCCATAAATTAATGCATATATGTGGAATCCAGAAAAATGGCACGGATGAACCTATTTCCAGAGCCAAAATAGACACAGACATAGAGAACAGGCTTATGGGAACGGGGGAAGGAAAGGGCATGATGACTTGAGAAAGTAGCATTGACTTATATGCACTGTGATGTGTAAAAGCTAGCGGGAAGCTGCTGTATAGCACAGAGAGCTCAGTCTGCTCTGCGATGACCAAGAGGGGTGGGATGGGGTCGGGGTAGGGAGGCTCAGGAGGGAGAGGGTATGTGTGCACTTGCGGCTGATTCACTGTTGTACAGCAGAAACTAACAGCATTACAAAGCTATTATACTCCAGTTTAAAAACAAAGATTGTGTCAGACAGGCTGGAACTGGATTGGGTAAGTTGTAGAGGAATTTATGCCCAGGGGGTTGTTGAAATCAGTACAGCAATCAGCTGGCAATTCAGTTCAGTTCAGTCGCTCAGTTGTGTCCAACTCTTTGCGACCCCATGGGCTGCAGCACGCCAGACTTCCCTGTTTATCACCAACTCCCGGAGCTTGCTCAAACTCAAGTCCACAGTGTTGGTGATACAATCCGACGACCTCATGCTCTGTCGTCCCCTTTCATCCTGCCTTCTATCTTTCCTAGCATCAGGGTCTTTTTCTATGACTTAGTTCTTCACATCAGGTGGCCAAAGAATTGGAGTTTCAGCTTCAGCATCAGTCCTTCCAATGAATATTCAGGACTGATTTTGTTTACCATTGACTGGTTTGATCTCCTTGCAGTCCAAGGGACTCAAGTCTTCTCCAATACCACAGTTCAAAAGCATCAGTTCTTCGGCGCTCAGCCTTCTTTATGGTCCTACTCTCACATCCATACGTAACGACTGGAAAAACCATAGCTTTGACAAGATGGACCTTTGTTGGCAAACTGATGTCTGTGCTTTTTAACATGCTGTCTAGGTTTTCATAGCTTTTCTTCCAAGGAGCAAGTATCTTTTAATTTCATGGCTGCAGTCACCATCTGCAGTGATTTTGGAGCCCAAGAAAATAAAGCCTGACACTGTTTGCATTGTTTCCCCATCTATTTGCCATGAAGTGATGGGACCAGATGCCATGATCTTCGTTTTCTGAATGTTGAGTGTTAAGCCAGCTTTTTCACTCTACTCTTTCACATTCATCAAGACATTCTTTAGTTCCTCTTTGCTTTCTGCCATAAGGGTGATGTCATCTGCATATCTGAGGTTATTGATATTTCTCCCGGTGATCTTGATTCCAGCTTGTGCTTCATCCAGCCCGGCATTTCGCATAATGTACTCTGCATATAAGTTAAATAAGCAAGGTGACAATATACATCCTTGATGTACTCTTCTCCCAGTTTGGAACCAGTCTGTTGTTTCATGTCTGGTTCTAACTGTTGCTTCTTGACCTGCATACAGATTTCTCAGGAGGCAGGTCAGGTGGTCTGGTATTCCCATCTCTTGAAGAATTTTCCACAGTTTGTTGTGATCTGCACAGTCAAAAGCTTTGGCATAGTCAATAAAGCAGAAGTAGATGTTTTCCCAACAAAGAATGGGAAAGACTAGAGATCTCTTCAAGAAAATTAGAGATACCAAGGGAACATTTCATGCAAACATGGGCACAATAAAGTACAGAAATGGTATGGACCCAACAGAAGCAGAGGATATTAAGAGGTGGCAAGAATACACAGAAATATACAAAAAAGATCTTTATGACACAGATAATCACAATGGTGTGATCACTCACGTAGAGCCAGACATCCTGGAGTGTGAGGTCAAGTGAACCTTAGGAAGCCTCACTACGAACAAAGCTAGTGGAGGTGATGGAATTCCAGCTGAGCTATTTCAAACCCTAAAAGACAATGCTGTGAAAGTGCTGCACTCAATATGCCAGCAAATTTGGAAAACTCAGCAGTGGCCACAGGACTGGAAAAAGTCAGTGTTCATTCCAATCCCAAAGAAAGGCAATACCAAAGAATGCTCAAACTACCGCACAATTGCACTCATCTCACACACTAGTAAAGTAATGCTCAAAATTCTCCAAGCCAGGCTTCAGCAATACGTGAACCGTGAACTTCCAGAGGTTCAAGTTGGTTTTAGAAAAGACAGAGGAACCAGAGATCAAATCGCCAACAACCAGAGTTCCAGAAAAGCATCTACTTCAGCAATTAGTGGACTTTAACAGTGGGGTGTGGCCCCAGGGCTGTGTCTCCCTCAGCACAGCACTCACCACTGGCAGGGTGTGTGTGCAGCAGACAGTCTTCACTGAAATAATCCAACCAGTCACCAGAAAAACAAATAATAAGGCCCGGTGATTAACCTCAGATATGCAAATGACACCACCCTTATGGCAGAAAGTGAAGAGGAACTAAAAAGCCTCTTGATGAAAGTGAAAGAGGAGAGTGAAAAACTTGGCTTAAAGCTCAACATTCAGAAAACTAAGATCATGGCATCTGGTCCCATCACTTCATGGGAAATAGATGGGGAAACAGTGGAAACTGTCAGACTTTATTTTGGGGGCTCCAAAATCACTGCAGATGGTGATTGCAGCCATGAAATTAAAAGACGCTTACTCCTTGGAAGAAAAGTTATGACCAACCTAGACAACATATTAAAAAGCAAAGATATTACAACAAAGGTCCGTCTAGTCAAGGCTATGGTTTTTCCTGTGGTCATGTATGGATGTGAGAGTTGGACTGTGAAGAAGTCTGAGCACCAAAGAATTGATGCTTTTGAGCTGTGGTATTGGAGAAGACTCTTGTGAGTCCCTTGGACTGTAAGGAGATCCAACCAGTCCATCCTAAAGGAGACCAGTCCTGGGTGTTCATTGGAAGGACTGATGCTGAGGCTGAAACTCCAATACTTTGGCCACCTCGTGCTAAAAGTTGACTCACTGGAAAAGACCCTGATGTTGGGAGGGATTGGGGGCAGCAGGAGAAGGGGATGACAGAGGATGAGATGGCTGGATGGCATCACCGACTCGACGCACATGAGTTTGGGTGAACTCCGGGAGTTGGTAATGGACAGAGAGGCCTGGTGTGCTGCAATTCATGGGGTCGCAAAGTCGGATACGACTGAGCAACTGAACTGAACTGATACCACTCTAATGACAGAAAGTGAAGAGGAACTAAAGAGCATCTTGATGAGGGTGAAATAGGAGAGTGAAAAGGCTGGCTTAAAATTCAACATTCAAAAAACTAAGATCATGGCATCCCGTCCCATAACTTCATGGCACATACAAGGGGAAACAGTGGAAACAGTGACAGATTTTATTTTCCTGGGCTCCAAAATCACTGTTGACAGGCACTGCAGCCATGAAATTAAAAGATGGCTTATCTTTGGAGGAAAAGCTATGACAAACCTAACCAGCATATTAAAAAGCAGAGACATCACTTTACTGACAAAGATCTGTATGGTCAAAGCTATAGTTTTTCCAGAAGTCATGTGTGCATGTGAGAGTTGGACCATAAATGAGGCTGAGTGCCAAAGAATTGATACACTCAAATTGTGGTATTGGAGAAGACTCTTGAGAGTCACTTGGACAGCAAGGAGTTCAAACTAGTCAATCCAAAAGGAAATCAACCCTGAATATCCATTGGAAGGACTGATACTGAAGCTGAAACTCCAACACTTTGGCCACCTGATGCGAAGAGCCAACTGATTGGAAAAGACCCTGATGCTGGGAGGGATTGAGGGTAAGAGGAAAAGGAAACACGGAGGACGAGATGGTTGGACGGCATCACTAACTCAATGGACATGAGTCTGCGGAATCTCCGGGAGACAGTGAAGGACAGGAAGCCTGCATGGACGAGATGGTGGACGGCATGACTAACTCAATGGGCATGAGTCTGCGGAATCTCCAGGAGCTGGTGATCAACAGGGAAGCCTGTGTGCTGCAGTTCATGGGGTTGCAAAGATTTGGACACAACTTAGTGACTGAGGAACAAACACCATGAAAGCTATAGAACACTGTTCAGATAAAGAGGAGTTAAATAATTAGAAAAACGTCTCATGCATGATTAATCTAACATTGTTAAAATGGCAATATTCCCTAAAATATTCCCTAATTTATAGATTCAATGCACTCTCTATCAGAAACCTAGTGGACTTCTTTGTAGACATTGACAATCTGATTCTACAATCCATATGGAATTGCAAGGACCCCAGAATAGGTCATTCTTGTTCTTGAAAGGAGAGCAAAATTGGAAGGTTTCAAAACTTACTACCAAAAAAAAAAAAACCACAAAACAACATCTTACTACAAAGCAACAGTAATGCAGACTCTGGTCCTGGCAGAGGATAAATATCCAGATCAATGGGACAGAACTGACGGTCCAGAAATAAACCCACACTCCTCCAGTAAGCGACGGTTGAGGGCATCACAGACAGTGGGGGAGAGCAGTCTTTTCAACAAATGGTGCTGGGATAGTTGGATAACCACATGCAAAAGCATCAAGTTGTATACTTACAGAGTATTTAAAAATGGATCAAATGTCTAAATGTAAGAAATATAACTATAAAACACTTGGGTACAAACCAGAGTGAATTTTCTTGATTGTGGATTTGGCAAAAGATTCTTAAGTATGACATCACAAGCAGAAGCAAGGACTTCCCTGGCGATCCAGTGGTAAAGACTCCTTGCTCCCAGTACAGGGCGCCCCGGGCTGGTCCTGCAGCTCAGAGCTTGCATGCCAGAGCTAGAGATCCCACAGGCCACAACCAGAACCCGGCCCAGCCAAATCAATTTTTTTTAAAGTGCAAGCAACAAAATTAAAAATAGCTACAATGGATTTAATCAAATTAAAATATTTTATACTTCAAAGGGACACTGTCAAGAAAGTGGAAAGACAACCCACATAATGGAAGAAAATATTTGCAAATTCTGTGTCTGATGAGGATTTACTATCCTGAGCATATAAAGAATGCTTACAAACACTCAACACAAAAGAAAACCCAGCTGAAAACTAGGCAAGGGACTTAAGCAGATGTTTTTCTAAAGAAAATATATAAATGGCAAATGAGCACATGAGAAGGTGGTGTCGCTAGTAAACACAGATTAAAGCCTGAGGCTTCACATTCACTCGGCTGGCTGCAATCAAAATGTCAGATAGAAACAAGTATTGGACATGATAGGGAGAAACTGGACTTTCCGCTGTAATTTACCATGTTAACAAATTCAAGGGGGAAGCAACTGATCACCCAAATATATGCAGGTAATACAGGCCGTAGGCGGCCACGGCGCGGCGAGGAGTCCGGGCACCTGCGGCGGGGCGGCGGCGGAGTCGTGAAGGCGGGTGCCCAGCGGGAAGGGAGGGGAGGACGGGGCAGCAGCGGCCTGGCCGTCAATTTCAGCTTCTCCAGCTCGGCCTCCTGCAGTCGCTTGGCCTTGGCCCGGCGGTTCTGAAACCAGATCTTGACCTGCGTCTCGGAGAGACTCAGGCTGCTGGAGAATGCGGCGCGCTCGGCGACGGACACGTGCTGCTGCTGACCGAAGCCACGCTCCAGCGCCAGCAGCTGCGCGGCGGTGAAGGGCGTCCGCGGCTCGCGGTCGCTCTTCTGTTTCCCGAGGGCGCAGGCTGGAGGGCTGGGGGCGCCTGGGAGGAAATAGCAAAAGCGGGCGCTCGGACGCACTCCGGGATCGCCGCCACGGCCGATTCTGGATGTGAGTCCTGGCTCTATGACCGCGGGCCTCAGGTGAGACGGGACCCCCGAAGCCTGCGGGGTAATAGAAGAAGGCACGGGAGGGGGAGGGGGGCGGCGCGCGGAGAGGGACAAAGTGGACTGGGGCTCTGCTCCCCAGGGAGGAGGGGAACTCTGCCCGCTTGGAAAAGCGAGAAACCTGGGCACGAAACCGCAGCAAGACCTGAGCGGTGAGCGAGGAGGGGAAGCAGAGGTCCACCTTGGCGGGGACTGTAGGGTGCACGGCCAGAGAGACTCCGAGACGAGAGGCCCCGGGTCTGGGGTTGCGGGCCCCGCCCCCGGGTAGAGCAGGGTATACCTGTTTGGAGGGGGCAGGTGGGTCAGGGCTCGCGCGCCGGAGGGCTTGGGCGGGCTCTCCTGGGCTGATTTCTTTCTTTGCACTCAGGCCGGCGCGTTAGTGGATGGCTATTTCCGAAGTTACGAACGACAGCGCCTTTCCCGCCCTGGTCCTCCCAGCCCGGGCCAAGCGGGCTCCTCTCGCAGCCCGGGACCGCGCGACAGGGCACTTACGTGGGGCGCTCGAGAGGGCGGCCGGCGGGAACCAGGCCCGGGGTTCCGCGGCGCCCCGCGGCCTCTCCTTCTGGGGTTGCACGGGCTCCGAGCCCAGCCAGCGCTCGGCTTCCAGCAACGACTCGACGCCGAAGGGCAGCGGGCCGAACCTCGCACGGTCCCCGTCCCACGTCCTGAGCCCAGCGGGGTTCATGCCGAGCAAAGCCGGGGCCATGCGCTGACGGGCGGGCGCTGGGCTAGCGGAGCCCGGCGGGCGCAACGTGGGGGCAGCGCGCAGCGAGACTGCCGGGGACTCGGTGGCGCCCCCTCCCTCGGTGCCCTTTTTATAAAAAGCGGCGCCCCTTTCATACCCAGCTGTCCAATCGCCTCAGTGGCTGCCGCGTGGCTTCAGACGCCCATTGGTTTCGCTGATCCGGGAGGAGGGGTCGGGCAAGGAGGGGCGGGGCCGCCGGCCGAGCCCCGGACTGGGAGCCATGTGAGTCCCAGCCCCGGCCAGCCTGGCGCACCCCGTCGGTTTCCTAGAGCCCGCTGTGGCCGGGCTGGGATGCGGCTGGGACACCGGGGAGCATGAGGCGCTGGCCCCAGCCTCCTCGCGGGGAGGAGCCCGCAGTGGGCGCGACGGGGTTGAGCTTCGGTCCGGGCGCCTCCCGCAGTGTCCTCGCCCGCCGGCGGCTCGTCCCGCTGCGCCACAGCCCGGAGCCGGAGCCATCGGCGCGTGCCTGCCGTGGTCCAGGAGCTGTCTCCAAACCCTGGGGGCCACTTTTGGCCGACCTTGCACCCGGACTGGAGACTGCTTCCGTCGCCTGGAAGTCGGGCCATGGCGCCCTGAGCCTGGGTGGCTTTCCAGGCGCCCGTAGCTGGCGGGCGCTCTCCCTGGCGTCCCACAGCTTGGCCCGGGAGCGGCCGGCGGGGCGCGGCGAAGGTCCCAGGGCAGGGCCCGGGGCCGCTGGGGAGGCCGAGGCTCCCACGTCTCAAGCGCCTGCGACACGGGGCCTGGGACACAAGAAGGGCGCCTCGGGTCACTGGGTGTCAGCCTCTCCCGCTCCGCACTTGCTGGGCCGAATCCTCGGGAAACCCGGGCCTTGGGAAAAGCCCTGCGACGCCAGTTCGGACAGACCCCGGCCGGACCGCCGAGCTGCTTCCGAGACGCCGCGACCAGGTGGAGAGCGATCCCAGACCGGGTTCGAAGAAGGAGCGAAGGTCCGACAGAGACTAAACTGAACGGATCTTTGGTTTGGAAACCTTGAGTGCTGCAAACGAGGCACCGCTCTGCAGTCTCTCCGCCAAGGGAAGAAACCCCGCATGCATTTTAGAATAAATCAGGAGATTGGTTTGCCAGTAACGATTTCATGTCAGAGTAATATCCCTGAACGCAGAAGCAGCAAAGTAAATCGACTAAATGTTAATTTTTGAAAAAGCAAAGTTGTTCAATGAAAACTAGTTTTGGATGATGCTTCGTCCAGTTAAGCTAGAGAAATTCACTCAGCAAGTTTCTCACCATGCAAATTTAGAAGCAAGACTGAAAGGGGCCTTCAGAGCCCTCCTGCCAGGCCTGTGTCTGAGGCTAGACCAGCTCTTTCTGCATTCCGAGATAAATTGCCCTTTTCTAATGCAATAAAGATGTTCTGAGTTGATTGAAGATAATTGCATCATTAAAGCACTTTCTTTGAAGGCCTCTCTCCTGATAGTTTATCTTTAGCAGGCCGCTCACCGGAGCCTTTGAAAACGAATTTTAATGAGGATAACAGCCAGCTGCCTCGGCCTGCCCCATGTCCACTCAGGATGGCCCAGAGGTAGCGTCTGGGTGGATGACGTGGGGCCTGGGCTGTGTCTAGCTGGTCTGGGGTGGGATGGGACTGTGGGGCCAGGGACCGGTGCTGACCTTCAGGAGGTCTCCCAGGAGATATCCGGACTGGTGTGTCTCCCTCCCAGCAAGGCGAGCCAGTGCTGACCAGGCTCCTGCCTGGCCTGGCTCCAGAGGGGGTTGGAGGATGGAGGAGAGCCCCTGGGCGTGGACGTCAAAGCCCAGACCACAGCACCGAGCTCGAACAGGCTCCGGCACGGCGGCCTCTCCAGCCCCACTGGGCCCTGGGACGGGAGGTGGCCGGGGTGCTGGGCGTGAGAAGGTCAGGACCCCATTTCTGTCAACGTGCAGGCTTTGGGCGCAGAAGCCTGGACCCAGCTGTAGGAGCCTGGGCACTGTCTCTGGGCACCAGAAGAGATGAAGATGCCTGCAGTCACCTGGCTTCCAGGAGCAGGCCAGCCAGGCCTGTTGTGTGGACAGGAGACCAGGCCCAGCCCCGGCACTGGCCCCTCTTGAGGCTGGTAGGTGCTGAAGCCAGTGCCAACTCCCCACCCCATCTCAGGTGAGCCCCTGAAATGGTAGCAAAGCCTCAAAGACCGGCCTGCTGAGTCCGCACTGGGGTGGACACCGAGCCCAGTCTGAGTGGCGTTGTTCCTGAGGTTTGCTCTGAGCCCTGAGGGGCCAGGAGGTCAGCAAAGGCCGGACACCTGTTCTTCCTGTGTCCTGGTGCCTCCTTTTGGTGCTGACTTCACGGGGATGAGCACATCCTGAACTTCCAGAAACGAGAGACAAGTCCCGGCACGGGGGTCGGGTGCCAAGAGGCTTCCTGTCGGGGCGGTCAGCGTAGGGAGGTGAGTTCTGAGAACAGATTTCGTTTTGTAGGACTCATCCAGCAGGGTTTGGAACTGCGCGGGACTCAAACAGGAATAGAAACGCTCCCCCCGTCTTAAAACCTTGGAGGGGAGGGTCTGCTGAAGTGAGAGAAAGTCAGGTCACGCTCACAGCGGCGGTGCTGAGGGAGGGAAGCTGGCACCACGTGACTGAGGACACTGACCGTCCCCTTTTGGACGTGGATGGAGGCAGCCAGCGTGGTCTACATGGTGGTTTACAGGCAGGGCACCTTTGCTGGCCAGTGGCCTACAGACAGCTGACTCCTGGTCTTGCTCCAGGGCAGCACCGCCCCTCCTCTAGGCCCCTTCTATAGGCCGTGCCTTCCAGACAGTGCACTCTGCAGGGAGTACCGTGCGGCCCCACCGCTTCATGCCTCACCCCCTGTCATCTCTCTCAGCCGAGGCCCCCGACAGCCTCCCTTTCATCCCGAAAGGCCCCGGCCACTCTCCTTCTCAAAGGCATCCGTGTTGGAGCCTTTGACTTTTTCCTTCTTGACTTATTGGAAAATTGCTCCAAACACAAGTGGTACTTCTCTGGCCAGAAGACGGCTAGATGACACGAGCTCCAGCAGCTGGTGGGAGTGATGAGGGAGAGGCCGCCGGACAGGAGGTCCGTCTCCCCAGGCGGATGCTCGGGCGTCGCTCAGGAGAGGACCTGCTCCAGGTCGGATGAGGCCCACGAGATGGGGCAGGCTCAGGCGAGGGTGGGGGCTGAGGAGAGAAGGCCCCGGGACTCACCCTGAGACCCCCGTCACTTCAGGGTGTCTCCCCACGTCTTTCCTTTTCTCCTGTTCCCATCTAGCTTCTCTGCCAATTCACCTTCATGCTTACTCTTTACATGCAGGGCTTTAAAACTCAGGCACACCTCCTGACAAGAGAAACCAGAGGAAGAGCCCATTTTTATCGAGTGACCCTCTGTCCAGAGCAACAGGTGCAGGTAATTTTGTCCCGTACAGAACGACCTCTCCCCGCCCTGATGTCTGCTACCTAATCCCCGGGACCCAGCAGTATGTCACGGTATGTGGCAAAGCTGGGATTGACACTGTTCATCAGCTGCTTTGGGATGGCTAGAGTACCCTGCAGCATCCAGGTAGACCCAATCTAATTGTGAGGGTCCTCAAGAGGCCAGAGGGGGCAGCGTGGGACGGACTGAGCCTGTCACAGCTGGCTTTGGCCGTGGCCTCTAGAGGACCCAGAGCCTCCACCAGGACCAGCCCAGGCTGCGCACACCTGATTTAACCCAGGGAGACCCACTTGGACTTCTGGCCCCAGGTCTGTGCAGGGGTGTATATGCGCTGTCTGCGGTCGAGAGACAGTCCCTCACAGTGCATCTGTCCAGAGGCAGTAGGGCGCTGGCGTCCCCTACGTGGCACTTCTTATCATCCCCGCTCTCGTGGGAGAGGAAACAGGCTCTGGGGGAAGTGATTTGGCAGGGGTCCGGCTGGATGGGCCCAGCCCTGAGTCACTCTCAAGTCTGTGCTCCTTCCTCTGTGTGCTGCCTGGGGTGGAGGGCTGGCACTGTCTCCATGGGTCAGAGGAACCCGGGAGCCAGGCTCCATGGCACCTGGGGCCTTGCTGAGGCACCAGCTCTTGCAGAGTCCAGGCCGTGGGCATCCCGAGTTGCCTCCCTTGCGCTGCCTGTCCGGCCCCGGTGCCAAGTCCCCAGGCGGGAAGTGCTCAAGCGCCCTCTGCTGGCAGAGCTGGGAGTCAGACTGTCTGTGCCCGGTGGAGGTGGGGCTCTGTCTCCTGGGGGAGCTGGCTGTGGGCGTCTAACTGCAGAGACCGGGTGAGCTGGAGGTCTCGGTGGACACAGGAGAGCAGTGGGCCCCGGAAGTCCTTGCCTGCAGCAACGGGGGCCCTAGGGAAGGGCTCGCGGTGCAGCCCAGGTGTGGGCCCGAGCATAGGATGGGTGGGAGAGTCCACCAAGCTCCGCAGAGAGGATGCTGTTTTGGAATTACTGAATTGTAAATATATATATATATATATTATTTTTGAGAGTGAACAACTTTGGAGATGCTTGAAAAAAGGCAAGGGCATGGTGGGAAAACAACACCATTCAGAAGATGGGGATGAGTGTAGGATGGTTCTGGAAATAGGAGCCAAGCTGCCACTCCAGGCTTGATGCCCCTCGGCCCCAAGGCCCCGGGGGTACAGTGATTAGACCCAGGGCCTCTGGCAGGTGCTCCAGGGCCATCTGGGCAGGACTGTGACTCAGGGGTGAACTAAGAAGGCCACAAGAGTCCCCTGGCACCAGCCCTTTGGGCAGCAAAGGCTTATCAGCGCCCTTGATCTCTAGCAATCAGCTCTCAGATTCATCATCTTTATCATCTCCTGCTTTCTATCTCAGGACTTCCCTGGTGGCTCAGACGGTAAAGCATCTCGCTTACAAGGCGGGAGACCTGGGTTCAATCCCTGGGTCAGGAAGATCCTCTGGAGAAGGCGATGGCAACCCACTCCAGTACTCTTGCCTGGAAAATCCCATGGACGGAGGAGCATGGTGGGCTACAGTCCATCAGGTTGCAAAGGCTTTCTACTTCATTGATCTTTTTGTTTCCATTACTTAGTTTATGTTTCGTTTGCTCTACTTTTTCCAGTTTCTTAGTGTGGAAACTGTCATGGATTTTTAAACCTTTCTTCTTTTTTGATATAGCTGTCAGCGCTATGGATTTTCCTGTAAGTACTGCTTTGGTACATCCTACAATTTTGACGTTTTCATTCTTAGTTCAAAATATTAATTCTCTTTTGATTTCGTCTTTGACCCAAGGTCACTCAGAAGTATGTTACTGAGTTTCTAAGTATTTGAGTTTTTTTCAGGGATGTTTCTGTATCTGTTTTCATTTTACACTTTGACATTTGTCCTTGGCCTTGACTGGGGAGGAGAGAAGGGGAAGCTGGGATGGAGAAAGATGCTGGGGGCAGAGGCCAGGGCCACAGAGCTCAGAGAAGGGGCCCTCAGACCTGTGAGGACTGAGGGGCCACGGGACTCACGGACAGGGATCCCAGGGCTCTGAGCGGGTAACTCTACCTCTCCTGGGAGTTAACGGCCCACCCAGAGCCTCGGGGGAGAGCCCTCTGGGGGGACGTCATGCACCCAGAACAGAGGAGACCCTGTGTGGCCTGAATGCAGGGAGCCAGGGGAGAGCAGCAGCTGGGAGCAGTGGGCAGTTCCGGGACCGGGACCGGGCGTGGCGGGGTCACAGGCTCACCGGCAGGAAGTGCCTGGGGCCTGGCTCATCTCCGTACTGCTTGCCAGCCTTCTGCGAGGACTCTGGGAGTCCACAGGAGTGTCCCTGTGGCACCTGGGCAGAGGGATGGTGATACCTGGAACCTGGGGTCTAGCCAGGAGCCCCAAGGCAGCCCCCGGCTCCTGGGAGAGGAGGGAGACAGGAGGGAGCCCCCGGCACAGGGCGTCACTGCTCTTCTCAGCACTACAGGAAGGACTGGCTTGGGCCCCCTGCCCCGTACCCCACTGGCCCGGGAGACAGGTGGCCCTGGTTCGGAGAGGGGATGGAGCCCTGTTGGCAGGTGGGCAGCCACCCTGGCCCACCTTAGGCAGTCTTTTGCTCCATTCCATAGGCTGTCGCACCGTGGAAAGGGCCTCTGGCCAGCCGCGGGCACTGTGGACCGAAGTGCTGGTGAGGGGTGCGGGCTTGCAGCATGGGTGGGGGAGGCCGCCGCCCCAGACCTCATTCTGGGAGAGATGGAGGGGTCCTCCTGGGTCTGGCCACTCCCCAGGGAAGTTCGAGAGAGTCCTATTCAGCTGGGCCATGTACTTTCCTCCCAAAGGCCTTCTCCCCGCCCAGCCCAACTGCCCAGCACACAGCCACCTCTGAATGCCCAGCCAGGCCCTTCAATCCTGGCCTGGCCCCTCCAGCCAGGCAGGGCCCTCCCCAGGGCCGGAGGAGTGTTCAACAGGCCTGATTAACAGGCGGGGCACTTCGGGGACAACGGGCAGCCTGGCTCCAGCCTCCAGGCGAGAGGGGCCTGTGGAACCCTCTAGCTCTGCTCTGCGCAGGGGACATGCTCTGTGCCAGGCTACAGCTGGTTAATCACTTGGAAAACACAGTCGCGCCCCCTGGCTGTGAAAGTCACTTCAGGGCCTGCGGGGATCAACTTTCGTTGCTGGGAGAACCCAGAACTGATTTCCTGTGTCTGGGGTGGCCCAGTGTCCGGCCACCCTGCAGCAGAGAGAGGGGTCCCCCTGAGCACAGTTATGGGGATGAACCGTGTTCTCGAACATGCAAGGGGAGTTCTCTTTTCCCCCGGTAATGAGCGACACCAGGGTGTCCTCACAGACAGCAAGAAGCCTGGTGGGGATGAACCGTGTTCTCGAACATGCAAGGGGAGTTCTCTTTTCCCCCGGTAATGAGCGACACCAGGGTGCCCTCACAGACAGCAAGAAGCCTGGGGCGACGCCTGGGAGCCCCTGCTCCAAGCGCCCATCTACCCCCCGCCCACGGAGCCCTTTGCACTCGGGCAGGTGGAAGGTTCTAGATGCTAAGGCCTGCAGACATGAGTTGGAGACGGTGCCCACGTCTCAGGCCCCTGAGCTCCGCCCCCCGCATGACGCAGCGCTGCATCGCTTGTGTGACACCGCCCTCCTGGGCTCAGAGCTCACCCACGGCAGAGGACCAGGGGCGTGTGCCCAGTGCCAGTTACAGGTGGGTCTTGAGGGGAAGAAGGAGTGAGGGAGGGTGAGGGGCACTGGGACTCGCATGCCTGGTTCCAGTCTTGGCTCTGCTGAAGGGCTGTGCCACCTGACCTGGCACCTTAACCTCTCTGGGCCGCAGATTCCTGCTTGGTCTCCCCCACGTAAGCCAGAGCAAACACACAAAGAATCCCCTTGGTCATGGTCATCAAAGCCTCTGCCCACTGCCCTTGCACCCCCTCCAGTCGGCCAGGCACAGAGGCCCTGGGGGAGAGCAGGTCACCAGCCACACAGGGCAGTGGGTGGGCTTAGGGGGAAGCAGGGGCTACTGGGTCTGGCTGCTCAGGGGAGGAAAGGGGGTCCGTCTTGTCCCAAGCTCTCAGGGCCAACGGTGCCTGCACAGTTGCCCGGGACCTCGAGAGTGGAGGGCACCTCTGACTGGTCTCAAGGTCAGCTCTGTAGACAGAGACCCTCTGTCCACTGAAGTGGGGTTCTGCCAAAGTGCCGTCAGCCTTCCCCAACCCCCGTGCAGCAGGACCACTCCCAACAGGGCAGGCAGGCCTCTGAGTCTCTGTGGGAGGCTTCTGGAGTTTGTAATCCTGCCTAATCCTGCTTCAGATCCCTGTGGGCAGGAGGAAAGCCACATGCAGCAGACTCGAGCCAGCCAGCAGATCCTGGTCCCAGGGACAGGCCAGGGGTGGACCTCTGCAGTCCCAAGCCCCCTGCTCAGGGCCCTGGAGGTCCAGGTCCAGGACCTGTGCTCAGGTATGAAGCGGAAAGATGGAGATGCCTGCCTTGCCTGCCTCTCTGGGCCTCCCCTCAGCTTGTGCGAGGTCACACACAGGCCGCGTCAGACAGCCTGGTCTGGGTCCAGGGCCAAAGTGAGCCAGAGCTGGGGCCCTCAGAACCTCAGACGGGAGCTGCAGGGGACTTTCAAGGGCGCTCTGGGACTTCTGTTCACACTGAACAGACCCTGCCTCAAGAAGCATTACATGTCTTGGGACGTTCTCTCTGAGGATGGCCTTGCTCCTGAACGCGGCCAAGCTGGAGGCCAACCTGCAGTGAGGGCCAAAAGGACTGGTCCCAGAGCATGCATCCTCCCCGGCCAGTGCCCTGTCAGGAGGAAGGAGGGTCTCGGGCCACCTGCACCCTGTGCACCCTCCGCAGTGGCTGCTGGGCAGTGCCTGGGGCTCTCCAGGGACACAAAGTGAATGAGGAGCAGCGAGGGGCCCAGGAGTCACACGGGGCATTCCCGACGCGTCCTCCTACAGCCGTGACGGCGCCTGACATGGGAGAGGGACGCTTAGGCGGCCTGGTCAAGGAACCCAGCGTGAATTTTGAGCAGAGACTCCAAGGCCAGGAGCACTGTGGGCACAGAGGACCTTGGTCAACACATCCGGGACTGAGACTTTGAGTTTTGTTCTAAACACATCAGGGCAGAGATGGGCATGAAGCATCAGAGGCTCAGACCAGAGGAGGTATGACAGCTCTCTATTCCCGCCTCACAGATTCCTCCAGCAGGGTGGGTGGGCTGCAACCAGGAGCTCTGCAGAGACCATGGGTGGGGGCCAATGAGGGCCTGACCGGAGCCAGTGGGATTCCACCTCTCTATCAAAGCAGGCCAGTAATATGAATTGTGTTTGAGGATGCTGTGTTTGGAAATAACATAGGATAGAGGATAACTAATAACTGAGCATCTAATTTAATCCTGGTCCGAAAGCCTGTTTATTTAGACCAAGCAGCTGAGTGAACACTTTAGCAGTGGGTCTGACCACCAGGTCCTGGAGCAGGGTGCCTGTCAAGCCAGGGTTTGAGTCAGGAGGGAACGAGGGTCGGGCACCCCCAGACTGCCCGAGCAGACTCCAGATGGGTCGGGGTGACGGGCTCATCATGGGGGAAGCTCATGGGCATGGAGGGAGCACCTCCCCTGGAATGGCACAGGCTCCGGGCAGCCACCCTGGTCCCCGAACCTGACCCACACCTGCAGCGTCATGCAGCTGGAGCCTGGCTATTGCATGGCCTCTGTGAGGTGGGCCAGCAGAGGACTGGGCCTTGACCGGAACTAGAGGGTTCTTTACTTCCCTGGTGGCCAAGCCTGAGCTGGGGTCCCATTCTGTGTGCCCCTCAGCCCAGCACTGAGTCACTGGACCCTCTCTGGGGCACGTGTGAAATCCTGGAGGAGCTCGGCCCACCTGGAGCCGGTGGCGAGGAGCCCGGGATGCCAGGGAGCCCGGCAGGATTGAAGGCTCCCTGTGATCTGAGGGGTGGGGAGACTTGCGGGGGGGTCAGGGGCAGTGGCAGGACCCTCAACCGAGGCCCGAAAGGGTCTGAGGCAAAGCTGAGGGATGTCCCGGCTTGAGAGCTCCTAGGGTCCAGGCACTCCCTGCCATGTGAGCCTCGGTCACCCAAGATGAGCCTGTCGCCCCCTGCCAGGTCCGGGCTGGGCAGCCTGTGGCCGCACACGACCCAGAGAAGGACAATGCTTCCCAGGTTGTCAGGGTGAGGCGGGCTGGGTCCCAGCACAGCGAGTCCCGGTCCTCTTCGTGAGGCAGCCACGCCCTCTACAACCCCAGGAGGGGCTCCGAGGACCCTGAGGGTCCCCACCCGCCCACAAGGGGCAGAGCGGGGCTCAGGCAGCCCGTTAAGGCTGCCAGACCCCTGGGCAGCGGGCCAGTGCTCCTCCCAGGGGCTCCCCGATGTCCCCAGTGAGGGCTCTCTGCTGAGGAGCATCTTCACAGGGCTGCCTCTCCCCGGGGGGCTCACTGCCCACCCTTCCATCCCCCCTCGTCCACCAGGTGTGAGGCTGGAGGGAGGCCGGGCTGAGCTGCTGCAGGCGGAGGTCCACGCAGGTCCTGCCCCTCGGACCCGGGAGCGTGAGGCAGAAGGGCGTGAAGTCCGGGACCCTCCGCACCCCGGACCCCGAGGGCGAGGGCTCCACCCTGTGGTCCTCGGTTCCCACAGTGGCAGAGGAAGCCAGGCTCCCCGACTCAGAGGTGCTCTGGCCGCAAGGGCCTCCTGCCCCAGATTCTCCGATCCGGCCCGTCTGGCTTCGGGAGAGCAGGGCCGGCGCCGGCTGGCGGCAAGCTTCCCAAGGGAGGGCCAGAGCCATGCCGCCGGCTCCCCGCAGGAGCCCCCCGAGGTCGGGCCGGGACTCGGCGCCTCTGTCGCGCACACGAGGGCGTCCCCGGTCACCGGGGAGGCGCGCGCTCCTCCAGTCCGCGGGCGGGGCGCACCCCTGCCGCCCCCGGCGAGAGCCCGGCCCAGGCTCCGAGCCCCTGGGCGCCCGGGAGGCGTCTGGAGCGTCCCGCAGCGGAGCCCCTGGGCCGGCGACGGCCCTCAGACGCCACGGCCGGGCGGGGCCCCGTGGGGAGGCCGGGCAGGTCCCGGGGAGGGCGCCGGAGCCGGTCCTGCGGCAGCTCCCTTCCTGCCCCCTCCGCCCTCCCCGGCCCGGCCTCCCGCGGCCTCCGCTCCGCGCGCAGCCTCTCAGGCCTCTTCCCCTGGCTCCCCCACGCACCACTGTCTCTCCTCACACTCCGCCTCCGCTCTCACACCCGCCTCTCCTCTCCTCAAACCCCGCCTCTCCTCTCCCCACACCTCGCCTCTCCTCTCCCCGCACACCCTGCCCCTCCTCTCCTTACACACCCGCCTCTCCTCTCCCCACACCCCACCTCTGCTCTCCGCACACCCCGCCTCTCCTCTCCTCTCCCCCGACCCCTGGCTCTCCTCTCCTCTCCCCACCCCTTCCTCTCCTCTTCTCTCCTCTCCTCTACACACCTGGCCTCTGCTCCCCTCCCCGCCGCCTCCTCCCCGGCCTCCCGCCTCCGTCTTCGCCTGGGGTAGTTGCCCCTTTGAAGCCCCCGCCGGCTTCGCGGCGTCCTCAGCGCTCCCACCACGCGCGGAGCTGCCCTCAGGCCCCTCGGTTGCAGCTCCTTTTCATCCTTTCCTTCTCAACTTGATTAAAACCAGCGGAGAAACCGACGTCAGGGGGCGGGGTCATGTTCGAGGGGGCGGAGCCTACGCTCTGGGGCCGCCCCGCCCCGCCCCGCCCTTCCCCGGCCCGGGCCCCTATGTGCTGGAGGGCGGGGGCGAGGTCCTATGGCTGAGGGGGCGGAGCCTATGCTCAGGAAGGAAGCGAAGCCCCGCCCCGCCCCGTCCGGTCCCCGGCCCCTTTGGGCAGGCGCGCGGGGACACGGCCCGGGCTGTTTCTGCGAGGCCGTGCGTGGCCAGCCGTCCTGAGCCCACAAAGCGACCAGGTGTGTCTCCCAGGTACTGTTTGGTTGTTTTTAGTGTTTGTAGCGCAGAAGGCAATGGCACCCCACTCCAGTACTCTTGTCTGGAGGA
This sequence comes from Bos taurus, assembly GCF_002263795.3. Classification (NCBI taxonomy): domain Eukaryota; kingdom Metazoa; phylum Chordata; class Mammalia; order Artiodactyla; family Bovidae; genus Bos; species Bos taurus. The sequence goes on along the minus strand of NC_037353.1, from coordinate 25,690,495 downwards.
TCCCATGGACGGAGGAGCCTGGTAGGCTGCAGTCCATGGGGTCGTGAAGAGTCGGACACGACTGAGCGACTTCAGTTTCACTTTTCACTTTCATGCATTAGAGAAGGAAATGGCAACCCACTCCAGTGTTCTTGCCTGGAGAATCCCGGGGACGGGGGAGCCTGGTGGGCTGCCGTCTATCAGGTCGCACAGAGTCGGACACGACTGAAGCGACTTAGCAGCAGCAGCAGCAGTAGCAGTGTTTGTAGAAAGAATGAGACGGAGAAGTAGAGAAAATTCGGACAGGTTTAGGGGACAGGCCACCAAGGCCCCACCCCAGTCGTCCTGGACCTCGGGCCTCAGAGGAGGTGCTCGGCCCTCCTGGAGGGCCGTGTGGTGTGAAGGACCCCATAGGTCTTGCCCCTGGGAGCTCGAGCTGATGGCGGGGATGGTGGAGTAGTGCCCTTGGGGGTCAGCTCTGGTTCCCTCAGCCCCTAGCTCTGCCGGCAGTGGTGAGGGCCTGGCCAGCAGACGTGGGGGTGGGAGTCGGAGGAGGGCACCTTCCATTTGCACGCATCTTCCTGGGGAGGCTGTTCTCTACCTGGAACAATCAGCTCTTCATGCAAGGGCGCAGAGCACAGGTGTAAACTCGCTTTCCTTCATTGGCTCATTCATTCATTCATTGAAGAAACAGCTGTGGGCATTTTTCCAGCTGTACCTGGGCCCTGGAATGCAGCCCTAGGGAGCCAGGGAGAACAACCCTTTGGGGCCCTGTCCCAGCTCAGGCCTCAGCCTGGGTCCCCAACTCCCCTGACCCCTGGGCCTTGCGGCTTCCTCCCCCTCCTTCATCCTGCTCTGGGAAGGCCTCTCCTTGGCGTGGCCTCCCCTCCAGCCACACCATACAGGCTCCCACATACACAGAGCCCCCCACACCCACCTGTGGCTCCCGGAGCCCACACACCTGCAGTGCAGGGCTGGCTCCACCTCACTGGCCCCGCTCGCAGCCGGGCCGCCAGGGCCAGGGCCCCCGGGGACACCTGTCACACTGGGGCCTTCTGGTCTCCTGCTGGCCTCCATCTTGTGATGAGGCCCAGACACCAGATCTGGAAGGGCTCCTTCGAAATCTGGGGCCGTGAGTGCAGAGACCTCACCTGGCCAGGGGCCTCCGTGGGTGAACCTCAGTCTGACCAGGTGAAGGTGTGGGAACAGCCATGGACACGCCCCGTGCTGACCAGCACCCTCGCCTCTCTGGGCCTCAGCTGGGACTATGGCTCTCAGGTTCCCGTCTCCCCGACCCCTGTGCAGCACCCTGGGAAGCAGGACCACACCCAGGACCAGGGGCTCTCCCTGGCCCTGTGGCTGCAGAGTCCCTCGCGGGCTCTGTTGTGGGCACAGCCCTGCCCCGTGTGCCCTCCCTGCGAGGTCTCGGTGTGTCTTTTCTAAAATCGCACTCAGTCTCCCCCTTGACCCGTGGGCTCCTGCCCCGTCATCTGCCTGAGGCGCCTCAGCACACAGACTGGCAGGAAGGCAGGAAGCTGCTGCCACAAGGAGCCCCCACTGGCTGCCCAACAGGAAGTTCCAGATGGTGTGAGGGAGTTGGGCCAGCCAGCATCCTGTTGTTGCCTTGAAAACAGAGGAACTGAGTGCCTGGCTGGCTGCTCAGGCGTGAGCTCTCAAGATCAAGCAAGTGGGAGGCAGGGTTCCATCTGCGGGCACATGTCTCCCCCACCGCTCAGCCTGCTGTGCGGAGCTGGGGGCCTGCCCTTCGTCTGGGCTCTGGGCGGTGGGCCCGGCCTGCTTAAGGCTCTCCGTGCCCCTGGCCAGTCACAGCTGAGCACAGAGCTGGCCACCAGCACCATTTCCAACCCCGGTCAGAGGCCCTTCTACCTGCCCTCGCCTGAGGCTGCCATCCGACCTAGACCCTTCCTGGGGTTGTGGGCAGGCCCTGGCTAGGGGAGTGGGGACTGCAGGCCGCACTAGAGGCCTTCCCTGGGCCTGGAGCTGCACCTGGGGGTGGGCATAGTCCAGGTGCAGACACGGTTGACCCAGGGCAGAGGAGCCTGTCCTGTGGGAAGCTGACCTGAGCTTGGTTCTCCCTCCCTCTCGTCCATCCCAAATACATCTGCTGCTTGGCAGGCTGGACACACGGATGCCCACTGAGTCCACCTCCGACCTTGCCGAGCAGGGCCAGTGAGCTGAGACACAGCGCCTGTGCTGGGGGCTGCTGGGGAGGGGGTGAGACTCCAGTGGCACCTTACTCAGAGGCTCCCCTGAGATCTGGAGGTGAAGAGGGAAAGGGTGACCAGCAGAGGCAATGGAGGCTGGGTGTGGCTGGAGCCCTGGGGCTGACCGAGGGGCCTGCCGGGTGAGGGGCCAATGGAGCTCGGGAGGAGACCACCTGGGGACCCCGCTGGCCAGCAGGGCCCACTCCCCCTGGCAGCACCCGCGCCTGTCCAGACACCGATCAAAGGCTCAGACAGCAGCTGGCTGAAGTCATCTAGTCCAGCCTTGATGGGAAGAGGAAGCAGCCTTGCCTGTCCCTGAGAGCGCTGGGAGCACGCGGCAGGGGGCACGGTCTGTTGGCTCCCTCCCCGTTCCTCCAGGTCAAGGGTGCTGAGAGCAGAGCAGGACCTCAGCCTGGCTGGGGCGGGAGTCTTCTGGGCTGTGGTCCCAGGAGAGAGCCAAGCCCCCAGGGCGCCCCCGCGGGCTTCTCGCCAGGAACATCCTGTCCTGCACAATCAGCATCTGTGGTCAGGGCCGTGGTCACGCGCGGAGCTGCTGCTGCGGCTCCCAGGAGAACCCCGAGGCCGCAGCTCCGTTCCCCTGTTTTCAGTGCTCTGGTTACCAGTGGACTTTCTCTAACTCTATCCTGCCCATGTGACATCTCAGGTTTTTAAGTGGAAAGGTGGCTCAGACGGGAGAGTCTGCCTGCAATGCGGGACACCCGGGTTTGATCCCTGAGTCGGGAAGATCCCGTGAAGAAGAGCATGGCAACCCACTCCAGTATTCTTGCCTGGAGAATTCCATGGGCAGAAGAACCTGATGGGCTATAGTCCACGGGGTCGCAAAGAGCAGGCACGACTGAAGTGACTTAGCACCACTTTGATTTAGCTTGTATTTCTTCCTCGGGTATGAGGCTGCCTAGCGGACTTTTTCAAGTGATCACATGTGTCCAATGGCCCAGATCAGAAAGGAGCGTTTGGGGGCCAGCTTCCCCAGGTGGGAGGGAGAGGTCGAGGCCCCGAGGGACACAGTGGCCCTCCCCAGTCACGGGGCAGCACTGGTGAAGGGAGGGAGGGTTTCAGGAAGGCTCAGCAGGCTGGGGCCGCCAGGTCCCCACCCCCGGGGGAAGGTTCCTGGAGGAGAGCGGCTGTTGAGGAGGGTCACCGGCAGCTGGGATCTTCCCTCGGAGCTGGCAGCCAGCCCCAGTTACCGTGTGCACTCCCCACCCCCGGACCCCAGCCTGGCCTGCCCTGCTGAGAATGGTACCCCTGCCCTTCCCATCGCTGCTTCCAGCGGGAGGCCCGGCCCAGGCTCCAGAGAGCTCCAGGCCCCGCCAGGGCCTCCTGCTCGCCTGGCACCACCATCAGGTGGATTCCAAGGGAGCCCTGGCCGTCCCGCCTCCGGGGCCAGCTGGTGCCCTTTCCCAGTAGCAGCCGCACTGGCCACTTCTCCTGAAACACCCTCCTTCCTCAGTTTGCTTCCTTCCTTCTTTCCCTTTCCTGCTGTTCATCAGATTTAGCAGAGATGTCTCAGAAAGCGTTGGCTGGAGAAGTCCTTCTGTCTGGGGCAGACGCGCCCCGGCTGCTCCCAGGCCTCCTCTGAGGACAGGCTTGGGGAGCGGGCAGCGTGGGCACCACATAGGAAGCTCTCGGTGCCCAGGAAGCACAGCGGCAGCCTCTGCCTCCCGGACGCCTGGACGCTGCGGGGGAGCGCCTTCTGCCCATTGGAGGTTAGAGGAGATGGGGTGGTGTCCTGAGCGCCAGGCTTCCCCAGGGCGTCCCTCAGAGCCTCAGCGCCTCCTCCCCTGGTTCTCAGCTGCCCGGCCAACTCGGGATGCAGGGGCCTTGTGGCAGGGGCAGGGGGGCTAGACCACAGGGGCTTCCCAGGCTGTCTTGGCCCTCGTGACCCCCACCCTGATCCCCCAGTGGGGAGGGGTCCAAGCTGGAGGCCCCAGAGGCTGTGAGGTCACAGCCTGCCTTGGGCCTGCGGGGTTGAGAGCTGCTTGCTGGGACCCGCACGGGGCCACGGGCGTGCGAAGAAGCCTGCAGGACTGGATCCTGGGAAGAGGTGCTCTTGGGGACAAGCAGGCAGACCCGTGAGGGCGGCCCAGGCTCAGCTCTGGCTCCTGGACAGGCGCGGCGAGGCCTCAGTGGGAGTCTGCGTGCAGAGCAGAAGCAGTCCAGGGCCCCGCACTGTGTGACCCCTCCCGGGGGCACATTGCTGGGAAGACCCAGCCAGTGTACTCGCTGCGCTGCCGGCACCGCGGGAGGCGACTGCACTGGCCCAGCGCCCTCCCACAGCCCTGGAGGCTGGAGGCTGCAGGCCTCGGGCCTCTGGTATGTTTCCCTGAGGCCCACTCCTCGCTCCTCGACAGCAGGTCCTCGTGCAAGGGTGGGTGTGGGCAGCAGGAACTCCATGGGGTCTCCTTCAGAAGGACACTGACCCCCGCCTGGGGGCTCCACCAGTGGCCTTGTCACTTCCCCAAAGCCCCACCTCCTTAGGCCATCACCACGGGGTTAGCATCTCAGCACAGGAAGTCCGGGAGGGCATAGACGTCCAGCCTCCCATGCGGAGGGAAACGAGAACCACAGGGGACTGCCGGTGTGGCCTCCGTGAGCCCCAGCCCTTTGGAGCCAGATGTCCTGTGGATGTCCCCAGAGGCCCTGAGTGGGCGCCGCAGAGGGCAGACCCCCAGGGTGTGCTGGAGCAGGGTCCCGGTCACTGGGGTTTGGTGGAGACCCGAAGGCAGGCCCCAGAGTGGGAGGGGCTCAGGGCCCTCCCGGGAGGCTGTGACTTCCTCTGGTGGGTCCCGCGTTGGGAGGGGGAAGGGTGGCCGTCACTGACCGCACCCTGGCAGGCTTGGGTGGTTGGCAGCTTCCCGGGCTGACTGCGGCCAGTTGTGTCTGCGGCTCCACCTCTGCAGAGGGTCACCATAGTCCGTCTGCACAGTCAGCCCGTCCGTCTCCACCTCCTGCAGCCTAAGGGTGCTTTCCTTCTCAGGAACCAGAGGCAGACCCGGGGCAGCACGCATGGGTTCCTGCGCCGGGGAGGAAGGCGTGGCCTCGCCCATCCCCCCGCTGAGGCCTTGCGATCAGTTCCACCTGTTTGTGAGCTACAGCAGCGTGGACGCCGTGTGGACCCACAGGCTCACTGGCCGCCTGGAGGCCGAGCTCCCAGGGCTGAAGGTGTGCCTGCACGAGCGGGACTTCACACCCGGCAGGAACGTGCTGGAGAACATGGCGGGCTGCATCCAGCAGAGCCAGAAGGTGCTGCTGGTGCTGAGCGAGGACTTTGTGCAAAGCCGCTGGTGCCTCCTGGAGGCCGACCTGTCCCTCGTGGGCTCCTGCCTGGAGAGGAAGCCGGTCCTCCCCGTCCTGCTGCGGCCCTGCCGGGTCCCGCTGCATCTCAGCCACCTGACCTACCTGGAGGCCACGGACGGCCGCTTCTTCCAGAAGCTGGTGCAGCTCCTGTGCACCCCCAGCCAGCACCTGGCGCACCCCCCGGCCCTGCGCTCGGCCCCCGCCCTCTACAGTGGGAAGGCCCTGCTGACCCTGGACTGCATCAACAGGGACAGCCTGCCCTCGTGGAAGGTGGGCAGCTTCAGCACGCTGGCCGTGCCGGACCCCCTGAAGGAGGTGCTGGAGGACCCCGAGCTGTACAAGCAAGCCGTGGGCATCCTGAATGGTGTGCGCTCGCCCCGCTCCTGCCTGCGTTACCTGGGCTGCAGGATCATCCTCGCCATCGTCCTGATTCTCCTCTCTGTGGTTTCGGTGTTCTTACCCTTGGTGTTGGGGCTCCAGGAGCTCCAGCCAGCTCGGCGGTTCCTCGTAATCAGCGCCAATGCATTTTTCTGCCCCTTTTTCATGATCTTAAGCGTCAACACCCTGTGCTGGCTCCGAAGGTCTTCCAAGAAGACCCTGCGGGAGCTGGCGTGCCGCGTTGGGGAGGCCAACCTGCTGCTGGCGCCGCACTCGGTGCTCATGGGCTGCGAGACCAAGAACAAGCTCTACTTCGTGTACGTGCTGCTGGGCGACTGCAAGCAGACCTTCCTGGGCGCCCCCGATGGCGAGGCCGCGTTCCAGGAGGCCATCCTGCGGTTCGCGTCCAGCTACGCCTGCTGCCTCGCCCATTCGCACTTCCCTCACTGGGAGGAGGCCGCGGGGGCCCCGGGCCACCTGGAGGTGGGCCCGTGCTTCTGCCAGTTTGTGTCTCTGCAGCTGAGGAGACTCGGGGGGGTCGGGGTGAGCCCCGTGTGACGGTCTGAGGGCAGAGGCAGGGCCCCTTGCTGGACACCCGGCCGCCCCTGGGGGTTCCTGCGGCCTGGGCTGCCCTGAGCCCTGGGGGGGCGCACACAGGCATCTCCCCACGGTCCACTGTGCGCCCCGCCCGGTCAGACCCAGCTGACTGCAGACTCCCCTCCAGCTGCCCCAGCCCCTCCACTGCGGACCTGGGGCCGGCAGTGGGCGTGTCTTGGGCCGCCGCGCCCTCTCTGGAGCGGAGGCGTCCGCAGAGGGCTGGCGTCTCCCAGCCCACTGCCCCCGGAAGCGGGCTTCTCTTCTGTGCACCCAGTTACTCCCCGGAAGAATGGTCTGGGCGTGGGGACGGCAGGGCGGCACCTGAGGGCCCTGGCTGAACCGCGAGGCCCCATCGCTCTGCGTGCAGCCAGGAAGCGGGACTCTGGCCCAGGCCCCCGAGGTGCCTACACACCAAGGCAGGACCGCAGAGGTGTGCAGTGGGCCTCGGTCTCTGCGCTGGCTTCAGTTTACCGATCTGCAGGTGAGCAGCTGGCATCCAAGTCCAGTGCTGAGCAAATGCTCCTGCCCTCCTCTGGGAGCCCGTGGTCCACAGCCGAGTGCGGTGCTGACAAGGGCTCGGCTAAGCCCCGCGTGGTATCGTGGCTCCACAGCCACTCTGACCGGGTAGCCTTGCAGTCCATCAAGCGCAGCCCGGGACGGCAGCCCCAGAGTCTCAGGCAAATGCAGCCCCTCAAGGGCCTGCCCAGCCGCCCTGAACCACAGCGCCCTCCCTCCCAGGCCTGCTGGCATCCCTTAGAGGAAGCCTCCAGAGTGGACCCGGCCCCACCCAACCCAACCCAGCCCAGCCTAGGGACCCTGCAGCACTCTCCCTACCCCCGACTCAAGCCCGTGCTCTGGTCCCACCCGCCCGCCCTTTCGGGAACTCGCTTCCCTGTCTCATTGTCCCCTGTGGTCTGTCGAACTGGAGGCCGGCTCCAGGCTTCACGGATCACCTTGGTTCTGGAGCTGGGGTGGCACAAGAAGGGTTCCCCACAGGAGACTGGCCAGCGTGCGAGGGCCCCGAAGAGGAGGCTCTGGGCCAGGGGCAGTGTGAGCAAAGGCGCTGGTTAGGAGGGACCCGACCTCGGGGGCCCCGTGACAGGCTCCGCCGCAGCCCCTCCCTGGCCCGTGGGACCTGGAGCCCCTGCACGGGGCTGATGGGGGAGCAGCGTGGCCAGGCCGCGGCGATGGATACTACCCAGAGGGGGCACGTCCTGTGAGCCCCGAGCTCGCTGAATGGCCTTGGTCCCGGAATGCGGGGAGCAAGCTCCGCCCCTGGCAAAGGTCATGAGGAAGGAGGCTCGGCATATGCAAAGGCGGGATCGAGCCTCAGGAGTCTTCCTGGAAATTCTCGAGCATCTATCCCCAAAACCAGAGTCTGCCTACTTTCTGCTTTGTGCTTTCACCTACACCTCTGACTTTACGGGGGGCTGTCCCCCACGACCTCTCTGAAAAAAGAGTTAGCTTACAGCTCCAGTTAATAATTCCTGCGTGTGACAGTGTTTAACCTACAAACTCCTTTGGAAGTCCTCTAGCCTGCCTGAATAGGTTTTTCCGGCCACATGTGATTGTTCAGAGCCTCCCAACTGTGAGAGGCAGGAGATGTTCTAAACTGTCTAAACACAGATTCTTTTGAGTAGTTAAAAGATTGATTAGAAATTGTATTGGTGAAGGGATTTTCACTTGTTGGGCAAATGTTTGCTGCTAAGTTTCCATATCCCGTACCTGCTGTGTCCCTGGCAGTGTATTGATTAATATAATTGGTGTAAGTAGTAGCTTTAATGTTTGTAACCTGGGACCCTTGAGTTAATTCTTTTTCTTGTTATAGCCCACCACACCTTTGCCCTATAGGAATGCAACTTTATCTAATGCTTTTGGAGGGTGGCACTTGACTTACCACCTTTAGAGAAAAATAAGTTTTCTGAAGAAAGGGTCTTAAAATGTTAACAGACCTCCGGGCCAGAAAATGATGCAAATCACCTAAGCTTTTGCATATGGTAAGTTTGCAGGAAGAAAGCCTGGCTTGCTGCCTGACTCTACCCCTTCCCCCATTATCCTCTATGCATAACTTAAGGTATAAAAACTGCTTTGGAAAATAAAGTGCGGGCCTTGTTCACCGAAACTTGGTCTCACCATGTCGTTCTTTCTCTTACCTTCTGGCTGAATTATTCAACCTCTTCACTGAATTTTCCTACTGAGCTATCCTTATTCTATTACTCTTTATATCCTTAATTAAAGTTTAATTAAGCAGTTGTTTCCTGATCCTCGCCAACGCCGTCCCGCTTCGAATTCCCTGGATCCACCGGGGCTGGACCCCGGCACTGGAACATTCCAGGGGGACAGCAGTGAAGCAGCTGGACCCCACCCCCGAGGGTCCCAACACCTGGCCTCTCAGATGCCCAAGGCAAGGTCGCTGTTGGACATTGGAGGTCGCTGTTGGAGAAGGAACCTCAAGGAGCAGTGGGGGCTCCTGCTGCCTTCCAGGGACGCCCCCCCTCCACAACTCCACTGGGTCCTCTGTCCCTGCAAAGTCTCAGCACATGTCCATCACACCAACTCCAGACCAGAACTGACTCCTGGATTGCACAGGTGGCACCCACAGGCCACACTGGCCTCACCTGACCAGCCCAAGGGTCCATTCAGTGCCCAGGGTGTCTGTACCAGAGAGCACAAGCCCTGGGTGCAGAGCCGGGCAAATGGTTGCCCTTTCGTGCCGGACTCTTGGCGGCAGCACTGGGAGCCGGGGCCAGGGCTGGGGGCGGGGGCCCGAGGCCCCACTGTGGGCACACACGCACACGTATGCATGCCCTTGGCCCTATGGGTCCTGACGGCAACGGCATTCCTACCCTGTAGTGCCAAGCCGTGGCAGACGGGCAAAAAGAAGGGTAGTCTGTCACTTCAAGAGGCTGAGATTTTTCACCATGAAGTAGCACATTTGTGCAACAAGAAAGAGAAAACGTTTAAACGAGCCATTCCACGGATTGGTCTCTCACAGGCGTGTGGGAAACCCCAGCCACTTTTGGACGGTGTGTGGGGCAGGTAGGCCCTGCCGTAGCCAGCCCTGGGGGCTCCATGGGGCTCTTGGGGCTTGGCCGCCCCACCCCCGTTCCTGCGCAGATCCCGCTGTCGGGGTGGGGCAGCATCAGGTGTGGGGGTGTTAGACCTGGAGGAGGGGTCCCCCGAGAGTGCCCCTGGTTTCCAGGGTGTTGGGGGCCCCCAGGATGGTCGACCTCCTACACAGCCCCCCACTCCAGGGCTGCATGACCCAGGCCTGCTGCTCCAGGATACCAGGACCCCTGCCCACCTCGCCACAGCCTGGATCCAGGGCTGCCCAGGGTCACACTGCCTGCTGTGGCCTCCCAGCCTCACTACCAGCACCAGTGGCTAGAGGCTGGGGGGCACCCGGGAGTGGAGTCTTCACGGTGGAAGCAGGAGGAGAGGACCCCCAGTGCCCAGCACAGCACCCCGACCCCCACTCTGGGCAGGTGAGGGATCTTTGGGGGCAGACGCCCTGGGAAGCGCTTCTGCTGGGCCTGGGCCTAGCTCTCAGTGAGGTGACAGGCAGTGGGGCGCTGAGGCTTTGCCCAGTGCTGGGAGCCCCTCACAAGGCTGCTGGTCACCAGTCTGGCATGCCACCTGCTGGGGTGCACCCCGCAGACTCTGCCGAGGCCCCCACCTTGGCCCCGAGGTTTCCCATGAGACAAAAGAGGAAGGCGGCCACACCCTGTGACCCCTTATCCCAGCTCAGGCCTGGATTCAGCAGTCGTGACCTGGGACTCCGAGTGATCAGGTCCCTGGGCCCCATAGGATCCTCCAGGGGCTTTTAGGACCCCTGATATTCCCCAAGGTTCTCTAGGCCCCTCCACTGACCCTCCACCTGGCTGAACTCTGCCCTGTGGGTCAGGTGAGCCTTACCAGGGATGGTTGGGATGAACCAGAGTTGTCCTTGCCATAATCTTCACCCAAGGGGACAGGGAGGCGAGCTTCGGCCGGAAGTCAGCAGAGGGCTGTCCTGCACCTGCTCTGGGTGTCCTGGGCACTGGGTCGAGGCCATGAACCAGGTCCTCTCCCCAGAGGTCCATCCCAGGGGGGAGACTTGGGTGGGGCCTGGAGGCATCAGGTGAAGCTGGGACAGAGAGGGCAGGTCCCAAGCTGCCTTTCTAGACGGTCCCCACGGGTCTCAGGGTCCAGCCATAGCTGAGAGACATCTTGGCCAAGAAGACAGCTGGGCTGCCTGGCACTGCGGGGGTCCACACAGGTGACTGGGCTGCTGTGAGGACAAGCAGCAGCGGGGGTGGGGGGTCCCCTGCAGGATGCCTTTGTTGGGGGCGGGGTGCAAAAGGCACCCTGGAGCTGGGAGCTGGCAGGGTGACCCTAGGGGCTTGGGGAGCCTGGCTCCAGAGCGAGTGGCCCATGTGCCCAGGCAGACCCTGCTCCAGCGCCCCAACTTGAGGGGGCTTGCCCAGGTCCTAGTTTACAGACAAGGAGACTGAGTTTCGGGGGGCTGGCCCCAGAGACTGCACAGCTCCACACCACCAGGGTAGGGCTGCAGCCAACTCCTGCTGCTGGCCCAGGTCCCTGCCTCATGGTCCTGGCTGCAGGGTGAGTGGCAGGAAACCCGAGGGGGGATATCCCACCTGTGGATGTGGCCGCTGGCCAGCAGGTTTGGGAGGCCATTCTGCGGGGAGTCCCCGTCCAACACCCCAGGGCGCTGACCCTCTGCCAGCCCCTACCCTCTGCCCCAGCTGGGGAAGGAGGATGTGTGTGTGTGTGTGTGTGTGTGTGTGTGTGTGTGTGTAGGGAGCTGCATTGTTGACGCCTGGGGGGGAGGTGGGAGTGCGTGTGCACACACTGTTGGCATGTGAGCGTGTGCCTATGTACATGCGACTGTGTACCCTTGGGCTCTGCATCCGAGGATTAAACCAATTCCCCATCAGAAATACTAAAAAAAAAAAAAAAATTTCTAGAACGTTCCAAAAAGCAAAACTTGAATTTGTCAAGCTGGCAACTATCTACATAGTATTCACATGGTATTAGGTATTATAAGTAATCTAGGGATGATTTCAAGTAAGCGGGGGGATGTGTGTAGGTTACATGCCAATATTACACCATTTTCTATAAAGGACTTGAGCATCCTTGAATTTTGGTGCCCACAGACTTCACTAGGGTCCTGGAACCAATCCCTGAAGAACCAAGGGACGACTGTATGTGTGCATGTGAGTGTGTGCACACGTGCACACGGGACCCTGGAAGGGTCACTACCACATCGTAGCGTGGGGGGCAGGGGAGGCGGGCGGAGGGGATGGTCCTGGCTGCCTTGTTCTACTGCAGAGTCTGCACTGCGGGCTGGGCCTACCGCAGGGGGCCCGGCAGGCCACCCCGAGCCGGGTCCCAGCCCACACCCTGATGCAGGCCGGAACCCACAGCCCTCTTGGTCTGAGTCCATCCTGGAAGCATGTCCTGGAGCCAGCAGGGTGCTGCCTGTCCCCTCGAGTGAGCCTGCTGAGCTGAGGGAGCCTGCAGGATGTGCAGGGAGGGTGGGGCCCTGTTGTGTCTCTCTCAGTTTAGGTGCACCCAAGGAGGTGAGGGAAGCATCAGTTCACGATATTTGCTACTGAAAACCCAGGAAGGCCTTAAGAGGATATAGCACAGGTGAATTGTTTTAATTTGAAATGGTTTAAATTTCATCTCAACACCCTTGGGTTTTAATACTAGGAGGTGAAGGAATTTCAGTTTAAGATCTGATTCTGACCTTGTGGTGTTAGGCGGTGTCCTGAGAAGCAGGCTGTTAAAACATTCCGAAGATTCCTGGGGTTTGAAATCCTTAGGAAATCTAATTAATGAAGTTTGTCTCTTTGGGGAAATGTCTTAAAAAGTTCAGAGGGATTAAATATACTAAATGGATAAGACTATAAAGAAGGCTGAACACCAAAGAATTGATGCTTTTGAACTGTGGTGTTGGAGAAGACTCTTGAGAGTCCCTTGGACTGCAAGGAGATCCAACCAGTCTATCCTACAGGAAATCAGTTCTGAATAGAATATTCACTGGAAGGACTGATGTTGAAGTTGAAACTCCAAAACTTTGGCTTCCTGACTCAAGAGCTGACTCATTGGAAAAGATCCTGATGCTGGGAAAGATTGAAGGCAGGAGAAGGGGACGACGGAAGATGAGATGGTTGGATGGTATCACCGACTCAATGGACATGAATTTCAGCCAGCTCTGGGAGATGGTGATGGACAGGGAAGCCTGCCGGGCTGCAATTCTTGGGCTCATAGTCGGACACGACTTAGCGACTGAACAATAACAATGACATACTAACTGTGGAATAAGTGAGGGAATATACAAAGGTTACTAGATTAATAAATGTTTTTAAGTCGAGCTTTAAAGCTTTTTTTTTCTAAAGAAAAGCCGGGGTAAAGGGGACACGAGGCGGGAGGGCGCCCAAATGGGGTGCGGTACACGAAGCAGGAGCGCGCCCGAATCGGTGGCGAAGGAGGGGGCAGGAAAAAGGCCGAGGACGGAGGATGCTCAGGGGAAACCAGGTGGAATCTTTACTCAGAGAAAAGCGACAGAACTAACGGCTCACGCCGGGCAGGAGGGGCGGCAGCAAGAGGGAACTGCCAGCAGGGGCACGATCACAGGGATCACAGCGGGTGCGGTTTCGGGCGACGGCGGCCACAGGTGCGGGCGGCGTGGGGCGCTGCGGAGTCAGAGCGAGGAGTGATGAAGGCGCGCCGGGCAGGGCGGGCGCAAGAGCAGCCCATCGCCCACGTGCGGGCGGGGACCGCGAGGCTGAACTCCGCTCTCCCGCCTCCCGGCCACCCGACGCTGCGCCCCGCCCCGCCCACGCCCTGTCCCCGCCCCGCCCACATCCCCTCCCCTCCCCCTCCCCCACCCCGCCCACGCCCTGTCCCTGCCCCCGGCCCCAGCCCCGCACGCGGGTCGCCAGGGCGGAGAGCATTCCTGGGTAAGCCTCTAGCAGACTGGGCCGGCGTCCCCCGGGGCCCCGGTCCCTGTCCGGGGGCACACCTACCCGGAGGGGCTGCGACTCAGAGGCCCTCACTGCGGGGCTGGAGGCGGCGTGCTCCCCGCCAACTTCTGCGCCGCCTCCTTCTCTTCCTGCAGCGAGGCGTCCCCGGGGGGCTTCCCGGAGGGCTTCCCGGTGGGCTTCCTGGAGGGCTCGGTGACCGCCGCCGCGGCCGCCGCGCGGGCTTGCGCCCTGGACGCCTTCCTGGGCCCCTCCTTGAAGGCGTGGTAGCTCGCGGACAGCCAGGGGGTCTCCGTGCCGTGCTTGCGGCCCACCGGGTAGGCGCCGATGGCCGCCAGGAGGCTGCGGTGGTGCTCGGGGTCCAGCTCGGTGTAGTACATCTCCAGGGTCAGCGGGGTGCAGATCTTGTGCTGCGGGAAGGGCGGGTCAGGGGCGCCAGCGGGGCGCCGTGGGGGGCGGCGGGCGTTGGGAAGCGCCGCGCCCCTGGTCTCGGGAGGCCAGGTCGGCCGGGATGCCGGAGGCATGTTCCAGGGCCACCCGCGGGTGGGCGGTCACCTTCTGCTTTTGAGCAGTTCGATAATACTGGAGGCAGGGCCCCTAAATGCATTTATTTCTGCCCTAACTTCAAGTCACCAAGGGGCGGCCTCCGATTCAGAACTGAAGGCGCCACCTAGAGCCAGCGCCCCACAGAAGGCGGGTGGCTGACCTGCCCGCATCCTGCGGGTCCCCAGGGTGTCCCAGCGAGTGCGGGGCGTTAGCAGCCTGGTGAACCCCTGGACGTATAGTGAGGATTGGTGGCCACTGTGGGGTGCGTTTTCATCTTGGAAACCACGGGGAAAGGAGAAGGATTTAACTACTGAAAACTTAAAGAGTCTCAGAAAAAATACACTGAAAATGATTAAAAAAAAAAGTCATTTCCTTATGAGGAAAGCTGAGAGAGGAAAAGGAGGAAGGGGAGCCTCTTGCCAAGCGCAGGGAAAACTCACCACCGCCACCTCCTTCCTTAGGCTTCACTGTTTTGGATTACAGGGAGAGAAAACTTCTTGCTAAAACACCTTTTCTTTGAATTTTTCTAAAGGTAAAACTTGACTGTTCCTGGTAGGTGATGTTCCCAAAGAGCTAGGAACACCCGTTGCCCTCTTGTTGGCAGGGGGTGGGTACTCAGGGCAGAGGTGGGGAGGCCAGTCCTTCCCCTGGACTCCCCACGGGACCCTCCCTGGCATGGGGCTCCACAGCCCTTCCTAGCCCCGGTGCCCAGCGTGCCGGCCTTACCCGAAGCAGGAAGCCGTCTGGGCAGCTGAACTGGTCGTACCAGATGGCCTTGTACATGATCAGGAGGCAGCCCATGAGCGCCATGGTGAAGGCGATCATCCGGCCCGTGGGCATCTGGAGGTGGACAGGTCGGAGGGAGAGGGGAGGGTGAGGCTGGGCTGGGGGCGGGGATGGGCAGTGACCTCTCAGAGAGGAGGACAAGGAGGGGCAGATCTGTCACTGAAACATGAAAGGCTCCAGAGATCACTCATGAGTCTGAGCGAACGCCAGGAGATGGTAGAGGACAGAGGAGCCAGGCGGGCTCCAGTCCTCGGGGTCTCGAAGAGTCAGACACGACTTAGTGACTGAACAACAGAGTATAAAAGCTGTCAGTAATAAAGAGCTAGAAATGGAAGGGAAAACCCATTTGCCAGATACACAGGAGGAAAAGTGACTCTGCATCGTATGTGGGAAACCCGGGAGTCACGGAGGAAGAGACACAGATGACCCACCGGGGATGGTCCAGGGCAGGAGCAGGCGGCACGTCTCAGGGCAGGAGCTCCGCTGAGGGCGGTGGCTCCCCCCGGCTTTACGGCAGCGGCCTCCCTGGCAGGAACCTGGTGCTGCCCAGGACTGACCCCACCTCTGATGGGGTGGTTCCCTGTCCAACTCCTGAGAGCAGGACGCTAACCAAGGAGCCCCGGCCCACCCACCCAGCCCCGAGTCTGGGTGCCCACAGCTGGCAGTGCCTGTCTGCCCCCGCCCCCAACCCTGACCCCCAGGGACAGGCCGGGTGCTTACCCTGCTGCGCACGTCCTCCGGGCCGCCGCTCAGCTTCTGGCCCTCCAGGTCGGAGAACTTTGTCGACAGGTCCCCGGAGGACAGCTGGTATTCCGTCTGCGTCTTAATGACCACCTGTGGGAAGGGACGATGCAGGGGGCCCTGAACTAGGAGGGCTGGGAGGGAGGGGGCCAGAGGTCAGCGGGCCTGCGGTGTGAGTGCTAGTGGCGGGGCTCTGGTGGCTACCAGCTGAGGCCAAAGAGATGCTGGAAGTCTGCTGAGGCTGAGGCAGCCCAGGACCTGGCCAGACCATGGAAAGAGCCCCTCCGAGGCAAGGGTGGTTCAGGGTGCTGGAGGAGCTGACTGGGTCACATGGCGGGCTCAGCCTGGCCCTTCCTCTGCTGGACGCACTGTCTTGGAGGAGGCCATTCGTAAAGCTGCCTGGCCCACCGTCCTTTGTTTCAAGGGCAGGCTGGGAAGGGCCCCTCACCTGGTCAGCAAACGATGGCTGGAGCTGGCTGACGTCCAGGGGGCTGATCAGAGGGACGCTGTCCATGGTACCCCCATCCCCAGAGCCTGTCTTCCCGGAGAAGCTGCAGTTCAGCTTCACCATGGTGGATGGCACTCCTTGTCCTGTCCAGAGGCATACACGGAGTCACTGGCCACCCAACAGATGCCCACATCAGCTGGACAGGTTAGCCCTGTCCAGAGGGCCCAGGTTAGCCCTGATGCTCCTCACACCAGAGCTGGGACAGGCCGTGGGCAACCAGGCCAACCTCCTCAGGACAAACCGGGTGAGTCCGGCCACAAGATTGTCGTCCCTTCCTGCCCACCTGACTCCCTCTGAGCCCCACAGCCACGCAGGTGATAATGCCTCTGACTGGTGACTGCCCAGACACGCACACCTCAGTCTTCCACTGGCTCACGGCTCCAGGAGACATTCTAAGAGTAGCAACCAACAGAAAGCAATCCCAGACAGAAGCCTGGTGAGTCGGGAGGCCAGACGTAGCAAATCAAAGTACAGGACACCAGGTCAGATCTGAATTTCAGATGAGCAGTGGATGCTTTTGCTTTTCGTAACATATCCATGTAATATGTAGTACAGGACACACTTATACTAAAAAGTTATTCATTGTCTACCTGAAATTCAAATTTAACTGGGCGTCCTATATTTTGTCTGGCAACCCTACTGGAGATGCAGGAAGTAACGAAGAGCTCCAGAAAGAGGCTGCTGGTGAATAAACCCAAGCTCTGGCTTTACGGAGCATGGGAGTCACAGGGTGCATGGGAGTGGGCCATCTGGGGGGCTGGGACTCCCAAAAGGAGCAGGAATGGTGGGTGGAGAGGACAGGAGAGCAAAGCTCCCCTGGGGAGGTCAAGACAGTTCCACCTCTAGGCTGACCACTGAGAAAAGGACACAACAAGTGACTTCCAGCTGAAAGAAGAGAAACACAAAACATACTCCGTCAATCAAAGGAGAAAGAAACGGTCCCAAGTCCATTAAAAATTAAATCTGTTGTTAAAATCTTCTGACAAACAACTCCAGGCCCAAGGAGCATCACCTCTGAATTTTTCCAACCACTTAAGGAGGAAATAATGCAAATTTCCTATGAAACTCATCCAGAGGAAACAAGGGCACCTACCCCAGCTTGTGAGGCCAACAACCTTGATCTCAGCATTTGGGAAGGGCATGAGAGAGGAGAAGGCTGTGCCACCCACCGATGCCAGTTACAAGGCCCCAGGTAAAATGCGAGCACAGGGGACCTAGTGAGACACACGAAGGCTGGGTGTGTTTTGGAATTTAGCGTCTGAAAAGCAATCAGTAGTTTCACCACGTGAACAGAATAAAAAGGAAAATTCATCTGATCAATTTCAGTAGTAGCTGAAAACGTATTTGATAAGATTCAACATTTACTATTTTAAACCCTCTTCGAATCCCCTGTGGTCCAGTGGTTAGCGCTTTGTGCTCTCACTGCTGAGGACCTGGGTTCAATCCCTGGTCAGGAACTAAGATCCCTAAGATCCCACAAGCAGTGTGGAAAAAAGTCTATTAGCACACTACCGGGAGAAGAAACAGAGAAGGCAATGGCACCCCACTCTAGTACTCTTGCCTGGAAAATCTCATGGACGGAGGAGCCTGGTGGGCTGCAGTCCATGGGGTCACTAAGAGTTGGACACGACTGAGAGACTTCTCTTTCACTTTTCACTTTCATGCATTGGAGAAGGAAATGGCAACCCACTCCAGTGTTCTTGCCTGGAGAATCCCAGGGACTGGGGAGCCTGGTGGGCTGCCGTCTATGGGATTGCACAGAGTCAGACATGACTGAAGCGACTTAGCAGCAGCAGCAGGGAGAAGAAAACTTCCTTAATCTGATCAAGATTATCCACAAAAACTCTACAGCACACCTTATTGAATGTGATCAGAGAAAGCTCTGCTTTTAAAATTGGGTTGGGGACTTCTCTGGACCACTGGTTGGGTCCAGTGGTTAAGATGCCATGCTTCCATGCAGGAGTTCAGCAAACTAAGTCAGGAAACTAAGCAGCCAAAAACAAAACAAAATAAACAAAAATTGGGAGGGAGATACAAGGCCCTTCATTATCAGTTGTATAAATCATGGTAGTAGAGGTCCTATCCAAACAGTAGGGTAGGAAAAAGAAAGAAGAGGTACAAGGCCTGGAGGAGATTAGGTAATACTCTCATTAGTCACAGAGAAAGCATCTTGTGTGCGTAGAAAATCCAAAAGAATCTGCAGGAAAGTTACACGGATTAAAAGTGAGTTAAGCAGAGTTGATGAGTTTAAGATATTCAGAAATCAATTCTGTTTTTATGTATCAGTGACAAAAAAATTAGAATATAACTTATTGAAAGATTCCATTAAATATTGGAAATAATCAGATGTTCAGGAGTAGGTCTAAGAAGGTATTAGAAGGACTTCCCTGTGGAAAAACAGAGGAAACCTTCATCAACACACTATGACTAGGACCAAATAACTCCTGAACTCCTTAAATGGGAAGGACATGGTCATGGATTTTGGAAGGTTCCATGTTTAAAAATGTCATTTCCCCCCAAAGTGTATAGAGTCAATAAATCCGAATCAAAAGCCCAAGATGAAATTTTTTGTGTGTGTGAATTCGACAAGCTTTGTGATTTTATACGGAAGGTAGAGGGACAAAGACACTCATGACAGCTTGGGAAAGACCAAGGGGGTCTGGTCTGCCAGGCGCCCAGCTCATCACACAGCCGTGTGGTGTCGCTGCATGGTACATGAAGGCCCGCGAACACACCCCACACAACGGGTCAGGAGGTGTCCCTGCAAAGCAAGGGCACAGCCACCTTTCAATAAACAGCATCCATGTGGCAAACAGTGGACCCAATCCCCACCTTGCAACCACAGAAAAATCTACTCCAGGTGGAAAAGCCAAGATGGAAAAGCATCATGGAGATAATTCAGAATACTTGCCTGGTCTTAGGGAGGGAAAGTCCTCCAGTGTCAGAAGTAAGCACTAACCACAAAAGGAAGTATCGATAATAGAACTGCATTGGAATTCAAAGCAGAGGATGAGATGGCTGGATGGCATCACCAACTCGATGGCCATGAGTCTGAGTAACTCCGGGAGTTGGTGATGGACAGGGAGGCCTGGCGTGCTGCAGTTCATGGGGTTGCAAAGAGTTGGACACGACTGAACTGAACTGAAGATTAAGAGCTGCTTATAACAAACTTATAGTTACCAAACTTGCTATAAGCAGGGGTAGGGGGGAGATACATTAGGATTTGGGATTAACATATACACTACTGCCAAGTCGCTTCAGTTGTGTCCGACTCTGTGCGACCCCATAGACGGCAGCCCACCAGGCTCCTCCATCCATGGGATTTTCCAGGCAAGAGTACTGGAGTGGGGTGCCATTGCCTTCTCCAACATACACTACTATCTATAAACTTTGGCCACCTGATGCATAGAATTGACTCATTGGAAAATACCCTGATGCTGGGAAAGATTGAAGGTGGCAGGAGTAGGTGACGAAAGAGGATGAGATGGTTGGATGGCATCACCAACTCAATGGACATGAGATTGAGCAAGCTCCAGGAGTTGGTGATGGACATGGAAGCCTGGTGTGCTGCTGTCCATGGGGTCACCAAGAGTCAGACATGACTGAGCGACTGCACTGAACTGATACATAGACTAGGTAAACGACAAGGGGGCTGCCCTGGTGACTCAGTGGTAAAGAACCCGTTTGCAAGGATGCATGAGACGTGGGTTGGATCCCTGGATTGGGAAGATTCCCCCAGAGGAGGGCATGGCAACCCACTCCAGTATTCTGGCCTGGAGAATCCCACGGACAGAGGAGCCTGGTAGGCTAAGTCCATAGGGTCTCAAAGGGTAGGGCAGAACTGAAGTGACTGAGCATGCACGCGTGCAGACAACAAGGACCTACTGTACAGCACAGGGAACTCGACTCAGTGTCTTGTAATAACCTATAATGGAAAAGAATCCAAACAAGAATAGACGTGTGTGTCTAACCGAAGCACTGTGCTGTACACCTGAAACTAACACCGTGAATTGACTGCAGTGAGCTTCTGCCCGTCAGAACACAGCCTTCGAGGGCTAGAGACCGAAACTGGGGCTAGGAGCAGATATCTGCAGCTCCTCAAAAGGGCAAAGGCTCGTTCGTCCAACGGCAGGATGAGTCCAAGTCCTTACTCTGGGCACATGTGAACGTGACCTGATTTTGGAAATAGGGTCTCTGCAGATCTAATCAAGTTCAGATGAGCTCATACTGGATTAGGGTGGACCCTGATCCAGTGACTGGTGTCCTTATAAGCAGGGGAAAATCTGCACACAGACACACAGGGAGGAGGCCATGTGAAGATGGAGGCAGCTATTGGAGGGAGGTGGCCACAAGCCAAGAGACCCCTGGGGCTCCTGGGGGGCTGGATGAGACGGGGATCCGGGTCGCCTCCCCTGGAGCCTGGGAGGGAGCTCCGCCCCGCCAACACCTTGACATCCGCCTCCAGAGCTGTGAAAGCGTGAGTGAAGGCTGTGGTGACTTGTCACAGCAGCCCAAGGAAGCCAGTAAGCCTCAGACATCTAAAGTACAGACAGCATCTCAACGTGGTCAAGAAACACAGGTAACCCAAGAGAAAAACGGACAAAGGAGGATTTCAGAGGGCCCTGAACCCCGAAGCGGTGCTCTGCCGAGGGTGCTGGCTCTGCGCCGGGCCTCCTGCCTGCGTGCACACCCAGCGGGGCACCCCGTAAACAGAGCGTTCATCCCTGCGATGGAGTGAAGGGAAGGAACCGTGCAACCGGCAGGAACAGCCCTGAATCACAGGAGAGCTTTGGCCAAAAGAAGCCAAGCACTAGGAAGGTCAGAAATAAGCAAACCACCGCCTTGTTCAGGAACCCTCCGCGCTCAGCCCGCTCCGGGCTCAGCAGAGCCCCAGGGGCCCTTTGGGGCCGGCGGGGTTTCCTGTCTTCGCCGGGATGCTGGATGCCTGGGGCTCACTTAGGAACATTAGGCTGCACCTTTGTTTCACGTCCTCTTCTGAGTTCGTTGTATTTTACAACAGAAAAAGTTAAAAACAAACAAAACCGGGGGACAGCGGGCCAGCCACAGAGGCGCCCACACTGCGCCCTCATCTAGGACTGGGCCCCCGCCCTCCCGTAAAGCATGGACTGATGGCTGGCTGTCCCCTCCTCGCGAGGACCGAGTGGGGGTAAAGGGTACAACCAAGGGCCGCTGTCCACCCTGAACTCTGAGTGTGGCCCCCCCCCCACCACTGTGGGGGCGCATCCCACAAAGACTGCTCAGCCTCGGAACGCCCACACCGGTGTCCTGCGAGGCCCTTCTCGGGTAACGGTAACGGCACTACCAGCGCCAGTGCCCCCGGGCGCAGGCGTCGGCTCTCACTCCGCGGTGCGGGCCTTGCTGTGGGCTCCCGTGCTGGCGGACCGGCGGGAATGAAGAGGTGAAGCCCCTGCTGGCGGCAGAGACAGACAGACCTGCAGGGTGGCGAGTGGGAGGCGCTGGACAGGGAGGCTCGGGCGGCCACTGTGGGGTGGGCGGGAAGCCCCCGGCCTGGGCTGGGAAAGGGGTCGCCCGGCCGTGGACTCCCCAGGCGCCCGAAGAGGAGGATTTTCTTAGGGTCTTGAAACGGGGCCCTTCCCTGAGCGCCTCGCCTGGGCGGTACAGACCAGCAAAGCGCCCCCACTGCCATTCACCCAAGGCAGCGAGCGGGTGGGTACTCTTCTTGATGTGCGTCGAGGTCTGGCCGGGGCTGGCCTGCGGATGACGTGCGGGCACCTGGGCACCTGCCGCAGGGGGGCGGGTCAGCCGTCCGTCATTCTCCACCAGGACAGCACTTATGTGACATCCACGCTCCAGGAAGCAGAGACGGCCAAGGAGCACCCAGTGCGAAGAGATGAGAAGCCCCGAGAGGGGCGGGGGGACAACCGGGGCCGGCGGGGGAGGGAGGTGCGAGGTGAGGACAGGGCGCCCAGGGCTTGAGGGGAGCGTGGCAGGGGCGGGAAGGACAGAATCCAGAGGGGCCGGACTGTGGGCCTGCACGAAGTAGATGCCTCGCCACTCTCACACCCAGCGCGCGGTTGAGGAACGCTGCGCGGAACGGCAGAGGTGCACCCGGATGCCTGCAGACCGCCGATCTCAGGTTGGTGGCCTCGCCCTCTGGGCAGGGGATGGCCGAGGTCTCCCCCTCGCCCCACCGGAGGCCCCTCCCCAGGGGAGATACGCCCCAGGGTTCCCTTTCAGCCAAACGTTAAGCCCCAACTCCTTTGATCAGCGTGACGTCATGTTACATCATCTGGCGTTTCCACGGCAACAGAGACAGGCAGGCCACGACACGTCTTCACGAAGAAAAGAAGCTTTGGGGACCCATGTACCTCTGCGCCTGGTCCCAGGCAGAATGCTGGGGTAGGGCTGGGCGGCACGTGGGAAGGCCGGGTCCCCAGCATTCCTTTCCCAGGCGGAATCACGTGGGCCCTCTGGGCGGGCTGGCTGGGCGCGTTCACACGACAGACAGAGGTGTCTGTCCGGGGAGCGGGAGGGGTCTTCCCTCCGCTCCCACCCGCCCCCTCCCTCCACCTTGCGGTGTCACTGCGCTTTCTGCAGTGGATCAGCTGCTCCCCGCTCTCTGCTGTGCGCGTCTCCTCTGTGAGACGGGGGAGCGGGCACAGGATGAGCAGAGGCCGGGATCGCGCTCCGACGGGTGGGTGGGGGGGAGCGCACAGACCCGGAGCTGCCAGCCCCCAGGCAGCTCGGCTGCAGGCCGCGTCACAGACTCGCTCACATGCGCCGCTCTGGGATGCTGCGTCACCCGGAGGCGCGCGCCGGTGCGCACCGCGCGGGCACGAGAGTCCTGTGCGCACGGGGCGCGCGTGTGCCAGCGGAGCGTGGGGGCTGCGCGCTCTGCTGGAGCCCCGCGGAGCCCCCTGCCCGCCGCGGCCCCGGCCCAGGTGCTCTCCCGTCCGCTGGCCTGCAGGCGGGTGGTGGGCTCGGCCGCCCATTCAAGGGCTGGGGTCTGCGGGCGCCAGTCCAGCCCGAGGCCCGGGCGAGGCGGGGCGGGGAGCGGAGCCGGTCTGCACCGGGCTTCGGCGTCCCAAGTAGCCGCCACCTGTGGCCCCCGAGCCTGCGGCAGGTGGTTCAGAGAACTGCCCCTCGGCTTCTTAAACGCCGCCCGCCTGCCCGCAGCCTGCCTCACCACCGCCACCCCGTGCCGCTGCTGGAGGCTCTTCTCTGTGCCCCGGTGGGTCCGAAGCCCCTCCTGCGCCCCCCACCCCAGACCAAGCTGAACGGGCCCTGGAACCGGCGCCCCCTCCGCACCTCCGGACGCCGGCTCCCACTGGCTCTCAGACCCGCAGAGGTGGAGCTGGCTGGCGGGGAGGGGGCTGCAGTCACCAATTGGTGGGGAGAGCTGATGTCCCAGCGGTCCAAGGTGCCCCCCTCTACTGAGGAATCCGGCAGCACGTCGGGTCTGTGCCGGGCACCCACGGCCCTTCCGAAAGTCCAGGCAGGGACCTGCCTCCCCCTCGGGGGGCTCCCGGATCCTCCCGGAAGCCTGACAACAACCTGCCCTGGGGTCAGCTGGGCCCCTAAGTGGAGGACCCCTGCTCGGCCAGCTGCTAGCGGGTCCGCCGCAGTGCCCCCTCCACCCCGCACATACACCTCGCACACTCACACTTAATATATCTGCGCACACGCACCTCGCACATCCATGCACACACAGTATACCTGCGACCCCTGCACACACATCATACTCCCCCCCCCCCACGAACCACGCATACCTGCGCCACGCACTTGCACACCCCTGCACACACTTGGCTCCACACCCCCACCCCCAGACCCTGCTCCACAAGAAACGGAAAAGGCTCACAGGCGTCTCCAAGGGGCAGCTGCGCAGGATGCGGCGGCAGGACAAGGATGCGAAGGAAGGATGCGGTTCCAGACGCTTCTTCGCTGGGGCGGGGCGGGGGAGGGGCCTGGCCCCAGACCGAGGCTGCTGTTGCCCGGGAGACGCAGGCTGGGGGAGGGGGCGCCCCGGTCTGCAGCCGCCGGAACCCGCCCGCGCGTGCCCGTCAGAGCCTGCAGCGCGTCCCCAACCTGTCACAGACACACACCCACATCCAGCCATGCACACACCTCACATATGAATGCATATGCCTCACACACACATCACGCACACGCCGTTCACACACATTGCACACACATATACCTCACACACTCGCACTGCAGGCAGGGTGGGAGGTGGGGTGAGGGGGTGCAGACAGAGACCCTGGCCGGCCTCCCCCCACCTTCCCCCCCACCCCGGGACGTCAGGCATTCAGGCACCGCCTGGTGGCGGGTGCAGACTTGCCCTCTTGCCCGCTTTGGGCAGCTTGGCTCAGACACAGCTAGTTTGGGCCCCACCCGCCCAGAGGGTCTCCTCCTCAGGCCTCAGTGTCTGAAGTCCCTGGGCTGCGCTTTGCAGGACAAGCCTGTGGTCCTGGGTGGCCGTTGTGGCCCAGGGCCTGCACACGGCCGGCTGTGGAGGGGACGCACCGTCCGGTTGGCCGAGTGAGCAGGTGAGCAAGGGCTGTGGTCCCGGGGCCCCCAGCCTGGGCCCACACCAGGTCGGGCCCCACGCTCAGGCTCACAGCTGCTGAGCAACGATGGATGTCGCTGCTGTGTCAGCCATTCTGCTGTTGACAAGGGCCCCACGGTGTGTGCCCTGCTTTATCTGTGCAGTCTTTCTGGACTCTGGGACACACAGCAGTCCCCAGGTGTGTCCACTGTTGGCAGTGTGGCTGTGGAGGTTCTTGCTCTAGTGTTGGAATGGACTTTCGTTTCTCTCGGGCAGGTATCAAGGAGTGGAACTGCAGGGTTGGGTGGCAGTTCCCATGAAGCTTTTTGAGAAAAAGTTAACCTTCTTCCCAAAGCGAGCGCACACTGCACATCTCTGCCAGGGACACGGGGGTCTCGGCTCCCTGCTCCCCTCCAGGCCTGTCACTGTCTCTCCTTTTTATCACGGCCGTCTGTGTTCAGTTGCTAGAGGTGTTTAAGTGTTAGTTGCTCAGTTGCATCCGACTTCTTGTGATCCTGTGGACTGTAGTCATCACTAAGTCCCATAGACTGAGTGCCTTAAACAACAGGACTTGTCTCCTGGTGTCTCTGGAGGCTGGATGTCAGACACCAAGGTGTTGCCACGGCCGGCTTCCTCTGTGGCCTTTCTCCTTGCCTTGCCAGCTTCTCGCTTGTCATCAGATGGCCTTTCCTCCCTGTGTTAAGTGCTGTAATCTTAGAATGGGCTAGGGCCCACCCATATGACTCCATTTTAACTTAATTGTCTCTTTAAAGACCGTGTTTCCACATACAGTCCCGTTCTGAGGTCCTAGGGGGTTAGGGCTTCTACGGGTGAGTTGTGAGAGGACACAGTGCTGCTCACAACACTGACCTCATACCCACCAGGAGGGGAGTGACGTCTCACTGGAGTTCAGTCTGCGTGCTTAATAGCTCACAACGCTAACAACAACAAAAATTAATCAAAGTGGCTCTAAAGGAGAAATAGAGAATTTTATTCAAGCTAGCCTGAGGCTTATACCTCAGAAGATTCTGAGGGCTGTTCTGCTTGTTAGAAGTTGAAGGGACAGCTATATTAATACATTTTCAAGACAAGGGATTGTTCATCTAAATGACACTGACATTTTATGTAAAGTTCACTGAAGATGTGCATTCCAGATCTATCAACACATGGATGAATCGAAATACTTCCCTGGCGGTCCAGTGGGTAAGACTCTGCCTGCCAACGCATGGGACACAGGTTCAATCCCTGGTCCGGGAAGATGCCTCATGCCTCAGAACAGCGAGGCTCGTTCTCCACAACTACTGAGCCCGTGTGCTGCGATACTGAAGGCCCCACGCCCCGGGCCTGTGCTCCACAATGAGGGGGGCCGCCGCAGCAGGAAGCGCATGAGCCGCAGTGCGGGGCGGACCCCCCTCTCTGCAACCAGAGGAGGCCTGCGGGCAGCACCAAGACCCAGCACAGGAAAAGTAAATAAATAAGTATTTTTTAAAAATACACGTATGAATCGAGCTGCATGCCAGCTTGGCCCTTACAGAACTAGGAAGAGAAGGAAGAAGGGAAACAATTTGGTCTCCGTGGTGAGGCAGACGCTCTCGCTCTCGAGGGGTCTGGTGGACGCAGGGTGCAGACCCACGTGAGCAGGCCCAGGGCCGGGGTGTTCCGCGTGCCCTGTCTCGTCCTGTCTCAAGACACCACTTCTACTTCATCAGTAACTGCACACGTCTTCGTGGGTCTCTTTGCCACCTGTATATGTTTGGTGAAATGTTGGCTCAAATGTTCTGAACTTTTTCAGTTGAGTTGTTCCTCTCCTTGTTACTGAGTTGTAAAACTCTTCATATATTCTGGCCTCCGAAGATTTGCAAATAGTCTCTCCCAGTCTGTGACTTACCTTTTCACTTTCTTGAGTCTCTTTCGAAGTGAAGTTTGTAATTTTGATGAAGTCCCAGAAATCAGTTTTCTCTGTTATCTGTCATGCTTTCGGTGTTGTGCTTAAGAACTGTTTCCTGGATCCAAGTCTGTGAATATTTTCTCATTTTTTTCTTCCAGTGGTTTTGTAATTTTAAATATTACATTTACGCCTATGATGCATTTTGAGGTAAATTTTGTGTACAGTGCAAGTTATAGGTCTAAATTCTTTCTTTTTTTTTTTTTTGCATATGAATATGCAATTGTCTCAGGCTTCCCTCATGGTTCAGGGGTAAATAATCTACCTGCAATGCAGGAGACGCGGGTCCTATCCCTGGGTCAGGAAGATCCCCAAGAGGAGGAAATGGCAATCCACTCCAGTATTGTTGCCTGGGAAATCCCATGGACAGAGGAGCGTGGTGGCTATAGTCCATGGGGTCGAAAAGAGTCAGACGTGACTTAGTAACTAAACAACAACAACATTTTTCAAATATCTTGTTTGCCATAGGCTCTAAGTAAGAGCTGTGGAGCACGTACAGAGAAAGGCTTATGAGCGTGCACTGTACAGGCTGGCGGCGTGCCAAGCTGCTTGGGTACTGTTGGTGGTCGGTGTTATGTGGCTTGGTTGATTTGAGTGGAGCACAGACACTGAGGTGGTAAGGAATGTATTGACTCCTATTGGGGTGGTAGTGATGTCAGCTCCTGAAAAAGAGGACATTACTGCAGCCCAGCAAGGGCTCCTGTCCCCTCAAGGTAGAAAGCAAGTTCCGACAACAGGTATTTCTCATGTGAATGCAGAGTTCCAAAGAATAGCAAGGAGTGATAAAGACTTCCTCAGCAGTCAATGCAAAGAAATAGAGGAAAACAATCGAATGGGAAAGACTAGAGATCTCTTCAAGAAAATGAGAGATACCAAGGGAACATTTCATGCCAAGATGGGCATAATAAGGGACATGGGCCTAACAGAAGCAGAAGAAACCAAGAAGAGGTGGCAAGAACACACAGAAGAACTGTACAAAGAAGCAAAAAGGTCTTAACGACCCAGACAACCACGATGGTGTGATCCCTCATCTAGAGCCAGACATCCTGGGTGTGAAGTCAAGTGGGCCTTAGGAAGAGTTATTTGGAACAAAGGTAGTGGAGGTGATGGAATTCCAGCTGAGCTGTTTCAAATCCTAAAAGATGATGCTGTTCAAGTGCTGCACTCAATATGCCAGCACATTTGGAAACTTCAGCAGTGGCCACATGTAGAGTCGTGTCTTCTGTTGTTGGAAGAGGGTGTTTGCTGTGACCAGAGTGTTCTCGTGGCAAAGCTCTGTTGGCCTTTGCCCTGCTTCGTTTCGTACTGCAAGGCCACACTTGCCTGTTACTCCAGGGATCCCCTGGCTCCCTACTTCTGCACTCCAATCTCCTGTGAGGAAAAGGACATCGTGTTGCCTGTTACTCCAGGGATCCCCTGACTCCCTACTTCTGCACTCCAGTCTCCTGTGAGGAAAAGGACATCGTGTTGCCTGTTACTCCAGGGATCCCCTGGCTCCCTACTTCTGCACTCCACTCTCCTGTGATGAAAAGAACATCGTGTTTTGGTGTTAGTTCTAGAAGTTCTTGTAGGTCATCACAGAACCGTTCAACTTCAGCTTCTTTGGCATTCGTGGTTGGGGCATAGACTTGGATTACTGTGATAGTGAATGGTTTGCCTTGGAAACGAACAGAGATCCATCATTTTTTCAAAGAAAAACTCAGCAGTGGCCACAGGACTGGAAAAGGTCAGTTTTCATTCCAATCCCAAAGAAAGGCAATGCCAAAGAATGCTCAAACTACCGCACAATTGCACTCATCTCATATGCTAGCAAAGTAATGCTCAAAATTCTCCAAGCTAGGCTTCAACAGTACATGAACTGAGAATTTCCATATTTACAATGGATTTAGAAAAGGCAGAGGAACCAGAGATCAAATTGCCAACATCCATTGGATCATAGATAAAGCAAGAGAGTTCCAGAAAGACATTGACTTCTGCTTTATTGACTACGCCAAAGCCTTTGACTGTGTGGATCACAACCAACTGTGGAAAATTCTTCAAGAGGTGGGAAAATCAGACCACCTTACCTGCCTCCTAGGAAATCTGTATGCGGGTCAAGAAGCAACAGTTAGAACTGGATATGGAAAAACAGACTGGTTCCAAATTGGAAAAGGAGTATGTCAAGGCTGTATTGTCACCTGCTTATTTAACTTCTATGCAGAGTACATCATGTGAAATGCCAGGCTGGATGAAGCACAAGCTGGAATCAAGATTGCTGAGAGTAATATCCTCAGATATTCAGACGACACCACCCTTATGGCAGAAAATGAAGAGGAACTAAAGAGCCTCCTGATGAAGGTGAAAGAGGAGAGTGAAAAAGCTGGCTTAAAACTGAACATTCAAAAAACCAAGATCATGACATCCTATCCCATCACTTCATGGCAAATAGTTGGGGAAAAAGTGGAAACAGTGACAAACTTCATTATCTTGGGCTCCAAAATCACTGCAGATGGTGACTGCAGCCATGAAATTTAAAGATGCTTGCTGCTTGGAAGAAAAGCTATGACAAACC
This sequence comes from Bos taurus, assembly GCF_002263795.3. Lineage (NCBI taxonomy): Eukaryota > Metazoa > Chordata > Mammalia > Artiodactyla > Bovidae > Bos > Bos taurus. The sequence continues at coordinate 25,661,405 of NC_037353.1, read as the reverse complement.
TAGAGTATTAAAAAGCAGAGACATCACTTTGCCGATGAAGGTCCATTAGTCAAAGCTATGGTTTTTGCAGTAGTCATGCACAGATAGGAGAGTTGGCCCATAAAGAAGGCTGAGTGCCAAAGAAGTGATGTTTTTGAACTGTGGTGTTGGAGAAGACTCTTGAGAGTCCTTTGGACTGCAAGGGGATGAAACCCGTCAACCCTAAAGGAGATGAGTCCTGAATATTCATTGGAAGGACTGATGCCGAAGCTGAAGTTCCAATACTTTGGGCACCTGATTCTAAGAGCCAACTCTTCGGAAGAGACTCTGATGCTGGGGAAGATTGAAGAGGGAGAAGGGGACAACAGAGGATGAGATGGTTGGATGGCATCATCAATTCAATGGACATGAGTGTGAGGAAACTCCAAGAGATAGTGAAGGACAGGAAGCCTGGTGTGCTGAGGTCCAGGGGTGTCTCAAAGCGTGGGACATGACTGAGACTGAACAACAGGCAAGGGTGGGGACACAGTCCTCAGATCCACTCAGACCAACTCAGAAAGGGTGGGGACACAGTCCTCAGATCAAGGGCGGGGACACAGTCCGCAGATCCACTCAGATCAACTCAGAAAGGGCGGGGACACAGTCCTCAGATCAAGGGTGGGGACACGGTCCTCAGATCAAGGGCAGGGACACAGTCCGCAGACCCACTCAGACCAACTCAGAAAGGGTGGGGACACAGTCCTCAGATCCCCTCGACCAACTCAGAAAGGGTGGGGACACAGTCCGAAGATCCCCTTGACCAACTCAGAAAGGGTGGGGACACGGTCCTCAGACCCACTCAGACCAACTCAGAAAGGGTGGGGACACGGTCCTCAGATCCACTCAGACCAACTCAGAAAGGGTGGGGACACGGTCCTCAGATCCACTCAGATCAACTCAGAAAGGGCGGGGACACAGTCCTCAGATCAAGGGTGGGGACACGGTCCTCAGATCAAGGGCAGGGACACAGTCCGCAGACCCACTCAGACCAACTCAGAAAGGGTGGGGACACGGTCCTCAGATCCCCTCGACCAACTCAGAAAGGGCGGGGACACGGTCCTCAGATCCCCTCGACCAACTCAGAAAGGGTGGGGACACAGTCCGCAGATCCCCTCGACCAACTCAGATAAGCCTTCCACTTACTTGGTCTTTGAGTTAGGGGATTTATTAAAAAAGAGCACAAATAAAGAGGCTGGGATTAATCATCCTTTTGTGACATTTTGGAATCTGGGTTCAGGAGTCATGGTGTCTCTGGTTTACACTCTCAGGCCAGGTGGCCCATGGCTCCAGGATCTGTGAGCTCACCGTGCCTGGACAAACAACCTGAGTGGGTGGTTAATCTCTGCAGCAATTTACATCCATTCACACTGTTATCAACAGTAGCAGTCAGTCACCTGTTTCTGATTAATTGGCGTTCAGGGAGCACAGGTTGAGGTCAGAGGGAACAAGAAAGGGATAAAGTTTGGGGTGGAGAGATTAATTATGAACTCAGGGAACTCAGCTTTAGGAGGACTCAGTGTCACTACTAGGAATAACTCTCTAATTAAGTTGATTGTTGGGGGCAGGGCTAGCTTTGTAAGCACTGCTAATAAGTCGACTATCTTTTGGCCTTTTTTACAGTTCATGGGATTCTCACAGCAAGAATACTAGAGTGGTTTGCCATTCCCTCCTTGGGCAGCAGAGGATGAAGTGATGGGATGGCATCACTGATTTATTTAACTTCTATGCAGAGTGCATCATGTGAAATGCCAGGACATTTGGCATTTGCCATGGACACGAGCTTGGGCAAACTCTGGGAGATGGTGAGGGACAGGGAGGCCTGGCATGCTGCAGCCCATGGGGTCGCAAAGAGTCAGACATGACTTGGTGAGTGAACAATAACGATAGTCATCATGTTGCCTTTAGTGGAAGAAATGTTTATGTCCTGGGCTAAAATTATCATTCAGCTGTGAGTAGTTCAGGTTTTCCCTGGTGGCCCAGACAGTAAAGAACCTGCTTGCAGTGCAGGTGACCCAGGTTCAATGCCTGGGTCAGGAAGATCCCCTGGAGGAGGAAATGTCAACCCACTCCAGTATTCTTGCCTGGGAAATCCCATGGACAGAGGAGCCTGGTGGGCTGCAGCCTGCAGGGTCGCAGAGTCGGACCCGATGTAGCATGCACACAGAGTCCTTTCATGTGAGGCGAGGCCATGAGCAGCTCCAAGGGCCAAAGCCCGTCTGCACCATCACAGCATCCAGGTGAGGACAGCTAAGGTGCGGTGTGGCCCGCAGAGGAGCAGTGATGAGCAGGCAGAGCTATTATGACTACTCTTCATTCGGAGAATGAAAGGCCTGGGTCTGCTCTGCGTCTTGAAGACTTGAGAGCTGGGCGCTGCAGCTGCAGGAACCATAGATCCTGCATGGGGACGTCTACACGTAGTCAGAGGTGTGACCCGTAGAGGAGCGCTTTTCCTAGAAAAGCTCTCACGTGTGATAACTGTATGACAACACTGGATAGAGTCAGATATTGCTTGGGTTCAGAATTGGATTATTAAAAGGTTTGGTGAACTGACATTTCAGAGGAGTCTGGCAGCTGTGGCTGAGGGCCCAGTGGGCAGGGTGGGCTGGGATACCCTCTGGCTTCCAGCCACAGTTGGCCCAGCTTGGGGTTGGAACCCCCCCCCGCCCTCCACCCTGGTGACAAGGCCTGCAGCATCAGAACACAGGTAGGTGGGGTGAAGGCGGTGTGGATCCCAGCATGTGGAGAGATGGGGCGGCAGGGCTGAGCCAGGTCTCGGGAGCGGGCTGAGAGCCACTCCTGGGGAGGGTCATGGGTGTGACCGACGGGTGGAGGGGGACCCAGTCACCTTGTCAGCACAGCCAGGATCCCTGGCCCCTGACCTGTGTCCAGACACGCCCACATGGGGGCCATAAAACCTGGAGCGGCGAGAGTGGGAGGAGCAGGACCAAGAGTCTGAACACCCGGGCTGCCGGCTACCTGGATCTGAAACCATAGCCCCCAGTGCACCCTCTGCACCAGAAAGGCGGCCTGACATGAGAAGGTAATGCCCAGTGCCCTTAAACCCGGGTCCCCCCAATACCCCGTCTAACCACAGCTTTGCTGGGCGGTCCCTTGGGTCTGGAGCCCCAGCACAGGGACCAGGCTCGGGGCACCTGTGTCCAGAGCCCAGCTCGGTTCTGGACGGGGATCCAGGCTCTGTCTGGCTGCCCCCCCCAGGTGCTGGCTCCTCCCGGGTGTTCCGGGCTTGGGGACAGAGCTCTCCCTCCTGAGTCACCAGAATGGTCGTTGTCCCCAGGGCTCCATCTCCAAAGGCCACCCCTGTGGTTTGGGAGAGAGAGCCCCTGTCCCTTGGGATCCCTTGGCCCTGAGAAGCACCTGAGAGCCCCTGGAAGCAGGTGGGAGACTCCAGGGTCAGAGGAGACAGGTCTATGACTGACAAAATGGAAACGGGGTCAAGACGATGAGGCAGGGCTGGAGGCCTCGGGGTCCTGGGGGCGGGGCAGCTGGAACCAAGGGGTCATCACCCTGGAAGCTGGGGTTGATCGAGCCCGGGAAGTCCTGAGGCTCCTGCCGGGCACCCCACTCCTTCGGGTCCCTCCTCAAGTCAGAGCTCCCCTGCCCTCCTGTTCTGCGGGCTCTTCCAGGAACCCCAGCTCGGACACGAGGTGGGCCCATCAGTGACTTGGGGACCTTCTGGTGTTCAGAGCCTCTGCCTAGGGCTCGGTGCCCAGATCAGGCCAGCGCCCTGCAGTCCAGGGCAGGTGCCTGCCCTCTGCCCCCATGATGTGCCTGGAAACCCCTACCTCGATGTGCTGAGTCACCCGGAGGGGCGAAGGTCTCCGTGGGGCTGGAAGCGAAGCTGGGGCATCGGGCAGGAAGCCTTGGGTCCCTCCCCCAACCACGGCCCCCAGGCCCTCCCCAGGAGTGGAACGCTCCCTGCACACGGACAGCTGAGCTGCGCTCGGTGGGTGAGATGGTCTGTTTATTTAAGTGAAACCCCACTGGAGTTTCCAGTCTGGGAAACTGGGTGGCATTCAGTCAGCAGACAGAAGGAGCTCGAGCAGCACAGAGTGGAGGCCGTGCCGGGCAGCGACCCAAGCCCGGGACATGCAGCAGCTGCGGACGGCCGGCACGGCGGGCTGCTCTCCACCAGGCCTGGAACCCCCGCGGTGCCAGGCGATCCTGGACTGCCTGGTTCAGATTACGTCCTGGGAGGGTCCAGCCTGCAGTGAGGTCTCAGTTCAGGGCCAGACACGACTGAAGTGGCTTAACATGAGCACACACGCAGCGGCAGCAACTCCACAGGGGCCTGGTGTCCTGTGGTTTAATAAGGCGAGAGACACCAGGGCACGTGCACAGCACACACCTGCACACGTGTGCACCCTCACACGCCTCACGCCCCTGCCGTCAGCCCAGCCCCCTCGAGTCCTCAGGTCACCTCTTCCCCCGCGTCCCTCCGTGTCTGGCCTTGGCCACGCTTCCCAGAAGCCCTGCTCGGGCTTGGTCTTTGAGCTCCTCAAGGTCAGGCTGCAGGTGTCCACACAGAGCACCCCATCTTTCCTGCCCATGTCTCCGGGGTGGAGGGAATTGCCATCTGCCTCTGAGGAGCCACAGGGTGTAGCCTCAGGGTGCCGTGGGCCCTAAAGAGGAGCCTTGAGCCCACACCTCACCCGTCCCTCGGCCCCCGGCCCCGAGCACTCGGCCGACAGAGGTTCCGGGCCCGCAGGACACCGGGACCTGCAGGTGGGGATCAGACGTGAGTCTGGCCTCCATGTCCTGGTCTGTGATGCTGGCTGTGGACCTGAGCAGGACCCACCCCCGGCTTCCCCGGTTGGACCACTGCCCGCCAGGCCAGGAGTCCTGCCTGGAGGCCGCGGGGCAGGAGCAGCCTGCCCCTCACCCTCCCCTCTGCCCGCAGGCTCCTGCTGCTCACCAGCCTGGTGGCTGTGTTGCTGCTGGAGGCAGGCTCAGCCCGGATCCCCCAGGTACGTGTGGGCTCCTCACCCAGCTGCCCCCGGGGCCGGAGAAAGGCACCAGCGGATGCAACCGCAGGGCCTGTGAGCACTGGGGGCCTCAGCAGGGTCTGCTGGACAAATCTCATGACCCCAGGTGAGCTGGGTGGAGGAGGGGGCCTGGTGAGGCTCCCCTGTGCTGTGAAGCCTGGGAGCCCTCCATGTGCAGGGTTGTCCAGGGGGCCACGACTGCTGGGACCGTGTCCTTCTGCAGCTCCAGGTCCAGGATACCCCTCCCTACAGCCTGGGAGTGCCCAGGTCAAGGGGGAGATGCAGGAGGACAGGCACAGCTGTCCCGCAGCTGCTGGGCCTCGTCACTGCAGTGGGTCACCGTTTCACCTGCTCCCCCGTCCCCGTCGGCCCTGCAGGAAGGACAGGCAGAGGAACCGGCCCCCGTGCTCAGGCCGCCAGCTGGGGGTTGGTGGAGGGGGTGCAGCCCCTGTGCTGTCCCCAAGTGTCAGACCCAGGGCAGGATGGATCCAGCAGTGCCTCGAGGGCCTCGGTGCGGCCCCTCCCAGCCGCCCCACCCCCACCCCACCCCGCCCCCTCAGAGCGCTGCGCTGCGTCTCACCTGCGGCCTCACTCTCCCAGGTCCGCGTCCAGACCAAAGGCAAAGTCGGGGCTGAGCAGGACACAGAGTGAGTGCCCCTGGCAGTCCTTCCCGTCCCCCCGGGGACCTTGGTGGAAGCGGGGGTCGTGTCCAGCTTTGGGGAGGGGAGCTACGGGAGCCCCTGAGAGCTGACCGACCGAGCAGAGTGCAGGCCTGGGGGTTTGAGTGGCCCCCCGCCGCCCCACCCAGGGGTTCTGGCCCTTCAGCCCACCCAGCTCCCTGGCACCCGCTAAGCTGACTCCTGCTGGGCGGCCAAGGCGGCAGGCAGACGGCAGCAGCCCCGTCCGCAAGCCCCGGGCTCTGCTGACCTCTGCCCTGGCCAAGCCCCCGAGCCTCCTCCAGGGCCCACCCACAGGAGGGGTGCGGCAGGGACCCTGGCCCAGGACAGGCCTCCTGCTGCGCACGGGCTGTGAATCCGTGCTCTGGCTCACAGGGTCTGGGACGCCCGCGCGGTCGAGTCTCCGGAGAAGGACAACCAGCTCATCTGGCTGCTCATGGCACCCAAGCTCATGACCACCAGCAAGGAGCAGAAAGGTGGGGGCAGGCACTGCCCGCTGGGCTGGGGGGCATGGGGTCGGCCTGGATGGATGGTGCCTTGGGAGGGAGATGGAGGCCACAGCCGCTCTGTCTGTCCCCAGGTGCCAAAGCCCCAGCAGAGACCGAGGACGCCCTGGGCCACGTCCTGGGCCCGAGGGAGGGTCCTGAGCCAGACTGGGACAGCCTGTTCCACGATGGGCCTGAGGAGGTCCTGGAGGAGGCGAGGCCCTGGGCCCGGGTGCTGCCCCCTCGCCAGGTGCTTCATGGGCCTGAGGAGGACCGAGACCACATCTATCACCCCAGGGAGCCCTGACTCTGCCCCGGCCGGAGAAAAATAAAGCCTGCAGAGGTGGCTGTGTGTCTTCAAGAACAGTGATTGCGGCCTGCCTGCTGTCTGGGAGAAGGGGGCTGCAGGCTGGCCTCATACATGCAGGGTCTCTGCAGTCCAAGATGAGCCTGGGTCCCGCCCGGTGCCCTCGCGCCTGGCACCAGCTGCTCCCCTGGCCTCCCTGGGCGCTGGGATGGGCGGGGATGGAGCGGCATTGGAAAGCAGGAGGACTGGGAGGAGGGGACCCGGCACTGCTGGCTCAGGGGACAGGGCACGGGCGAGTGGGGCAGATGGGCCCAGGCTCCGTGCCCAGCGGCTCGGCAGGCTCGCTGCGGTCGTGGGCGCAGGTCACTGGAGCGCTGCTCGCCGTCCACGCGCAGGTGCAGAGGGCTTCTCTGTGGCAGTCACGTTCCAGGGCGTAGAGGGACACACTTAGTGCCTGGACGGAGCCTGCTCGGGGCTAAGACACAACAAGGGGCCCAGCGGGGACCTCGCGTGCCCTAGAGCCAGTATGTCTCTCCCCCATTCCGAGTTCCTCAAGGACTCAAATGGTAGCCTCACCCCAAGATGCACTGCTCAGCAGCATACAAGCCTCCCAACCCCAGACAGGAGCTGTCGCACCTACAGCACCAATGAGGAGACCGAGGCCTGGCAGTGACCTGCTCCAAGTGAGAAAGTCGTTCAGTCACGTCCGACTCTGCGACCCCATGGACTGACTATACAGTCCGTGGGATTCTCCAGGCCAGAATACAGGAATGGGTAGCCTTTCCCTTCTCCAGGGGATCTTCCCAACCCAGGGATCAAACCCAGGTCTCCTGTATCACAGGTGGATTCTTTACCAACTGAGCTATCAGGGAAGACCTGCTCAAGGTCCGGTCCTAACTGGGGCGGAGTGGTGCCGGTCCCCAGCAGGCGCCTCGCCGCGCTCCGGCTGGGTACAGGGGCGGTGCTGACTCAGCGCCCTGCTCCTGCCCCAGCATCACCCAGGCCTCAGGTGGCCCCGAACCTCACACAGCCCCTCCAGATCACCCTGTCAGCGAGGGGGCAGCCATCTCCAGCGAGAGTACAGGCGATCGGGTACCACTGTCCCAAGGAGGGCAGACCCGGGTCCACGCTGAGCATGGCCTTGGGCAGCCCAGGGGGGTGTTTGTGGCCAAAGCTGCCTCCAGCCCTGCTGGAGCCTGGTCACCTTGGGCCCTTCCTGCAGCAAAGGCCCAGGCGGAGAGGCAGTGGGCGCTGGGGGCCTCGGGGTGAGCAGGGGACACTGGTGGGGACCACGGGCCACTCAGCCCCCTGACTGAGATCCTGGGGATGTCTGTCACCTGAAATGGCGTGGCCCCTTCTCCTTCATGGCAGTCGGGGTGGAGGGCGTCAGGGGAGCCCCACCTGGCTGGCTCCCCCTGCAACCCCCTAAACTCCCAGGGGCACTCACACTGCTCAACCGCCTGAGGGTGCCAAGTCCTTGACTCTGAGCATGGCCACCTCCCTCTGCCCCCAGCCACTAGGCAACACTTCTGCAGTGACTGCTGGTTGGGGAGGCGCCCAGACACGGAGGGGACAACTGAGGCCAGCCCTCCCGGGAGCCACTGCCTTCTGCCCTGATGCAGTGGCCCTGGGCACAGCACCCCCATCTAGGGACACAGGCTCTTAGCCAGGCGGTGCCCACAGACCCTCACCTCCACACATCTGAGCTGCCCCAAGTGGAGTGGCTGTGACCTGCGGTGTCACGGGATGTTGTTCCTCCAGCGGCTGTGCTCTTCCCTGAGTCTGAGCGTTTGGTTGAACCCAAGAGTGGAAGCGACAAACAGATTCAAGGGACTAGATCTGATAGACAGAGCGCCTGAAGAGCTATGGACAGAGGTTCGAGACGTTGTACAGGAGGCGGTGACCAAGACCATCCCCAAGAAAAAGAAATGCAAAAAGGCAAAACAGTTGTCTGAGGAGGCCTTACAAATAGCTGAGAAAAGAAGCTAAAGGCAAAGGAGAAAAGGAACGTCTGAATGCAGAATTCCAAAGAATATCAAGGAGAGACAAGAAAGCTTTCCTCAGTGGTCAATGCAAAGAAATAGAGCAAAACAACAGAATGGGAAAGACTAGAGATCTCTTCAAGAAAATTAGAGATACCAAGGGAACATTGCATGCAAAGATGGGCTCAATAAAGGACAGAAACGGTATGGACCTAACAGAAGCAGAAGATATTAAGAAGAGGTGGCAAGAATACACAGAAGAACTGTACAAAAAAGATCTTCACGACCCAGATAATCACGATGGTGTGATCACTCACCTAGAACCAGACATCGTGAAATGTGAAGTCACGTGGGCCTTAGGGAAGCCTCACTACGAACAAAGCTAGTGGAGGTGATGGAATTCCAGTTGAACTATTTCAAATCCTAAAAGACGATCCTGTGAAAGTGCTCACTCAATATGCCAGCACTTTGGAAAACTCAGCAGTGGCCACAGAACTGGAAAAGGTCAGTTTTCATTCCAATCCCGAAGAAAGGCAATGCCAAAGAATGCTCAAACTACCACACAATTGCACTCATCTCACATGCTAGTAAAGTAATGCTCAAAATTCTCCAAGTCAGGCTTCTTCAACAGAACATGAATCAAGAGCTTCCAATGTATAAGCTGTATTTTGAAAAAGGCAGAGGAATCAGAGATCAAATTGCCAACATCTGTTGGAGCATAGAAAAAGCAAGAGAATTTCAGGAAAACATCTACTTCTGCTTCATTGACTATGCTAAAGTCTTCGACTGTGGATCACCACTGTGGAAAATTCTTAAAGAGATGTGAATACCAGACTACCTTATCTGCCTCCTGAGAAACTTGTATACAGGTCAGGAAGCAACAGTTAGAACTGGACATGGAACAACAGACTGGGTCAAAATTGGGAAAGGAGTACATCAAGGCTGTATATTGTTACCTTGCTTATTTAACTTATATGCAGAGTACATCATGCGAAATGCCAGGCTGGATGAAGCACAAGCTGGAAGCAAGATTGCTGGAGGAAATATCAATAACCTCAGATATGCAGATGACACCACCGTTATGGCAGAAAGTGAAGAGGAACTAAAGAGCCTCTTGAACGTGAAAGAGGAGAGTGAAAAGGTGGCTTAAAGCTCAACATTCAGAAAACTAAGATCATGACATCCGGTCCCATCACTTCATGGAAATTAGATGGGGAAACAGTGGAAACAGCAAGAGACTATTTTCTTGGGCTCCCAAATCACTGCAGGTGGTAACTGCAACCATGAAATTAAAAGACACTTGCTCCTTGGAAGAAAAGATATGACCAACCTAGACAGCATATTAAAAAGCAGAGACATAGCTTTCCCAACAGAAGTCTGTCTAGTCAAAGCTATGGTTTTTCCCATAGTCCTGTATGGATGTGAGAGTTGGAACATAAGGCTGAGCACTGAAGAACTGATGCTTTTGAACTGTGGTGTTGGAGAAGACTCTTGTGAGTCCCTTTAACTGCAAGTAGATGAAGCCAGTCAATCCTAAAGGAAATGAGTCCTAAATATTCATTGAAAGGACTGATGCTGAAGCTGAAGCTCCCATACTTTGGCCACCTGATGCAAAGAACTGACTCATTAGAAAAGACCCTGATGCTGGGAAAGATGGATGGCAGGAGGAGAAGGGGACGACTCGGGAACCGCCGAGTCAAGGATGAGATGGTTGGATGGCATCACCAACTCAATGGATGTGAGTTTGAGCAAGCTCCAGATGGTGTAGGACAGGGAAGCCTGGCGTCCTGCAGTCCAAGGGGTGGCAAAGAGTTGGACACGACTGAACGATTGAACAAGACCTTTCTGGTGGGCACAGGGGATCCCCAGAAAGAGCTTGGACTAAGTGAAAAATACTGTGATTTGTCATAAGAAACACATTTGATCTTCATCCCTGATCCTGGCGCGCAAGTCCTAAAACCCTTGGGACTTCCTGTGATAGTGTGACCCTTCACTGTGTGAATGAGGTGACTCTGGGAAGGTCCCTAAGGATGGGGCCAGTTGCCAGGGACCCACCAGGAATCGAGGGTTGGAACTTCCAGCCCCACACCCAGTCCTGAGGGAGGGGAGGGGACTGGGGGTTGGATCAATGGCCAGTGGCCAGTGCATGTCATGAAGCCTCCAGAGAAAATCAGAAGGCTGGGTCTAGAGAGCCCTAGGGCTGCAGAGCACGTGAAGAGGTGGTGAGAGTGGTGCCCAGGAGGGCAGGGACGCGATCCCCAGGACCCACCCAGCGGGCGGTTCCCGAGTCCTGTCCTTTTAGGGTAAATGGTGATCCAGGGACTGGCTTTTTCCCTGAGTTCTGTGAGCTGCTTGAGGAAAGTAATCAAGCCCGGGGAGGGGTTGTAGGAACCCCAAATCTACAGCCAGTCAATCAGAGGCACCTGGGACTGACATCTGGAGAAGGGTGTCATCAGGGCAGGCCTGAGCCTGAACCTGTGGGATCCGACGCATCCCGGGCAGGTGGTGCTAGAACCAAGCTGGACAGGAGGTCAGCCGCTGGGGCCCCAGGGGGAGTGGGGACCAAGATCGTTAAAGGCCCTGGTCCAAAACCGGCAAGAGACTGACCATTCGTGTCAGCAAAGACAGCAGACAGAAGGCCACACACACCCATGAAAGGATACTCAACATCATTAACCATCAGGGAAGGAGAATGAGAATGGAGGCGACACCGGGAGAGTCCCGCTAGAGCGGACGAGGACCCGGGCCGGAACGCGCATTCTCTGGGGCTGCGGAGGCCAACCCACTCAGCGGCCTGAAACAGCCTGGGGGCTTCTTACAAAGTCACACACACACGTGCCCTACGGCCAAGCCTTAAACCCAGGTGCTTACCCAACTCATGTTCACAGCAAGCTTATCTGTAACAGCTAAGAGCTGGAAGCAACCCAGAACCCCCCAAGAGGTGCCCGGGAGTGGCGGAACCCCGCTCAGCAGCAAAGGGGAATCATGGACTCACACGGCAAGCACCCCACACGAGCATGCTGGGCACACGTGGCCTTCCACTTGAACGAAATTCTGCAAAGTGCACACCAACCTGGGGGGTAGGGATGGAGGTGCTGATTCAACACCCAAACGAGTCTAACTGAACACGTTAAATGTGATCAGCTACTGCATGAGAATTCAACCTCAATAAAGCTGTTTCAAGCGAAACACTTCCTTCTGCGGCTGAAGTGGCCGGCTGTGGGGTCAGAGGTCTGAGATTAAGCCCCAGTGGTGGCGGGCCAGGACACAGTCCCTTCCCCAGGCTGAGTCCCAGATCTGCCCAGTGTGCCTGTCTGCTCTCCAGGTCTACCAGCCCCAGGTCCAGACCACGGGAGCCTCCCCCAAGCCCTGGGGATCCCCGGTCACCCCAGCTCCCGCATCTAGTCCTGTAGAGTCTGGAGGAGGAAGGAGGGAACTCTCAGGGAGGGACCCTGTGCAGTGGCCAGTGGGACCCCTGCCCACCGTAGTTCGAGACCCAGTTTGAGAACGTGCCAGGAGGCCGTCGCAGCCTCAGAGGCTCCCTTCCCCTGGGCGTGGGAATCCTCCTGTCCTCTACCACCACCCTGGCCATTCCCAGACGCACTCAGGCTCGTTTGTGCCCAGTCAGTAAGTGCTTAACCACTGGAGCAGGAACACGGCACTGCCCCTCCCCCCCCCCCCCGCCCCCCTACAGCTGACGGTCTGGTCGGTCCCCAGAGCTTCCGGGCCAGCCCCGGACACCTTCCCTCCAGCTTTGGGGCTGAAGGAACGGCCCCAGCCCCCTCTTCAAGGACCACCTTAGCACCCCCTCCAGGCCCCCTGCCCTGTGCTACATCACCAAGGATCCCCACCCAGACCCCCAGGCCCCCTGAATGCTCTCCCCACTCACGGGTCTCTCTTCCTGCGTGTACTCTTTTTCTGCATCCAGGGACCTGCCAAGTCAGGTGACCCAAACCTACTGGGAGGAGGAAGGCCTCACCTCCCCCGAGGATTCACCAAGAGCGGGTGGGGGTCTGCTCTCTGGGGAGCCAACAGCCTCCCTTGCACTCAGCACCAAACAGGCCTCTGTGAGTCAGCAAAGAGCTATTGTTTAAAGCTTTGGACCCAACGTTGGGCACGCCACCGCACTTTTGCATCATTTTCATAAACAGGACGATCCCGGCCCTGGTCAGCAGAGGCCCATGCAGGATCCTGGTGGGGCGAGCTTTGGGTGCTGCCGGGGAGGGCCAGGCTGGCTCATCTGGCCACAGGATGGACGTGTCTGCTGGTGGCCTCAGCAGGCTCAGGGGTGTAGATTCCTCTCTGGGCGGGTGGTCTTCAGTAGGCTTAGCACAGGTCTTTAGGGGCCAGCACCCCCTTCTTGAGGATGAGGTTTCCGTAGAGGGCTGTCTCCCTGCACAAGGAGCAGGCTAAGCGCCGGGCGGGGATGGAGAGGACCCGGTGCCACCACCGCTCTGGCCCCCGCCCAGGCACGCCCAGCAAATCCCTTGCCTCTCTCATTCCCTGTGGGGCGTTTAGTCCAGGCCGCAGGGGCTGCATGGAGGGTGGAGAGAGCTCTGGAGTGGGGAGGGGTAGGGACCCTGCTTGGCAGATGTAGCGCGACCCAGTGGATCCAGCCAGAACTCACCCAGTTGCCACAACAGCAAAAGCCTTTTTCGCCCGCTCATAAAATGCAAACCTCTCCACCATCCCCAGGGAGAACTGGAAGGCAGAGCGGGAGGGTTGAGGTTCAGGCCCGGGGGCAATGGGAAACTCTGCAGGCTGGGGTCCCAAGGACACTGGCCTTCTGACCTGTGTGGACTTGGTAGGCAGGGACACAGGGGGCGGTGGTGGCCACCTGACTGGGGCCCCTGAATCACCTGAGCTGCCCCCCGGGTTGTGGGTGGGCCTACTGTCCAGACCAGGAGCCCTGGCTCCTTTCAGGAAAGTCCCACCCAAGACCTGCCCAGCCCTTTGCAGGACAAGGGGTGACAGGCAGCATCGGGCCAGGCCTCTGGCCACAAGTGGGAGCCAGAAGTACCCTGCTGTTCCCAGGATGGGGTGTGGGAGGACCCCCAGGCAGAGATAGATGAGGGTCCCGGGAGGGAGGGGATTGGCCAGGGCAGGAACTCGCATAACCATGGTGCAGAGTTCCAGGGCTGTCTTTCACTTCTCCTGGGCCTCCAAGGCACAGAGGGTCCCTGAGCCCTTTCCCAGTGGGGATCTTAGGCTCACCTCATAGCCAGCCCTGGAAAGGATGGACTGGTAGCTCGTCCACACTGGTGTCAGCAGGCCGCTCTTCCTGTCGCTGGGCACCAGCTCCATGACCATAGCCTAGAGACGGAGGGGCTCGGCTCTGTGGCCAAACCCCCTGCCCTGGGCGCCCTCAGGGCTCCTCTGGTTGGTTCAGGGCCTCGGGAACACACGTCCTTCCCACCCCCATCAGGGCAAGTGGTCCCCCTGTGTTCTGGCAGAGGGCAAGCCAAAGCCCGGAGCAGCCTTACCGGGCTCTGCACGTAGGTGTCCAGGGGCAGCAGCTGCAACACAGCCTCTAGGAGCTGGGGGATGCCCAGGCCTGGGGGCAGAGGACGGCCTCAGACACCGGGCACGAGCTGCCCGCCCAGGGACGCTTACCGAGGTCACACTGAGTCTCCCCGCCGGGGCCACGGCCCGTCTCTGCCTGCCCCTGCCCACCCCACCTTCACTCTTCCACGCAGGCCGTTGGTGGTGACCCCAAACACGTGTCCACCAGGAGGGGCACCCAGGCCACTTTCTTGATCCCAGGAGGCCCTGGAGATGACCCCCTGAGATGGTAGTGGGGTCTAGAAAGAGGCCTCTCTTGGCTGCCCTCAGACCTGCCGGGCTTGGCTCCAAGGCTCTCTGCTGTCCTGAGAGTTGGTTTCTGATTGTTAAGCTAATGTGTGCTCATGTACAAAACTGGGAAACACAGAAGCCATGAAAAGAAAGGACTGTCCCACCTCAGAACACCGCTGGGGGTGGGAAGCGCCCAGGCACAGCCGAGCCCAGCCCACCTCTATTACCGTCAGGACTGCTAACCCCTAACTTACGTGTCCCCTCCAGGACCTGGTCCCCACCCCCAGTCTCACCTCCCACTGTCCCCTTGCACGACCTGCCCTGCTCCTCCCCGCCCCCCCCCGCCCCATGAGGTGAGAAGGTCTTTAGAGGCGTGTGAGTGTGCGGACACCTGGAATATTTGGGGTCAGGTCACCAGTGCTGGGATTCTACAGAAGAGTACAGGCTGAGCTCATGGACTGGGCTGGCACCGCTGCTCGGTCAGGCCTGTTTTCCCATTTGTAAGAGGCGACCAAGTGCTGCGTGAGACGGGACAGGAGACCCAGGCTCCCGTCTGGGGGCGGGGGCTGCGGGGAGATTCTGGCGCTGAGGCCTCCTGGGTCCCTGGGGCAGTGCCTGCGGGCTTGGTGGGGGCGGGGCAGAGCCGCCGCACCCGGCGGCCCAGAGCCCAGTGCACCCTCCACCCACCCTGCGGCAGGCGGAGCTCACCGTCGGCGCGGATCTCCTCCGGGCCGCCTCTACAGATGGAGCTGCTGGGGAAGTTCACGTCTGCAAGAACTGGAAGGCCAGCACGGCCGGACATAGATTAACAGTGGGTCGGCCCACGTCCCTCGCGCCGCGTTGGGGGCACAGACCCGGAGCCACAGGGCCGACGCCTGAGGACTCGCCCCGCCCCGCCCGGGTCTGCCGTCGCGAGGGACCGGAGCCTGCACGCCCGAGGACTTGCGGGGTAGCCGAAGGCTGGGCGGGCTCCGGGCGCGCGGCCGCGGTCTCAGGAAGAGAGACCGACGCACACGTCCCAGACCAGCCCGGGCGCCGGCGGAGCGTGCGCGGGGCCGCTCGGCCCGGCCGCCGGGGCTGGAGAAGGAACCTAACCTGCCCGCCCCCGCCTAGGCCCGGCGCCCTGCCCGCCTGCGGCTCGCGGGGCCGGCTCTCCCGGAGGCTCGGACCCAGCGCTCACCGATCTCATCTCCGTGCCCCATCCGCGCCAGGGCGAAGAGCAGCTCCGGGGACAGGAGAGCGGGGACGCCCTTGAGCACCACCATGGTCGCGGGCGGAGGGGCGGGGCTTCGCCGGGCGGGGATAGGCGGGGCTGCGCGAGGGGAGGGCGGGGCGAGCGAGGGGCGGGACCTGGGAATGGGCGGGGTCTGGACGGAGGGTTCCCCAGCCAGGCGCTGCGGACTAGGGGGTCGTTTGGGGAGCGGTGGACATCAGCCCATCCCATTGTTGCCGGAACCAGTACTAGAGAAACTAATCACCACACTCGGAGAGTTGAAGAACTCAGATTTATTATGTCAGGGGGCCCAGAGGAGTTAACACTCCAAGCTCTAAGCCCCGAAAAAAGGGGTTATAGAGTTTTTAGAGACAGACTACAGTGGGCTTTCTGGTGGCTCAGACGGTAAAGCGTCTGTCTACAATGCGGGAGACCTGGGTTCGATCCCTGGGTCGAGAAGATCCCCTGGAGAAGGAAATGGCAATCCACTCCAGTACTAGTACTATTGGCTGGAAAATCCCATGGACAGAGGAACCTGGTAGGCTACAGTCCATGGGATCTCAAAGACTGAGAGACTTCACTTCCCTACAGTGGGCTTCCCTCATAGCTCAGTTGGTAAAGAACCCACCTGCAATGCAGGAGACCCCGTTTGGTTCCTGGGTCGGAAAGATTCCCTGGAGAAGGGATAGGCTCCCCACTCCAGTATTCTTGGGCTTCCCTTGTGGCTCAGCTGGTGAACAATCCCCCTGCAGTGTGGGAGACCTGGGTTTGATCCCTGGGTTGTGAAGATCCCCTGGAGAAAGGGAAAAGCTACCCACTCCAGTGTTCTGGGCTGGAGAATTCCATGGATTGTATAGTCGCAGAGTCAGACACGACTGAGCGACATTCACTTTTTTTTTTTTCACTTGATAGTGGGCAACACTAGCTGTTAAACGCTGGTTTAAACTAAGGGAACATCAGTCAAGACAGGGAGGGAGATGCCTGACCTTTACACTGACAGGCATGATTAAGTAGGTTTGCAGGGGCTGGGCAATTGCAAAGAGCAGGACAAGGGTGAGTGAGATAAGCTCCAGTTCCTAGTAAGTCCCTACTTTCTGAGACTACATGATCCAGACTTTGCAAGGAACAAGCTGAGTTACAGAGGCAGAATGAGCAGGAGGTTATGTAAAATTTTAACTTTTCCTCTTCACCAGCAGCCACTGGTTTTTGGGGCTTCGGGACCCCACTGGGTCCAGGACCTGGAATCCCACGTGTTTGTGGTTGGAGCTCCCAGCGCCTTCCTTGCTCCAGGCCTCCGTTTTGCCCCCAGGCCTTGCTGACTTGCTCCCCACCCCTTCCAGCCCACAGGGTCTGTGATGCCCTGGGGTGGGGAGGAGTGGGTGGTGGCACAGGGCTGACTTCTTCACACTGCAAAGACCTTGAGGGGAGGTGGAGGCGACCTCCTCCCAAGCGGCAGTGCAGAGAGCACCCCTCCCGTCTTCCAGATCAGCCTGCTGAGACCGCTCAGGGTCTAGCTTTGGGCCAGCACGCCTGCTCTGGACAGTAGTTCTCTGACTCCACTCTTTGGCCCGGAATCCTGATGCCAGCTCTGGGTTAACCCCTTTGGGTTCAGTCCTTCAGCGCTGGGACTGCCTACCACACCGCCTCCTGTGCACCATGCTCGGAGGCTGGGAGAAGACACCCATCACCCCAAAGGGGAGGCCGTAGCCTCAGCCTCCAGGGCTGAGTTAGGATTGTGGTCCTTAGACCTAATCTTGGCTGTTGTGTGTGGACAAAGAATGTCCCTGCCATGTTCCCAGGTGGCCCTATTGCCAATGCAGAAGACATAAGAGACGCGGGTTCAATCCCTGGGTCGGGAAGATCCCCTGGAGGAGCGCATGGCAACCCACTCCAGTATTCTTGTCTGGAGAATACCATGGATAGAGGAGGCTGGCGAGGTACAGTCCATAGGGTCGCAAACAGTCAGACAAGACTGAAATGACTTAGCACGCATGCACACCATGTCATTAAACAAAGGATACTGAGGCCACCAAGCCTTCAGCCACTGCAGCTGCACCTGAGTTGCACCCTGAGGGGGTTTACTACAGAGAAGAAGAAATGATCCTGGCCCTAGATAGCTGAAGTGAAGTGAGTGAAGTCGCTCAGTCGTGTCCGACTCTTTGCAACCCCATGGATTGTAGCCTACAAGGCTCCTCTGTCCATGGAATTTTCCAGGCAAGAGTACTGGAGTGGGTTGCCATTTCCTTCTCCAGGGGATCTTCCCAGACCAGGGATCGAATCCAGGTCTCCTGCATTGCAGGCAGATGCTTTACTGTCTGAGCCACTAGGGAAGCCACTAGATAGCTGAGATGCATATTAAAGGCATAATTCCAAGGAGCCCAAATGCTGGCATCGGCCCATACATAGGCACTAAATTCATTAAGATGTCTGGTTTTCTTTAGTTGGCAATAATCTTTTGCTGTTCCAACTAACTGGTTTTCTGTTTTGTTTGCAAAATCTCTTATATATATTGGCTCCTCTTGTTATCTGAGAACTGGGTTCACCTCTCAGTGAGTGTCAAAAAGACCACACCAAGCTGGCAAAGATGATGAAAAGAAAGAATTTATCACTCACAGCAAGTAAGGAAAACACGAGGGATTTTTCCCACTAGCAAAACTGGGGAAGTTTTAAGCTCAGGGCACCACCAGAGGGGCTTGAGCAGAGAATTCAACATAGAACTGGAGCGAAGGTCAGGTCTACAGAGTCCAAGTCTTTGTTGTCTTAAGTCAGGAGGGTCGACATCATCAGCCCACCCTCCACCTGGGTGGGAGCCTTAGTTCTGCAGAATTCAAAGTGTATTATTATGTTTATCCCTTGAGAAGGAACCAGGACTCTGCTTTGTCACTGCATTTTCTCTGTCCCTGCGTTCCTCTGTGCCTTTAAGGTCACTGATGACTGACTGAGACCTATTCAAGGACCAGCACCATGACCAGGTCTAGATCACAAGATGGCTTAGACCAAAACGGGCTGTCTTACGTCAAGAATGCTTCTTATGCTGTGAAAGTGCTGCACTCAATATGCCAACAAATTTGGAAAACTCAGCAGTGGCCACAGGACTGGAAAAGGTCAGTTTTCATTCCCATCTCAAAGAAAGGCAATGCCAAAGAATGTTCAAACTACCGCACAATTGCACTCATTTTACATGCTAGCAAGGTCATGCTCAAAATCCTCCAAGCTAGGCTTCAACATTATGTGAATTGAGAACTTCTAGATGTACAAGCTAGATTTAGAAAAGGCAGAGGAACCAGAGATCTAAGTGTCAACGTCCGTTGGATCTTAGAAAAAGCAAGAGAGTTCCAGAAAAACATCTACTTCTGCTTTATTGACTAAGCCAAAGCCTTTGACTGTGTGGATCACAACAAACTGGAAAATTCTTCAAGAGATGGAAATACCAGACCACCTTACCTGCCCCCTGAGAAATCTGTATGAAGGTCAAGAAGCAACAGTTAGAACTTGACATGGAACAACAGACTGGTTCCAAATTGCGACCGTCAAGGCTGTATATTGTCACTTAGGTTATTTAACTTATATGCAGCGTACATCATGAGAAATGCAGGGCTGGATGAAGCACAAGCTGGAATCAAGACTGCCGGGAGATATATCAATAACCTCAGATAGGCAGATGACACCACTCTTATGACAGAAAGGGGAGCTAAAGAGCCTCTTGGTAAAGGTGAAAGAGGCGAGTGAAAAAGCTGGCTTAAAACTCAACATTCAGAAAACTAAGATCATGGCATCCGGTCCCATCACTTCATGGCAAATTGATGGGGAAACAATGGAAATAGTTAGAGACTTTATATCCTTGGAATAGATCTTAGAATAGATCTTAGAAAACTAAGATCATGGCATCCGGTCCCATCACTTCATGGCAAATTGATGGGGAAACAATGGAAATACTTAGAGACTTTATATCCTTGGGCTCCAAAATCACTGTGGATTTGACTGCAGCCATGAAATTAAAAGATGCTTGCTCCTTGGAATAAAACCTGACAAACCTAGAGAGCATAATCAAAAGCAGAGACGTTACTTTACTGACAAAGGTCTGTATAGACAAAGCTGTGGTTTTTTCAGTGGTCATGTATGGATGTGAGAATTGGACCATAAAGAAAGCTGAGCGCCGAAGAATTGATGCTTTTGAACCGTGGTGTTAGAGAAGACTCTTGAGAGTTCCTTGGACTGCAAGGAGATCAGATCAGTCAACCCTAAAGGAAATGAGTCCTGAATATTCATTCATTGGAAGGCCTGATGCTGAAGCTCCAATCCTTTGGCCACCTGGTGTGAACTGACTTACTGGAAAAGCCCCTGATGCTAGGAAAGACTGAAGGCAGGAGAAGGGGACGACAGAGGATGAGATGGTTGGATGGCAGCACTGACTCGATGGACAAGTTTGAGAAAACTCGGTTTGGTGGTGGACAGGGAAGCATGGTGTGCTGTAGGCCATGGGGTCACAAAGAGTCGGACACGACTGAGCGACTGAACTGAACATGGTATCAGTCAAGAAAGCCATTCCTGCTTCTCTCTCTGGGGACCCCCTGCCCTATCTGCTTACACTTCCTCAGCTCTGTGGAACAGGCCCCTCACAGCTCTCTGAGGCTGTGTCCAGGGCTGCAGTCTTCAGCAAGTCTGCTGAGTAAAGCACAGTTCTCAGCTTCCAGGCTGTGCATTCTTCTCAGTGGACAGGTGTGACTGTCTTCTCCAAACGGCAGCTCCACCATGCCGCACGTGACGTGCCTCCCGAGAAGCGGGTCTGTCTCCGTTCTTGAACCAGGTGGACCTGTCACTGCCTCCAATAGAACATGCTCTACAAGCTGCTGCCTGGCTTCTGGGGGCATGTCATAAAAGGCAATATGGTTTCTCCCTTCAGAACACTTGCTTTGGTGTTAAAATCAAATAAATTTGGCAATAATTTGTTACGCAGCAGTAGCTGACTAATGCAGGTGGCTCCTGTGCCAAGATGTCAACAAAAATCCTGCTACACCACCTTTGGCCTTCCACCCTGTCTGCTCCATCCGTCCCCCTCCCCCCGCCATCCCCCCCCTCCAATCCACACACTCAGGAGAGAGGGCAGACCCCAGTTCAGATGCCCATGCCTGCACCAGCTGGGTCATACCCCTGCTTTGGAACCCAGCAACTAACCTCACTGCCCAGCCTGCAGACCAGCTTTTGCTCAGGCCAGCCAGCTCTCAGCCTTCCATGCTCGGGCCCCTCCTTACAGGGCTGGCTGCCTTGCTCACCTGAGGACTTACTGCTGCTGGCCCTGCAGGAAAGCCCAACTGAGCCTGTCTCTACCCTTGGGCCCTGCCCCTTCCACCTCGTCCCTCAGTGGACCTCAGCCCTGCATGTGGTGACGTGCCCAGAGGCCTGGCAGTTTCCGGGGAAGTACCGTACATGAAAGAGGCAGAAGACCTGAAGACAAGAGACACCCCACACCCACTGCTCGTCCCTGGGGCGCCTTGGTGGTCAAAGCTGCCCAGGGAGGTGGCCGGCAGGGCCTGCACACCAGCCACCCACAGCGGCCGACTGCACCCAGCGTGAGCAGTGTCTACTCCAAAGCCCGAGTGGAGAGACTCGTAGTTAACATTCCCTGAAGCTTATTTTTTTAGTAGAAATATAGAAGGGAAAAACCAAGTTTATGGATAAATGAGAAGGAAAGTTCTGTTTCAAAAACCAATCACAACCCAAAACCAGTATGGGGCGAGAGGTCAATTAACTCAAGAGGGAGTGGAGGGCTCTCTGGGCCTGTGGTCCCTGCCATCCATCTAGGGCTCGCCTGCTGCCCTCTCACCCACAGCAAAGCACGTGCTCACACGTGGACAGTCCCGTCTCTCCCAAGCCCAGGGCCAGCACACAGCCCAAAGAGGTTCTGTTCCCTGGGCCTGAGGGTAGGACCCATCCCTGCACATTCTGAAACCCAAACGACCCTGTGGGTGCAGACCTTTGAGACGCACACACTCACGTGTGGGCCCCACGTCCAGCCCCTCCTCAGCTTCCAGCTGAGCCACTAGGACGAGGGTGCCTAGGGCCTCAGAAGGGCTCCCTCCACCTGGGCCCCAGCACTTGGGGCTCCGCTAGTCACAATCAATTTATTATGTATTTGGCTGTGCTGGGTCTTAGCTGTGGCTTGCAGGACTTCTCTGCAGCTTTTTTTAGTTGCAGCATGTGGCATCTCGTGTCCGATCGGGGGCTGAACTCAGACCCCTGCACTGGGAGCTCAGTCTTGGTCCCTGGACCACCAGCACAGTCCCACTCGGAATCAATTACGAAGCCAGGCCCGACGCATGTGGAGAATTAAACTAACGCATTTACTTTCTCAACGTGAAGGTTACCCCTGCAGATACCTCTGTTGGTTCATTCTAGATGGCGTATGACTTGCACAAACCCTGGTTACACAGCTTTAGCACGCGTGTCCCCACGTCTGTCACAGTGAGGACTGCCCGGCCAGGCCTCGCCTTCCGAGCCCAGGGGAGCCTGATCTCACCGTCCCTTTGCGCCTGCTTCCTCGCTCTCACTGCGAGGGCGACCCCATCATCCAGGACCTTCAACGACTCGCCCTGGCGTTCTGGCCTATCTGCACAGCTGGGGGCGAGGGCCCCATGAGAGCCGCTCTGCGACCCTCTGCCGAAGGGGACGAGGCTGCACCCCGGCCTGCCTGCTGCGTGTACTGTGAGGAGGGGCTGTAGAGGAGGCAGCGGTTCTGTTACATGACAAGACCCTCACAGACACGCTTGAGCTGAAGTGCAAGGGTTCACGCAGAGAATATGTGCTGCACTGTCGTCACGACGGCGCTGACACAGGAACCGGGGCATGGTCTCAACATCCGACGCCACTGGAGCAAGCAGATCACAACGTACCCACGTCATGAAAGACTTCAGGGCCACTGAAAAGAACGCGAGTAGGAATCATATTCAGCCATGAAAAGAAATGGAACTGTTACTGTTATAACCTGGGTGGACTTTGGAAATATTATATTCAATTTGGCAACAGAAAGAAAGTGGAATAAAGGTCCCCAGGATCCGGGGGGCGGGCGGGGGCCAGGTAGGGAGTTAGTGTTGAGGCTTAGTTTCTGTTTGGGGCGATGAAACCGCATGGAGACACATGAAAACACTGTGAGCGCACCGCTGCGAGGTGTACATTTAAGGATGGATAAAACAGCAAGTTTTTTGTTATCTATTTTAGAATGAAAACGAATCACAGTCATGAAAGAACAGGGCGCGTTTGTGCGAAAGAAGCAGAAATGTGGAGAACCATTTTCATACAAAGAAAACCGAGTTTCACACGTGAGCGTGCGGGCACAGAAAATCCTAAGAGCCATGCAGTCACCCTCGGACTAGGATGGGAGCCCTTCGCGGACCTTGTTCTGTTTGAATGTTGTTGCTTAGAATGACAGACAAAAGTGTTTAAAAAGTGATGGAACACTAAAGAACAGAAATGACCAAAACAAGGCCTAATGTGACCTGAAGTCTGTCGGTCAAGAGCATGTCTCTTTAGAGACCCAGCAACAAGGCCTTCACTCTGAGCGGCTACGCCCACCGCTGCAAACGGCACAGTGACCAAGCCGGGGTCCCGTGAGCCCTGGGTGAAGGCCACCCGTCCCCGGCAGGCTGTGAGCCCACACCACCCCGCAGAGCTGGAGAGAAGCCGTGTGTCGCCGACACTGCACACAAGACAGAAGGATTCGTCAGCTTCTGAAGCTGCTCGTCCTCCCGGAAGGGTGGCTGAGGCAGAGGCCGCTGGCTGTCACTGGTCTTTGAAGTTGGCCTTTCTCTTCTCCACAAACGCGGCCATGCCTTCCTTCCGGTCTTCCTGTGGGGAGGAGAGGCAGGGGTGGATGATGACTTTTCCCGGGGCCGGGCCTGCTCACTGCCTGCCGGCTCCTCCCGCCCTCAGCGTCCTCACCCACAGGTTCTGTGGTGGGATCACCTCAAGGGTGAATGACCCAAGTCCCTGACCAGCGAGGGCGGGCCCGGGAATGGGTATTTTCACAGGAAACAGCCCTGCCCTGCCGTGGTGACCGTCCTTCGGGGGCCACTAACCTTCGAGTGGAGTACACCCTCATCTACAGAGAACCGCAGGTGCGTGTACTTGGCCATTCACCAGGCCATGACCTGGGTGTAGTCATGGTCTGTGGCAGGTGGTGTCCTGAGGGTTAGGAAGCAGGACACGAGGAAAGGCTCTACCTTGGCCCTCCTTCCTCACACACACACACACACGTACTCTCAACACATGAGTACTCACACACATGCATGTACTCACACACAAGTGCACACACATGTACTCACGCCACACACATGTACCCCCAAGTGCACACACACACACGTGCACACAATGCACTCACACACACAGGCACTCACAACACATGAATACTCACACCACATGCATGCACTCACAGATAAGTGCACACAGGCACGTACTCGCACATGTACACAGGCACTCATACCACATGCATGCACCCACACGTGTGCACACGCACGTACTCACACATGCATGTACTCAGACCACAACATGCACTCACACACAAGTGTACACATGCAACACTCACACACATGCACACACACATTCATACCACACGCAGGCACCCACAACACACGAATACACTGACATGTGCACACACATGCACTCACAACACAATACACTCATACCACACGCATGCACTCACACACAAGTGCACACACATGTACTCACGCCACACACATACCCCCAAGTGCACACACACACACGTGCACACAATGCACTCACACACACAGGCACTCACAACACATGAATACTCACACCACATGCATGCACTCACAGATAAGTGCACACAGGCACGTACTCGCACATGTACACAGGCACTCATACCACATGCATGCACCCACACGTGTGCACACACACGTACTCACACATGCAGGTACTCAGACCACAACATGCACTCACACACAAGTGCACACACACACAGTATATGCATGCACTCACACCACAAATATGCACTCACATGCGCGCACACACATGTACACACACACATGTACACACACATATCTGCACCTCAAGAACCAAAGTCATTTTAATCTTTCTTTTATGAAACACCTATTTATGACTTCCTGATATTAAGAGATGAATTTTAGTGACTATTAAAAGACCGACTTCCTTCAAGTTACTGGCAGATACCCTAGAAAATAATGTGCCAAGGTTTCAAGTTAAAATATATTCGATCCCCATTCCAAGTAACTGGAACAATCTAGGAAAATTATGGGTAAATAGACTGCCTTTCAAATACACGAACTGCTATTTAAGTGTGCAATTCCTAAGATCTTTTGTTGTCTGGAAGCATTTAACAGGAGGCTTCCTATGTGCTGTTTTGGATCTGTCAGGAATTCTCTGTTCCTTATCAATTCCTGAATACTCAGGAATTAAGAGGAGAGGCAAGCCTTTCCCAGGGGCTCAGGAATCCAGGTATTTCCTTCATTAGCGTTTCTATATGGTGATAAGTACCCTCTTCCTTCTTGTGAACCACACGGTAAAAGTGATTGTTTACAACTCTGTCTCTCTTTAATATGGATCGCCTGTTTTGTGAGTCTGGAATTTTAGTCTTTATCTTTGCTGAGAGTAACTACCTTGTAAGACAGTACACATGCCCACACCATGCGGTGAAAACGCCTGTGCTCACACCACGCGATGAAAACGCCTGTGCTCACACCACGCGATGAAAACACCTGTGCTCACACCACGCGATGAAAACGCCTGTGCTCACACCACGCGATGAAAACGCCTGTGCTCACACCACGCGATGAAAACGCCTGTGCTCACACCATGCGGTGAAAACGCCTGTGCCCACACCATGCGGTGAAAACGCCTGTGCCCCATCAACGCCCTGGTCCCGTGTTGTTCTCTCTCTCTCTCTCTTTCTCCCTCTGAGTTCACTTTCCAGCCCGGGCTTCTAAGACCCTCTTGAGAAGGTGCTCTGCGCCTTCACCCCATCGAGAGGGCGCCTGAGGCCTCCGTGAACAGAGCAAGCCCCGTGCAGGGCCTTTATTGGCTTTCTGTGTAAACCAAGGAATATCAGCCTCTTTCTCTCCTTTACTTTCTTATCGTTGACTCCAGACCACCAGGTTCCGGTACATTAAAGGACCTCAACATTTTGTAATAAGAAGTAACTGTAGAAGTTTTTGTCCTTTGAACTTCCACACACTGTGCTGTTTATTTGCTCAGTCGTGTCCGGCTCTGTGTGACCCTGTGGACTGTAGCCTGCCAGGCTCCTCTGTCCTTGGGATTCTCCAGATAAGAATAGTGGAGTGGGTTGCCATTCCCTTCTCTAGGGGATATTACCGACCCAGGGACTGAACCCAGGTCTCCCGCACTGCAGGTGGATTCTTTATGGTCTGAGCCACCAGGGAAGCCCCATTTATTTGCAAACATCACTGCCCAGCTACAGGGAGGCTATGAGTTCTGACCAGAGAGAAATGGTGATAAAATCTACAAGCAAATTCCAGAACTTTCACGGCTAGACCATGTGATTCCCCACGTGAACGAGGCTACTCACGGTGGCAAAAGTTGAGTAGAAGAGCTTCTTCTCCAATTTAACGCCCTCAGCTAATGTCATTTCAAAAGCTGAAAAAGAAAACCCTGCAGTGAGGACCTGAGACACAGACTTGGGAGTGCAGAACTTTTTCTAGAGGTGGGAACCAGCCTGGGGACCGACGTGCACTTTGATGTCGCGGGATTAAAGTGCAGCCTCCCTCTCTAGGGTGTCGCCCCGGCTGCAGCCCAGTGAACAGCTGCTCCCGGGCCCCCTGTGTCCTGTGTGGGGACTGGAGTGGAAGGTGGGATGGAAAACTCTGTCCAGTCAGGAGGGGGCTGAGGAAGCCCAGGAATGTGGACTCTAAAAGCACGACAAATAAGTTTACGGATGACACCGAAAACGGAGCTGTGGGCAGAACGGAGCGAGGAGCGAGGCCCAGGTGCGTCTGCAGCAGAGGCGAGAGGGTGCGAGGCTCGTGGAAGCTTTTGCGGCAGCACCTGCAGCCAGGCCCCGTGACCCGTGCCAGGCGGTGACAGGCGCCCCGGGCCTCACCGCACGCTCCACGCACTTAAGGCTGAGCCCAGGGAAAGAGACAGGGTCGGGGCAGCGCGGCCCTCCAAGGACACTCACTGCCCTCACAGGCGGCACAAGCGAAGGAACAGCCTCACTCCAACGCTGAGATGAAATCGCTGTGCTAACATGCAAACAATTCTCAAGAGGGGTGGTCAGAGCTGCTCTGCTGGCCAAGAGTGGCTGCTGAGCCCAGACCCTCAGCCGGGAGGGCGCAGCTGCCCCCGCCTCACCCCTGGACGGTCAGGTGCGGCTGTGGTAGAGAGGAACCTTTCTCCCAGGTCCTGCAGGGGACCCTCCCGGGCTGCCTCTGCTCGCCGGCACTGGCCCCCAGCCTGGCCCAGTTCTCCGGTCCTGCTTCCAAGGGGAGCTCAGACCAGTTCAGCAGAATTTGTGAGCGAGCAACTAGAAACTAGAATGCTACAAAGAGCCAAAATCAAAATACTGAGAGTCCTAACAATTTTTGTCCAGATCAGTTAAGATGCACAATTCAGACACCAAATTGTCGAGCGTCGCAACTACTCCTGTGCGGCCTCTCCACCCTCCTCCCTACCTGCGTTCACTGATTCTTTGGCCATGGCTGTTACAATTTTAGAGTTGCTGGCAATTTTTTCTGCACATTGGATGGCTTCTTCAACCACTGTCTCGACAGGAAAAATTTTGCTTACGAGACCTGCAACACAAAAGGTAAGCGTGTGGAAGCAGCTGGTTCTAGTTCTGCCACAGCGCAGGCCTCCAACAGACACAGGAAAGGTCCTCAGCGTCCCCTGGTGCGGCTGCCACCCTTGGCTGTCGAGGTTACGGGGCCCGTACAGTCAAAGGTCGCTGAGGGGCCAGGGGAGGGCCTGCCTGCCTTGGAGACCCCCACTGTTCAAGTTGGTTCTGAGAAGTGGAATGCTTTCACTGTTAGTCTTTAATCCACGTGGACACCTGAGTCACTCTGCTGTGCGTGGTACTATTTCAAAGAGACACAGGCAGTGAGTATCCTGGACTCGCAGGATACCAGAAAGCTCTGTGCTGATCACTGTGGGAGTCCCTGGGTGAGGCCCTCCCCTCTCCACCCAGCTGTCAAGGGGGCAACTCCACGGGGCGGCCCCACCCTATACCTGCTTGCTTGGCATCCTGGGCTGAGATCCGGTCACCAGTGAGGACCATCTCCATGGCCAGTGACTTTCCGACGGCACGGGTCAGTCTCTGGGTGCCGCCGGCACCTGCAGGGGCAGAGGGCTGCTGGGCATGCCTCTCTGTGGCCAAGAAGCCACAGACATGCTGCTGGCAAGTGTCTAGGGCCGGAAGACCTACAGCACTCGGTTAGGGGGTGGGCAGAACTGGGGGAGACCCAGACATCACAAGGGAACCTCCTTCCCACACTCAGGCCCCTGCCTCATGCCCTGGGCCCCTTGTACCAGCGCCTCTTGTGCAGGAGCCAGACTCTGGATGGATGCGTGGAGCTCGCAGACCCTGACCTGACCCACCCTGGGGGGCAGCTGGGGGCGGCCTCCGCTCACAACCGGCTCTGCTCCCAGAGTGGGATGAGGGCAAGGCTCCCGCCTCACGGGCCTGGGGATGTGCTCCTCTCAGGCTCTTCGTGTCTAGCCCTGCGTGGACTTCGCCTCCACGGGCCCTGCTCCCCCTCCCGCCCACTCAAAGGCCTCTGACTGGAAAGACTGGTCTGCCCATTCAC
Source organism: Bos taurus (assembly GCF_002263795.3). Lineage (NCBI taxonomy): Eukaryota > Metazoa > Chordata > Mammalia > Artiodactyla > Bovidae > Bos > Bos taurus. The sequence goes on along the minus strand of NC_037353.1, from coordinate 25,633,139 downwards.
CTGCCCACAGGGAACCCCAGGGCTGCCCAGGGCGAGGCAAGCGGCCACCTGAGGGAGGCACCCACGGTCCAGCAGACTCGGGCGCTACCTCAACACGGTGGGGACCTTGGGCACTGGGACGGGAAGAGCCTGGTGGTCACCCTCAGCGGACCCCACCCTGCTCACCGCCTGGCCCACTGGCCTGAGAGAGACCCTGGGCTCCAGGCTCCACACCCGGGGTAGAGACTTTGTGGGGACACAGCATGTAGCTCTCGTCAGGTGGGCCGAGGGGCAGGGGCATCACTGTTGGCCTACTGCTCCCGTCGCCCTCCCGTGGGGGATATGATCCCCTGCTCTGAACCTGCTGAGGCCACGTGTCTCGCTCTGGCCACTGAAACAGGAGCCCTCAGTGCTGGCCCGTGGTCACCGTGTTTTCTTCTCTGAGATGCTGACCTATAAGGACCCACCACGGATGCTCAGCAGCAAGAGTCACTGCGGTCGGAAGCCAGTGTGTGGCCAGCCCAGAGGAGCCGGCAGGGCTCCAGGCCCCAGGCTGCGCCCCGCCCCGCACGGAAGGTAGTGCAGCCAGGCTCACACGACAGTCCCACTGTTTCTGTCTGACGCTGAGACAGCCCAGATGCCTGGCAGAGGGCAGATTTGGGCCGATGACTTGAAGAGCTGACTCTAGAGCCTTTACCTGGGATGGTTCCTATTAGAATCTCCGGCTGCCCAAACTGGGCTTTCTCTCCAGCATAAATGATGTCACACATCATAGCAAGTTCACAGCCACCACCAAGCTGCAAAACAAGAGGCACCGCAAGAGGACCCCAGTTAAAAACCACTCCATCTGCTCATTTAATTTTCTATTAAAAAGGAACACGGTCTGGGGTACAGCAGATGTCAACACAGAGATGGCAAGTCAGGTAACTGTTTCCATAAACTATATGCACAGTTAATTCTGCCAGGCTTCTGGCAAGGGCCAGACAGCAAATGCTTTTAGCCTTGTGTGTCCTACATTATCTATCGTGGCCACTCCACTCGGCTGAGGAAGCTAAAAGGCAGCCAAGAGAGGGGAGGACTGAGAGGCCACTGTGTTCCAACACACTCTGCCTGCTGACCCGCTCACCCGAAGGAAGCTTTACTAAGGAACCATGAGTTGAAAGGTCCTTCTCACTTCTGTACAGGCCAAAGCCAGTCCCAGAGCCCCTGAGTCATCCAGGTGCCTGCAGGAGACCCCGACGCACCAAATGGGGCACCCAGAGCTTTCAACGGTAGCAGGAGTTAATTCATAAGGCAGTGCAGGTTGGAAAGTCATCAAAACTGCACAGAAAGCCAACATACGTGCCCTTAGCCTTGCAGAGGGGGAGACGGCTCCTGGGGAGTCTTAGGGACCATGCTGAAGACTAGGGGGCTTTACTAACAGGGGAATCCAAAGGCCAACAGCTGAACCCCCTCCCACAGAGCAGATGCTAAACGCCCTTTACAGGTCTTGGCTCTTTTGTATCACTGAACGAGACACAGCCTCCTCCAAATAAAAACCGGTGCTACTGTACAAATACAGTTCCTTTGGGTGCTCTGAGTGCAAGGAGGTGGCGTCGGGGGAACACTCACGGCATAGCCATTGACAGCAGCTATGACTGGCTTCTTGACACGTGTGAGCTGGTCCCAGTGGCTCAAAAACCCGCCAGAGTAACAGTTCTGGAACGTGAGGCTCTGCATTTCCTTGATGTCGGCTCCAGCTGGGTGGTGGGAAATGACGTTCCAGTTACAAGAGGCAACTGCTGAGTGTTCCAAGGGGAGCACCGGGGCTTTGGGGAAAGGCCACATGGACGCACAGCTGGGCCGGGGGCCCAGTGCAACGCCGGGCAATACGAGGTGGCGGAGTAGCGCAGAGGGACGTGGACAGGAAACAGACCCGGGGACAGGGAAAGCAGGGCTCCCTCTCTAGTCCCTCACCCGGGACCTGCCTGCCTCTGAGCAGGCTCAACATTAAACACCAGAGAGGCCCCTTCAAGCAGCTCAGGGTTTGGTCTACCTTATGTAAATGAATCCCCAAGTTGCAGAACTTGCCTGATGCCTTCATGGAGGTATAAGGCTGCCTGCCACACCACAGGTGTGATCACATATCTGGTGGTCTGCCACCATGCTGAGCAGCTCACCTGCAAATACCTTCTCCCCGCCTGTGAGGACAATGGCCCCCACGGCTGGGTCTTCCTCGAAGGCCTGCAGTGCCTGGTTGAGCTCCACGATCAGGCCGTTGCAGAGCGCATTGAGGGCCTTGGGGCGGTTCAGCTGGATCAACCCCACGTTGCTGTTCCTTCCCTTCTTTGCTGTGATGATGTACTCAAAGGCTGCGCCTGGGAAGAAACGGGAAACCGGGATTTCCACTAACAGGCATCAAACTGGGGGATGTATTTCGCCACTGGACAGGGTGAACCCGACACCTGAGGGCCCTGCCCAGTCCCTGGTGCTGCAGCTCGCACTGCATGGGGGCCTTCTGCAGGGCTCTCTGCTTTCACAGATGTTGGAATGTTTCCTTAAGTTAAGACAGCCCAACAGCCCCAGCAATGACCAGCAGCCTTCCTTCTGAATGTCTTGGTTGGCATCTCCCCGAACCTGTGCTGGAGACGCCTGGGATCCTGTAGAAACAAGAAATGAGGAAACTCCCTCTTTAAACATGCCAACTGGGTGAAGGGCACACAGGCAAAGGGCAACTGCCAGACCAGGAGGGGCAGCCTGCTCAATCCTGGGAGCCAGAATGACCTTGGTAGGGGGAAGCTTAACCAAGACAGCTGCTTCCTTGAACGGGGTACCTACCCGGTGGGCTTGCTGGGGAGTGTCTGAAATCACCCATGTGTAGGCAGCATCCCCCACACCCCACATACAAGACCAAAAAAGACTGCTGGGTACAGGCCAGGATGCAGAAGCAGGTGGTCAAAAGGAACTCAGGGAACATCAACACCAGTTAACAGCTAGGTTAAGTGGACACACAGGTGAAGGAAGAGGCTGCAGAGACTCGTTCCCAGAGACATGGCCAAGACTTCCTGGGAAATACGGGGTGGTGGAGGGGCGGGGGGCGGGGTGTACCCGGCTGCCTGGGGCTGGGGCAGGCAGAACCTGAGGGAGAAGCAGTGGACCTGGGAGGCTGGGCAGGAGCCACCACAGGACAGCACGCGCGACCCCTTCCAATTGCAGATGCGCGGAGCGCGCGGCCTCTCAAGTCTGAGGGCTTTCACACCAAGTGCTGAAGTGGCCAGAGGTCTTGGCACTCAGTCCCCAGTCCCCGGGGTCGAGATGCTAGTGATCCCAGGGCTCCTCGCGCTCAGGAAGGAGGTGCTGGGCGGGGGAGTCAGGCTGGACGCTTCTCGGCAGGGGCGCGGTGCGGCCCAGGGGTCCCGGCCCGGGGACTCCAACCACGGCCCGCCCCCGCGGCCCCGCACTCACTCGAGGCGAAGGAGCGCTGCACCGGGCAGAAGAGCCAGGGCCGCAGCGGGGCGCGGACGCGGGGCAGCAGGGCACGTAAGGCGGCCATGGCGCTCGCGTGGACAACTGTGCCCTCCGCCTGCTCGCGCGGAGGGCCCGCCCCGCGGAGCCGCCCCCGGCAGCGCCAGTCAGGGCCCGCCCCGCCCACCGGCCCGGGTCGCGGACCACGCAGGTATCGCGAGACCACGCCAGGCGGCGGAAGTGGGCGGGGCGACGGGCCTGCGGTTTAGGGAGGAGGGGGCGGAAGAAGGGTTCCGGAGGATAGGCGGAGGCGGCACAGGGCTGGGAGAAGGGTTTGGAATGCAGGTCCTGATCCTTTTCCCGCCTGTGCCGCCTCAACCTGTAGGAATTGTTGACCAAAAAGATGCACGATGTGAAAGTTTCAAGTTAAGTTTTATTTGGGGCAAAATGAAGACTGCGGCTGGGGGAGACTACCTCAGATAGCTCTGAGAAATTGTTCCGAAGAGGCAGTGGGGGAAGGTCAATATATAAGATTTTGGTGAACGGGGAGGTCACTGCAATCAAGTGCTCACTTTACAAAAGTTTTTCTGTTAGTCATGAGGAGCTAATGTCAGGGTGAAGGGATTTGGTGCTTTTCTAGATTTGAAGAGATGGAAGGACTGGGGTCATGAAATCAGTTTCTGAAAATATCTGTGTAAAGACCTGTTACACCAGTTTCCCTGGAGCACACAGTGCCTCACTCTCCACCCTGAATGAAGGTCGGCAGCTGCAGTAGCACAGGGTTGGAACTCCGCAGACGCAGATGGCAAATGCCCTTGTTCAGTCGCTGGCAAATGCTCTTGGTAAGTGCCCATTGGTAGTTGACAGAAGTAGCCCGGAATATCTGAGAGCAGTTGCTCTGGGGCTAGCTGAGCCATGCGGGTGGGAACTTGCGTGGCCTGCTCTCCTCTGCCCCCCAAGCCCGGGGCCTGACGACTTACAGCTGGTTGGGACACCCGAATGCCAAGAGGGACCGCCAAGGGCTTGTGCGAGTGCACTGGCCCACCCGTCCATGGTGCTGGCCCGCAGGGCTCTTGGCGGAGCTGTCCACCGGCCTACACTACCTTGGTCTTCTCTACTCTAGGCGCAGGCGTGCCCTTGACCTTTGGCCCTTCCTGCTGTGTCTCAGGCTGCGGGACAGGCAGGGTGTGCCCACTCCTGAGTGACAGGACCTCGAGCCACAGCTGGGTCCTGGACTCTGAGCTGGAGGCAGTGGCTTTCTAGCCAAAACTGCCTGTGGACTCCCTGTGACCTGAAGTCAGAGCTCAGGGCAATGTTCAGGTGTAACCAGAGAAAGCCAAACTCCCTGACAGGGTGTTTGCAGGACACCGAGCAAAGGAGTTTGGGCTTCCCTGGTGGCTCAGAGGTTAAAGCATCTGCCTCCAATGCGGGAGACCCGGGTTCGATCCCTGGGTTGGGAAGATCCCCTGGAGAAGGAAATGGTAACCCACTCCAGTATTCTTGCCTGGACAATCCCATGGACAGAGGAGCCTGGCAGGCTACAGTCCCACGGGGTCGCAAAGAGTCGGACACGACTGAGCAACTTCACTTCACTTCAGCAAAGGAGTTAGAGACAATCACAGATCCACTCAGAGCAACTCTGATAAGCCACTGACCAACTTGGTTTTTGAGTTAGGGGAGTAAAAAAAAAAAGATTTTTTTAAAAAAGAAAGGTTGAGATTCATTTTGTGACATTTCTGGATCTAGTTTTAGGAGTCAGGATGTCTCTGGTTTACGTTCTCAGGCCAGATGGTCCATGGTTCAGGGGTCTGTGAGCTCATCTTACCCTGGAGAAATAACCTGAGTTTGTACATTAATGATGTCTACAGCAGCAGTTTTAGTACATTAACCCCTTTATCAACAGCATCCATCTTAGTCATCTGACTTACTTGGTTAGTGTTCAGTTAGCACAGTACTGAGGTCAGAGGGCACAAGAAAGGGAAGTTTGGGGTGGAGAGATTAATCATGAACTCAGTAAGAGCATTTGGTTTTAGGGGGACTTGATTTAAATGTCACGGAGAATTCAGAGTTAATACTGTTTTGCAGTGTGGAGGAGTTGAGAGGCAGATGTGCTTAGACAAGGGAAAGATAATTTATTAACAAAATGCTTCCTTTTAGAGGCATCAAGTAACTGAGTTTCCCCCTGCTGAGCACTGTGACAAACATCTATTAATGCTTTCTGTTTCCCTTCCTCCCATTTCACGGCCAGAGGTGCTCATGAAGCCCTGCAGCATCAGTCACAGCAGCTGCACTAAGTGGCTGAGGGCGGTTTCGCAACAATTAGGAACAGTTCCTGTCACTCAAGTTTATGTATTTATAGGTCTAGATATAACAAGTGAAGCATAATACTGACTCTTTACGTTGGTAACTAGATATCTATTGAATACTAGATGTGAATAGTTTTATTTTTATAAAACAAGATGTAATTGGTGGTGCTAGTGGTAAAGAATCTGCCTGCCAATGCTGGAGACATAAGAAATGTGAGTTTGATCCCTGGATTAGGAAGCTCCCCTGGAGGAGAGTATGGCCACCCACTCCAGTACTCTTGCCTGGAGAATGCCATGGACAGAGGAGCCTGGCAGGCCGCCTTCCACGGGGCCACAAAGAGCTGGGCACAACTGAGGAAACTTGGCACGAGCACATGCAAATTCTAACAATGAAAGGATTTCCTTACTTTGATTTATAAATTTCAAATGTTTGGAAACCTATTATTAGCCTCCATTTGTATTCTTGCGCAAATTCTGCAAATTTGAGGGTGAAGATAAGAAGATAGCCTACATGGGACTACCTGGTTGCCCAGTGGTTAGGGCTCAGACCTCTCACTGCTGGGGCTTGGGCTTCATTCCTTGTCCATGACCAGGAGAACTATGACCCCGCAAGTTGCATGGGGCAGCCAAAAAGAAAAGAAATCACCTACAAATGAAAAGCAAAATGGATGTTTTCAAGTAAATAATAAAATCCAAATTAGAATTTAATACTCAGCAAAACTTCATTTCCAGGCTAATGGAAAAAGCAAGAGAGTTCCAGAAAAACATCTATTTCTGCTTTATTTACTATGCCTGCCGAGGTCCAGCCCCGGCTGATCCAGGGTATTCGAAGGGGAGATGGAGTCGGCGACTATTTACATATTTATCAAAGATACAAAGAGTAATAGAATGAGGATAGCTCAGTAGGAAAATTCAGTGGAGAAAAGAGGCTGAGTAGCTTGCTTTACGCGGGAGACCAATAAAACTTCAAGACAAGAAGTTTGCACCACTTATGTAGGCCACAGGCGTCCTTCTGTTCTCCTGAAGGAGAGGAGACGCTGAGGCCTCCCCGGTCGGATCTTAGAAGCCCAGGCATAATTAGTAAGCATGGTGGGTTCCACGCTCCAGATGGAGACTCAGCTGGAAGTTAAAGGGAAGAATGACATGGGGAGACCAAGCGCTGGTGAGCAAGGCCCGTAGCTTTATTTTCAACAGGGGCTTTTATACCCTAAGTTACACATAGAGGACAATAGGGGATGCAAAGTCAGCAGTTTTTGATCCTTATCAAAAACCAGGGTTTCTTTCCTGCAAATTTATCGTATACAAATGGTTTAGGTGATTTACATCATCTTCTGGCCAGAAGGCCTATTAACATTTTCTGACTCTTGACAAGGACTTATCAACAAAGACTTATTTTCTCTAAGAGTAATTATTTTAAGGTTTGGCGCCATCTTCCAAAGATAAAATTGCATTCCTATAGGGCGGATGTGTAATGGGTTTACAACAAAGAAAGAATTTATTACCTTAAGGGTCTAAAGTTACTAACACCAAGGCCACTACTTATTTTTTCTACATACCAACTATTAATTAATACATATTCAAGGATACAATTTAGGGGATGTGAAAACTTGGCAACAAGCATTGGCTCATCAATGAAATCCTTTACTAGTTTATTCTGACAGTTTCTAACTCTCTGACAGGTACTAAACTATTTGAATATCTTAAGCTTCCCGTGCCTCTCGAGGCTGGGAGACTGTAAACAATCGTTTGCATAGCTGTAGGAGTCCGGGTAATCTTGTCAGGCGAATTAGAGAGCCATCTGGGGGGTTTGGATTTAAACACTCCTAATTGCCCAGGAACTTTATTAGTTGCAGCTGTAAGTTAACTCTTTGACAGAGAGAGCGAGATGGTGGTGGGGGACAGCCCCCAGTAAAGTCAGAGGTGAGAGCACAAAGCAATAAAGTAGGCAGACTCTGGTTTTTTTGGGGGTAGATGTTCGAGAATATCCGGGGGGACCCCTGAGGCTCGATCCTGCCTTTGCGTATGCCAAGCCTCCTTCCTCATGACCTTTGTCACGAGTGGAATGCCTCACCGGCTCCCGGCATATGCCGAAGCCTTTGGCTGTGTAGATCACAATAAACTGTGGAAAATTCTGAAAGAGATGGGAATACCAGACCACCTCACCTGCCTCTTGAGAAACCTATATGCAGGTCAGGAAGCAACAGTTAGAACTGGACATGGAACAACAGACTGGTTCCAAATAGGAAAAGGAGTACGTCAAGGCTATATATTGTCACCCTGCTTATTTAACTTATATGCAGAGTACATCATGAGAAACGCTGGGCTGGAAGAAGCACAAGCTGGAATCAAGATTGCTGGGAGAAATATCAATAACCTCATATATGCAGATGACACCACCCTTATGGCAGAAAGTGAAGAGGAACTAAAAAGCCTCTTGATGAAAGTGAAAGTGGAGAGTGAAAAAGTTGGCTTATAGCTCAACATTCAGAAAACTAAGATCATGGCATCTGGTCCCATCACTTCATGGGAAATAGATGGGGAAACAGTGGAAACAGTGTCAGACTTTATTTTTTGGGGCTCCAAAATCACTGCAGATGGTGACTGCAGCCATGAAATTAAAAGACGTTTACTCCTTGGAAGCAAAGTTATGACCAACCTAGATAGCATATTGAAAAGCAGAGACATTACTTTGCCAACAAAGGTCTGTCTAGTCAAGGCTATGGTTTTTCCAGTAGTCATGTATGGATGTGAGAATTGGACTGTGAAGAAAGCTGAGCACGAAAAAATTGATGCTTTTGAACTCTGGTGTTGGAGAAGACTGTTGAGAGTCCCTTGGACTGCAAGGAGATCGATCAGTCCTGGGTGTTCTTTGGAAGGAATGATGCTAAAGCTGAAACTCCAGTACTTTGGCCACCTCATGCGAAGAGTTGACTCACTGGAAAAGACTCTGATACTGGGAGGGATTGGGGGCAGGAGGAGAAGGGGACGACAGAGGATGAGATGGCTGGATGGCATCACTGATTTGATGGACGTGAGTCTGAGTGAACTCCGGGAGTTGGTGATGGACAGGGAGGCCTGGCGTGCTGCGATTCATGGGGTCGCAAAGAGTCGGACACGACTGAGTGACTGAACTGAACTGAACTGAAGGATAGAATAAAGACATTTTCCTACAAAGAGATAAGAAGAGATTTTACCACAGTAGACTCTGTCTTAGTGTGGGCTACGGTGCTGTGACAGGCATCCAAATGGGAACGGCTCCAACATGAAAGAATTTTTTTCTAACACTCCAGGGCTAGTGTTGAAGTAGGTGGCTGCTATCCTTCATGAAATAATTTATGGACAAAAGAAAAAAAAAATATAGACTTCACCCAAATTAAAAGCTTTTATGTTTCAGAGGAAAACCTAAAGAGAGTGAAAAGCTATCTCACAGAATAAGAGAAAAAGTCTCACAAGTCATACATTTGAAAAGGGTCTTGTGTCTAGAAGATATAAAGAATACTTTCTACTTGCTAACCAAAATAACAGTCATCTTACCATTTTTGTCTATTTTATGAGACTCATGACTCAATGGACATGAGTTTGAGTGAACTCTGGGAGTTGGTGATGGACAGGGAAGCCTGGCGTGCTGCGGTTCATGGTGTTGCAAAGAGTCGGACACGACTGAGTGACTGAACTGAAGTGAACTCACCATTTTTCTCTATTTTACAGAGAAAAAGAGGAAGTTGGGAGGAGTTCTGAAGAAAAGTCAATTGGAGGCAAATGAGAGTTCAGGGTGATGACAGGCTCTCCTTGGCCTAGTAGCTGGAGTCCTTATTTCCTGTAAGAGATGCAGGGAGCGTCTTTCCTGTTGGGACTTGTCATGGAGGATTTTTTCCTGTTGGTGGTGATCCTTCTCTCTAGGTCTGTAATTGACAGTCAAGTGTCTGAGAGCTCCCTCTTCTGGCCTTCCAACTCTGTTTTAAATGGTTTCCCTTTACTAATGTTCACAAACTCAGTGATACAAAGACAGTTAACAAAGAGCAAAGGATTGAACAGACATTTCTACAACAAAAATATACAGATGGCCGATGAACACACAAAAAATGTTCAACATTATTAGTCACTGAAAGTCGTTCAGTCGTGTCCGACTCTTTGCGACCCCATGGAATTCTCCAGGTCAGAATACTGGAGTGGGTAGCCTTTCCCTTCTCCAGGGGATCTTTCCAACCCAGGGATCAAACGCAGGTCTCCCACACTGCAGGCAGATTCTTCACCAGCTGAGCCACCAGGGAAGCCCAAGAATACTGGAGTGGGGAGCCTATCACCAGGGAAACGCAGCTCAGTGGCGCCATGAGACATCTGTTAGGATGCGGCTCAGTTAAGTTGTGTCCTACTATCTGACCTCATGAACGCCAGGCTTCCCTGTCTTTCACTATCTCCTGGAGTTTGTTTAAATTCATGTCCATTGAGTTGGTGATGCTATCTAACCATCTCATCCTCTGCTGCCCTCTTCCCCTTTGGCCTTCAGTCTTTCTCAGCATCAGTGTCTTTTCCAGTGTTGTGGCTTTCCGCATCAGGTGGCCAAAGTATTAGAGCTTCAGCTTCACCATCAGTTCTTCCAATGGATATTTTCAGGGTTGATTTCCTTTAGGATTGACTGGTTTCATCTCCTCACTGTCCAAGGGACTCTCAAGAGCCTTCTCCAGCACCACAGTTCAAAAGCATCAGTTCTTTTGCACTCAGTCTTTTTTTATAGTCCAACTCTCACATCTGTACATGACTACTGAAAACCCATAGGTTTGACTGTACACACCTTTGTCAGTACAGTGACGTCTCTGTTCTTGAATACACTGTCTAGGTTTCTCATAACTTTCCTTCCAAGAACCAAGCATCTTTTAATTTCATGGCTGCAGTCACTGTCCACAGTAATTTTGGAGCCCAAGAAAATGAAGTTTGTCACTGCTTCCACTTTTCCCCCTTCTATTTGCCATGGCGTGAGGGGACTGGATGCCATGATCTTAATTTTTTGAATGTTGAGTTTTACGCCAGCTTTTTCACTCTCCTCTTTCACCTTCATCAAGAGGCTTTTTGGTTCCTCTTTGCTTTCTGCCATAAGTGTGGTGTCATCTGCATATCTGATGTTATTTCTCCTGGCAATCCTGATTCTAGCCTGTGATTCATCCAGCCTGGCATTTTACATGATTTACTCTGCATATAAGTTAAATAATCAGAGTGACAATATACAGCCTTGTCTTACTCCTTTCCCAATTTTGAACCAGTCTGTTGTTCCATGTCCGGTTCTAACTATTTCTTCTTGACCTGCATACATGTTTCTCAGGAAACAGGTAAGGTGGTCTGGTACTCCATCTCTTGAAGAATTTTTCACAGTTTGTTGTGATCCACACAGTCAAAGGCTTTAGCATAGCTAATGAAGCAGAAGTAGATGTTTTTCTGGAATTCCCTTGCTTAGCGTATGATCCAGCCAGTGTTGGCAATTTGATCTCTGGTTCCTCTGCCTCTTCAAAACCCAGCTGGTACATCTGGAAGTTCTTGGTTCATGTACTGCTGAAGCTTAACTTGGAGAATTTTGAGCATTACTTTTCTAGCATGTGAGATGAATGCAATTGTGTGGTAGTTTGAGCATTCTTTGGCATTGCCTTTCTTTGGGATTGGAATGAAAACTGACCTTTTCCAGTCCTGTGGCCAATTCCAGTATTGAATTTTTCAAATTTGTTGACATATTGAGTGCAGCACTTTAACAGCGTCATCTTTTAAGAATTTAAATAGCTCAGCTGGAATTCCATCACCTCCACTAGCTTTGTTCACAGTAATGCTTCCTAAGGCACACTTGACTTCACACTCTAGTCTGTCTGGCTCTAGGTGAGTAACTACACCATCATAGTTATCTCAGAAATTAAGACTTTAAAGAAAAATAGTTCTTCTGAATCTCTTCTGCTTCCGTTAGGTCCTTATTGTTTCTGTCCTTTATCTTGATCTCTCCAATTTTCTTGAAGAGATCTCTCGTCTTTCCCATTCTTGTTTTCCTCTAACTTGTTTTCATTGTCCTTTTAAGAAGGCCTTCTTATTTCTCTTTGCTATTCTCTGGAACTCTGCATTCAGTTGGGTATATCTTTCCATTTCTCCCTTGCTTTTTGCTTCTCTTCTTTCCTCAGCTATTTGTAAGACCTCCTCAGACAACCATTTTGCCTTCTTGCATTTCTTCTTCTTTGAGATGGTTTTGGTCACTGCCTCCTGTACAGTGTTATGAACCTCTGTCTATAGTTCTTCAGGCACTCTGTCTACCAGATCTAGTTCCTTGAATGTATTCATCACCTCCACTATATAATCATAAGGGATTTGATTTAGGTCATACCTGAATGGCCTAGTGGTTTTCTCTACTTTCTTCAATTTAAACCTGAATTTTGCAATAAGGAGCTCCTGATCTGAGCCAGTCAGCTCCAGGTCTTGCTTTCCATGACTGTATAGAGCTGTTCCAATCTTCGGCTGCAAAGAAAATAATCAGTGTGATTTCAGTATTGTCCATTTGGTGATGTCCATGTGTAGAGTTGTCTTGTGTTGTTGGAAGAGATTGTTTGCTATGACCAGTGTGTTCTCTTGGCAAAACTCTTTTGCCCTTTGCCCTGCTTCATCTTGTATTCCAAGGCCAAACTTGCCTGTGACTCCAGGTATCTCTTGTCTTCCTACTTTTGCATTCCAACCCCCTATGATGAAAAGGACATCTTTTTTTTTTTTTGGTGTGGTGTTAGAAGGTCTTGTAGGTCTTCATAGAACTGGTCAACTTCAGCTTCTTTGGCATCATTGGTTGGGGCACAGACTTGGATTACTGTGATATCGAATTGTTTGCCTTGGGAACAGACTAAGATCATTCTGTCATTTTTGAGATTGCACCAAAGTACTGTATTTCGGAGTCTTTTGTTGACAATGAAGGCTACTCCTTTTCTTTTGGAGGATTCTTGCCCACAGTAGTAGATACAATGGGGAACTGAACTAAATTCATCCATTCCTGTCCCTTGTAGTTCACTGATTCCTAAGATGTCGATGTTCATTCTTGCCATCTCCTGCTTGACCACGTCCCACTTACCTTGATTCATGGATCGAATATTCTAGGTTCCTATACAATACTGTTCTTCGCAGCATCGAATTTTACTTTCATCCCCAGACACATCCACAACTGAGTGTTGTTTTGCGTTGGCCCAGCTGCTTCATTCTTTCTGGAGCTGTTAGTAATTGTCCTCCATTCTTTCCCAGTAGCATATTGGACAACTTCTGACCTGAGGGGCTCATCTTCCAGTGTCATATCTTTTTGCCCTTTTCATACTGTTCATGAGGTTCTCACAGCAAAAATAGTGGAGTGGTTTGCCATTTCCTCCTCCAGTGAATCATGTTTTGTCAGAACTCTCCACTATGACCATCCATGTGGGTTGGCATGGCATGGCTCACAGCTTTATTGAGTTATGCAAGCCCCTTCACCATGACACAGCTGTGCTCTATGAATGGGCACGATTCTATGTACAGTAAATGTCCAGAGCGGGCAAAGCCATAGAGGCAGAAAGTAGAGTGGTGGTTGCCAGCAGCTGCAGAAGGGGGCGGTGGGCACTGCTAAAGGGCAGGGCTTTTTTTATGCAGTGATGACAGTGTTTTAAACTTGACGTGGTGATGCTTGCACAACTCTGTAAACGTCTTGTAAACCAGTGAATCGTTCACTGTAAATGGGTGAAGTGTATGGCATGTGAATTATAATCATAAAATCTGTTTATAGAAATGAACAGCCTGATTTAGTTAAACCACAGGTGTCATTGGGTACTTACAGCCTCTACTGTTACGGGGGCCCCGGGGCATGAGAAGCCATGACTGTGTACTAGGCAGACTACTGTTACGGGGGCCCTTGGGCATGAGAAGCCATGACTGTGTACTAGGCAGACTACTGGTACGGGGGCCCTGGGGCATGAGAAGCCATGGCTGTGTACTAGGCAGACTGAAATGAGGTGTGTGTGTCAGAGCTGCTGCTGGTGACCCGAGACCCAGCAGAATAGTCCAGCACCTGGCCACGGCCACATGGGCAGGGGGCCGCGATGACAGGCCAGCCGCAGGTCAGAGGTTGGCTGCATCACTGCAGTATTCGAGTGGTAGCACTACACCGAGGGGACAGAAAGCATGAACGCTGTGCCTCCCGCTGCACCCCTACATCTCCCGGGGTCCAAAATGCTCCCTTCCGGGGAGTCAGAGTGCTGACCTCGCTCCCTGGCCATAAAGTCAGTGTCACAGTTTTGTAACTGCCTTTCCTCCTATCACCAGGCCTTCAGTCCAGATGCGGTCAGGTGTGAGTGGGATGAGGGCATTTTTACACCTTGGCCGCCATGGGGGTACTCAGCCACATAGTCCCTGCCAATCAACAAAAGGCTCCAAGAGGCTGAGCCAGAATTAAGTTCGAGCCCCCCAGACACCTTCTGGCTGTTCCCACCCAGGGATGGTCAGGGCCGAATCTCAAATTTTCTAAATAGGCCTAAGTAAGCCCTTGGCATCCTGACCTTTACTAGAGAAAGGCGACTGGCAGAGAAGACAGAGGAGGTGAGATGGGCAGCGTGGAAAGATTCTGCTCTGACCATCCCTGGGTCTGGGACCATTCATCCTGCTGGGCTTCAGCTTAGCTGACCCTTGGGGGAACATCTCAGGAGGGAGCTCTCTCGTCAGGCGGCAGGATTGGGGGTAAAGTTCCCCCTGCAGACAGGGACACCAGGGCCAGGGTGGGGTCACCCCAGATGGGCTGCTTCACTGGACTTGCAGGGTCACCTGGCCCTTTCCTCCTTAGTCACAGGATGTCAGGCTGGGCGACCAGGCCAGAGGTGCGAGCAGCATTATGGGCTGGGCTCAGGCCCAGTGCTTTAGCCAGGAGGTGGCACCGCTGAGCCCGGGCCACCTCTGGGTTCCCGAGGTCACTGCCACCTCTAAAGGCTCCAAGCTCGGCTCCCTTGCAGGCTTCGTGCTGCGCCTGCACTGCAGGGACAAAAGAGGTGAGCCCCTGCCCAGGACCAGCACGAAGGTGGTCCCCCGCACTCGCCACAAGCGGGGCACTTCAACCGGGCGCTTTCCCTGAGGGACAAGCATGACGCGTGCCTGGAGGGCCCCACCCGGCTCTCGCGGTCCCCCGTAGGGGACGGGCGCGGGGATGCAGAGCGGCTCGGAGAGGCAGGTGGTCCCCCGTAGGGGACGGGCGCGGGGATGCAGAGCGGCTCCGAGAGGCAGGACTTAAGAGAGGAAGGAAGGGCAGGGGGTGCTTGGCAGGGTGGGGTGTGGAGAGTGTTGAGTGAAGAGCCCAGGACGGCACACATGCAGCAAACTCACAGCAGACAAGTTATCAAGCCTAGCCAGAGCCGCCCTCTGCCCCTGCCATCCCGCGGGCAGCGGGCTGTTACTGGCAGTCACGCCTTGATCTGCTTGGCAGCCTGTAAGACCAGCCACAGAAACTGTTCAGTATCAGGAGCCCGTCAGCCTGTAGTCTGCACACAGGGGGACAGTTCAGAGCTTGCTACCAGTCCATAGCGACACCTCTCCTCAGTTCAGTCTAGCTGCTCAGTCGTGTCCCATTCTTTGCGACCCCATGGACTGCAGCATGGCAGGTTTCTCTGTTCATCACCAACTCCCGAGCTTGCAAACTCATGTGTATTGAGTCGGTGCTGCCATCCAACCATTTCATCCTCTGTCATCCCCTTCTCCTCCTGCCCTCAATCTTTCCCAGCATGAGGGGCTTTTCCAATGAGTTGGCTCTTCACATCGGGTGGCCAAAGTACTGGAACTTCAGCTTCATACCTCTCCTAGATAGTTCTTTTAAAAGGCAGGTAAATGGCAACCCAATCCTATGGACAGAGGAGACTGTCAGGCTATAGTCCATAGTGTTGCAAAGAGTAGGACATGACATGGCTTATCAATTAGATAGCAGTAGCCGCATCCCTTGTATGCACATCTCACTGGAGGAAAGGACCACATTCAGTTCAGTTCAGTTGCTCAGTCATCTCTGACTCTTTGTGACCCCATGAACTGCAGCACATCAGGCCTCCCTGTCCATCACCAACTACTGGAGTCCACCCAAACCCATGTCCATTGAGTTGGTTATGTCATCCAACCATCTCATCCTCTGTCGTCCCCTTCTCCTCCTGCCCTCAATCTTTCCCAGCATCAGGGTCTTGCCAAATGAGTCAGTTCTTCGCATCAGGTGACCAAAGTATTGGAGTTTCTGCTTCAACATCAGTCCTTCCAATGAACACCCAGGACTGATCTCCCTTAGGATGGACTGATTGGATCTCCTTGCAGTCCAAGGGACTCTCAACAGTCTTCTCCAACACCACCAATTGAAGTTCAAAAGCTTCAATTCTTTGGCACTCAGCTTTCTTTATAGTCCAACTCTCACATCCATACACGACCACTGGAAAAACTATAGCCTTGACTAGACGGACTTTTGTTGGCAAAGTAATGTCTCTGATTTTTAATATGCTGTCTAGGTTGGTCATAACTTTCCTTCCCAGGAGTAAGTGTCTTTTAATTTCATGGCTGCAATCACCATCTGCAGTGATTTTGGAGCCCAGAAAAATAAAGTCTGACACTGTTTCCACTGTTTCCCCATCTATTTGCCATGAAGTGCTGAAGAAGCTGAACAGTTCTATGAAGACCTACAAGGCCTTCTAGAACTAACACCAAAAAAGATGTCCTTTTCATTATAGGGGACTGGAATGCAAAAGTAGGAAGTCAAGAAACACCTGGAGTAACAGGCAGATTTGGCCTTGGAATATAGAATGAAGCAGGGCAAAGGCTAATAGAGCTGTGCCAAGAGAACGCACTGGTCACAGCAAACACCCTCTTCCAACAACACAAGAGAAGACTCTACACGTGGACATCACCAGATGGGCAACACCGAAATCAGATTGATTATATTCTTTGCAGCCAAAGACGGAGAAGCTATACAGTCAGCAAAAACAAGACTGGGAGCTGACTGTGGCTCGGACCATGAACTCCTTATTGCCAAATTCAGACTTAAATTGAAGAAAGTAGGGAAAACCTCTAGACCATTCAGGTATGACCTAAATCAAATCCCGTACGACTATATAGTGGAAGTGAGAAATAGATTTAAGGGACTAGATCTGATAGACAGAGTGCCTGATGAACTATGGATGGAGGTTCGTGACACTGTACAGGAGACAGTAATCAAGACCATCCCCAAGAAAAAGAAATGCAAAAAAGCAAAATGGCTGTCTGAGGAGGCCTTACAAATAGCTGTGAAAAGAAGAGAAGCGAACAGCAAAGGAGAAAAGGAAAGATATACCCGTTTGAATGCAGAGTGCCAAAGAATAGCAAGGAGAGATAAGAAAGCCTTCCTCAGCAATCAATGCAAAGAAATAGGGGAAAACAATCGAATGGGAAAGACTAGAGATCTCCTCAAGAAAATTAGAGATACCAAGGGGACATTTCATGCAAAGATGGGCACAATAAAGGACAGAAATGGTAGGGAACTAACAGAAGCAGAAGATATTAAGAAGAGGTGGCAAGAATAAACAGAAGAACTGTACAAAAAAGAGCTTCATGACCCAGATAATCATGATGGTGTGATCACTCACCTAGAGCCAGACATCCTGGAATGTGAAGTGGGCCTTAGGAAGCATCACTATGAAAAAAGCTAGTGGAGGTGACGGAATTCCAGTTGAGCTATTTAAAATCCTGAAAGACGATGCTGTGAAAGTGCTGCACTCAATATGCCAGCAACTATGGAAAACTCAGCAGTGGCCACAGGACTGGAAGAAGTCAGTTTTCATTCCAATCCCAAAGAAAGGCAATGCCAAAAAATGCTCAAACTACTGCACAATTGTACTCATCTCACACACTAGTAAAGTAATGCTTAAAATTCTCCAAGCCAGGCTTCAGCAATATGTGAACCGTGAACTTCCAGATGTTCAAGTTGGTTTTAGAAAAGGCAGAGGAACCAGAGATCAAATTGCCAACATCCGCTGGATCATCGAAAAAGCAAGAGAGTTCCAGAAAAACATCTATTTCTGCTTTATTCACTATGCCAAAGCCTTTGACTGTGTGGATCACAACAAACTGTGGAAAATTCTGAAAGAGATGGGAATACTAGACCACCTGACCTTCCTCTTGAGAAACCTGTATGCAGGTCAGGAAGCAACAGTTAGAACTGGACATGGAACAACAGACTGGTTCCAAATAGGAAAAGGAGTACATCAACGCTGTATATTGTCACCATGCTTATTTAACTTATATGCAGAGTACATCATGAGAAACGCTGGGCTGGAGGAAGCACAAGCTGGAATCCAGATTGCCAGGAGAAATATCAATAACCTCAGATATGCAGATGACACCACCCTTATAGTAGAAAGTGAAGAAGAACTAAAGAGCCTCTTGATGAAAGTGAAAGAGGAGAGTTGGCTTATAGCTCAATATTCAGAAAACTAAGATCATGGCATCTGGTCCCATCATTTCATGGCAAATAGATGGGGAAACAGTGGAAACAGTGTCAGACTTTATTTTTCTGGACTCCAAAATCACTGCAGATGGTGATTGCAGCCATGAAATTAAAAGACACTTACTCCTGGGAAGGAAAGTTATGACCAACCTAGACAGCATATTGAAAAGCAGAGACATTACTTTGCCAACAAGGTCTGTCTAGTCAAGGCTATGGTTTTTCCAGTGGTCGTGTATGGATGTGAGAGTTGGACTATAAAGAATGCTGAGTGCCGAAGAACTGATGCTTTTGAACTGTGGTGTTGGAGAAGACTGTTGAGAGTCCCTTGGACTGCAAGGAGATCCAATCAGTCCATCCTAAGGGAGATCAGTCCTGGGTGTTCATTGGAAGGACTGATGTTGAAGCAGAAACTCTAATACTTTGGCCACCTGATGCAAAGAACTGACTCATTTGGAAAGACCCTGATGCTGGGAAAGATTGAGGGCAGGAGGAGAAGGGGATGACAGAGGATGAAATGGTTGGATGGCGTAACTGACTCAATGGACATAGGTTTGGGTGGACTCCGGGAATTGGTGATGGACAGGGAGGCCTGGTGTGCTGCGGTTCATGGGGTCACAAAGAGTTGGACATGACTGAGCGAATGAACTGAACTGAACTGAACTGATGGGACCAGATTCCATGATCTTAGTTTTCTGAATGTTGAGCTTTAAGCCAACTTTTTTACTCTCTTCTTTCACTTTCATCAAGAGGCTCTTTAGTTCTTCTTTACTTTCTTCCATAAGGTGGTGTCATCTGCATATCTGAGGTTATTGATATTTCTCCCGGCAATCTTGATTCCAGCTTGTGCTTCCTCCAGCCCAGCGTTTCTCATGATGTACTCTGCATATAAGTTAAATAAGCATGGTGACAATATACAGCCTTGACGTACTCCTTTCCCTATTTGGAACCAGTCTGTTGTTCCATGTCCAGTTCTAACTGTTGCTTCCTGACCTGCACACAGGTTTCTCAAGAGGAAGGTCAGGTGGTCTGGTATTCCCATCTCTTTCAGAATTTTCCACAGTTTGTTGTGATCCACACAGTCAAAGGCTTTGGCATAGTGAATAAAGCAGAAATAGATGTTTTTCTGGAACTCTCTTGCTTTTTCGATGATCCAGCGGATGTTGGCAATTTGATCTCTGGTTCCTCTGCCTTTTTTAAAAGCAGCTTGAACATTTAGAAGTTCATGGTTCATGTATTGCTGAAGCCTGGTTTGGAAAATTTTACTCTTTGGCTCCTATAATACTGGCAGCAAGGCTTATGTGCTCCAGGCAGGAGACTGGAAGACCCTTCCCAGGGAGTCTGACCAACCCAAAAGGAAGGACTTAGAGAAATGGATGATGGGGTTCCCCAACTAAAGCCCCTCCCAAGGAACCCCAGAGTCAAGCTCAAGTTTGACAAGCCCTACTCACAAACAGCCATCTGGTCTATCGTTTCTGTCTCCAGGAGACAGACAAACATCACCTGACATCTCAGAAAGCCAAAAGAAACAGGAAGAAGGACCCAAAGCACAGCGACTGAGCAGGACACAGCACTCACATCCCCAGTCTCCCAAGAAGATGAAGCATGAGGAGACCCTTCTGTTCTCTAGAAAGAAACATCTGTACAAGAAGAAAGTGCTCCTAGAAACGAGCACTATGGTAGCAGAAATGAAAGCCTCAAATACCACAGAAGCAGAGCAGTGAAGATGGGAAAGAGGACATGTAAGCATTCAAGGGCCAGGCTCAACCTCTGACAGCCTAAATTAAGGACTTTAGAAAGAGCCAAGAGAAGGCAATGGCACCCCACTCCAATACTCTTGCCTGGAAAATCCCATGGATGGAGGAGCCTGGTAGGCTGCAGTCCATGGGGTCGCTAAGAGTCGGACACGCCTGAGCGACTTCATTTTCACTTTTCATGCATTGGAGAAGGAAATGGCAACCCACTCCAGTGTTCTTGCCTGGAGAATCCCAGGGACGGGGGAGCCTGGTGGGCTGGTGTCTATGGGGTCGCACAGAGTCGGACATGACTGAAGTGACTTAGCAGCAGCAGCAGCAAGAGCAAACCAGTAGGGAGTTTGCTCAGGGACAAGTCATCAGCAGAAACGACTGGTGAAATAATGACATCTTTTGCTAGGACTGAAGTACAGGAATTTCCAGATTGAGGGCCTTCTGAGTGTGGGACACAATACACACAATCAATAAAAACCAAGGAACATGGAAGCACCACATTGTGAAACTTCAGATCGTAATTTTTATTAAAGTTTTTAACTTTTTTGGCCACGAAGCACAGCATCTGGAATCTTAGTTCCCCAACCAGGGACTGAGCCCGTGCACCCGGCAATGGACACTGTTTTGGAGTCTTTTTTGTTTAGTTAATTATTTTTGACTGTGCTGGGTCTTCGTTGCTGCACACGGGCTTTTCCTAGTTGCAGCCAACAGGGTCTACTCTTTGTTACGGTGTGTGGGATTTTCAGTGTGGTGGGTTCTCTTGCTGTTGAGAACAGCTCTAGGGTGCCTGGGCTTCAGTAGCTGTAGCACTAGGGCTCAGTAGTGGCCCACGAGCTTTGTTGCTCCATGGCACGTGAGATCTTCCCGGACCAGCGATCAAACCTGTGTCCCCTGCATTGGCAGGCGGATTCTTCACCACTGGACCACCAGGGATGTCCCCAGATCAGATCAGATCAGATCAGTCGCTCAGTCGTGTCCGACTCTTTGCGACCCCATGAATTGCAGCATGTCAGGCCTCCCTGTCCATCACCAACTCCTGGAGTTAACTCAGACTCACGTCCATTGAGTCAGTGATGCCATCCAGCCATCTCATCCTCTGCCGTCCCCTTCTCCTCTTGCCCCCAATCCCTCCCAGCATCAGAGTCTTTTCCAATGAGTCAACTCTTCGCATGAAGTGGCCAAAGTACTGGAGTTTCAGCTTTAGCATCATTCCTTCCAAAGAAATCCCAGGGCTGATCTCCTTCAGAATGGACTGGTTGGATCTCCTTGCAGTCCAAGGGACTCTCAAGAGTCTTCTCCAACACCAGAGTTCAAAAAGCATCAATTTTTTCGTGCTCAGCTTTCTTCACAGTCCAATTCTCACATCCATACATGACTACTGGAAAAACCATAGCCTTGACTAGACAGACCTTTGTTGGCAAAGTAATGTCTCTGCTTTTGAATATGCTATCTAGGTTGGTCATAACTTTCCTAACATCTTAAAAACTTCCAGGGAGGAAAACACCCCCGTTGCTTGTAAAAGATTAGAAATTAGAATGGCATGGCTTTCTTCACAGCACTCCTAGGAGGGAGGAGAAAGGGAGCAGTGCCTTCAGAGTCCGAAGGAAGAGGCTTCAGACCTAGAATTCTATGCCCAAGCAAACTACAGATCAAGTGTGAGGGCAAAGTGAAGATATTTTCAGCTTTGCAATGTCCTTTAAAGAATGATCTTCCAGACACCTCTTCTGGGCTTCACCAAAACAAGAGAGTGAATGCAAGAAGAACAAGACCATATGACTGAGGAGGGCAACACAGGGAGAGAGAGGGGGGTCCTTGGAGATGCAGGAAGACGCCAGACAGAAGGACCACCTGCCCAGACTGGAGCTAAGTTCCCTCCCGGCCCACCCCCACTCACGGCGGCACCGCGGGCAGCGGTGGGAGCCGCATGACCAGGGGTGGAAGGATGATGTGCTTACAGAGCAGCCCGATGGCCCTTTTAGCAGAAAGCAGGAGCTTTCTAATCGCTGCAAGGCTGTAAGGGAGACTAGCCCGAACCAGAATAAGTCTCCAGAAATGCCTGCAGGCTAGAACTTGTTTCCCGCTCCTGGGGTCAGAGATGTGGGCGGGGGCGGGGAGGGGGTGGGACTCGTTCTCCACTCAGTTTATCTTGCACTTTGTACTTCACGTGTGTTGTACCCTGTGCATGTAGACACGTAACTGTGGACACACTCACACCAGGGTCGTCGTCTCTCCCCATCCGACCTGACACCTCGGCACCGCGGTCCACGGGCTCTGGAAGTGAAGGCGCTCGCTCGCGCATCGGAGGCAGAAAAGAGGCTCCTCCTCCGCCTCCTGGCCCCGTTCCCACGTCTCCTGAGGACCAGGACACGACCCGAACAGGCCAGTCGGCCGCCCGCACTCTCCCTCGGTGGGGACGGTCGCCTACAACGCCGGCACCGATGGATAATACACCGACCCCTCCGCGCTGGCCCTCGCACTTCCGAGCGACCCTCCGCCACCTTCCCGCGCGGTAGGCCAGACCTCTCGTCCCAAGCCACCAGGCGCGCGCGCAGCTGAGCCAGGCCCACATCGGGGGCGGGCCGGGCCGGAACGGAACTCCTTGCCCACCTCGCCCCGCCCCTCTCCTCGCCCTCACCCCGCCCATCGCCCCTTTCACCTCTGGCCCCGCCCCTCGCCCTTCCTTCCCCGGCCCTGCCCCGCCCCTTGTCCCGCCCCGAATCCCCGCCCCTGCTCTGGTCTCTTCCCGGCTCCGCGAACCTCCTAGCGGCGGGGGACTCTCCGGAACCGCCCGGGACGACGGCGATGCAGTCGGGTGGTCGTCAGGCGGAAGCCCCGGGCCGCGGCCCGCGGGTGCTGGTCGTGGGCGGCGGCATCGCGGGGCTGGGGGCGGCGCAGAGGCTCTGCCGCCACCCGGCCTTCTCACACCTTCGGGTTCTGGAGGCCACGGCCCGCGCCGGTGGCCGCATCCGCTCGGAGCACAGCTTCGGTAACAGCCTTTCCCGGAACCCCTTCCCGGAGCCCAGCCGGTGCCTCTGGAGCCCTGCTCCTGGCTCGGCCTACGTCCAGGGTTAGGCGTCCTGGAACCCTTATCTGGCCCCTTGAGCGAATCCCCGCTCCGCCCCACATAATTACCGAAGTTCACTGCTCCCCGAAACTCAGCTGCCCGCAGTGAGCAGGGTCGGCCGCTGCGGAGGAGGGGAACCCTTGACCACACAGTGGCCCTGGTTCTGACCGCCGCAGGGAGCCCCCACACCACTACCTTCAGCCTCCTTGCTCCTTGGTGCCTCCTCTGCCCCCAGGCCTGCCTCCAAGTATCCTTCCCAGGCACGCGCAGGCCAGCACCCCTCAGGGGGTGTTCCCCTAAATCAGGTCTGACGGGCCCTGGCCCCCGAGCCTGTGGGCCTCTGGAATGATGTGGGCCTCTGGAAGGGCAGGGCTGAGTGTGGCAAGGGGAGGGACTCAGGGCAGGGAGCCTCAAGGCGGCCTCTCCTACCGCTCCCAGGTGGCGTGGTGGAGGTAGGTGCTCACTGGATCCATGGGCCCTCCCAGGGCAACCCCGTCTTCCAGCTGGCTGCCAAATACGGGCTGCTTGGGGAGAAGGCCCTGTCCGAGGAGAACCAGCTGATCGAGACCGGAGGTCACGTGGGCCTGCCATCTGTGTCTTACGCCAGCTCTGGGGTAAGTGTGAGCCTTGAGCTCGTGGCGGAGATGGCCAGTCTGTTCTACAGTCTCATAGACCAGACCAGGGAGTTCCTGCAGGCGGCTGAGACCACCCCACCCAGTGTCGGGGAGTACCTCAAGGAGAAGATCCGTCAGCACATGGCTGGCTGGACAGAGGATGAGGAGACCAAGAAGCTCAAACTGGCCATCCTGAAGAACTTGTTCAACGTGGAGTGCTGTGTGAGCGGTACCCACAGCATGGACCTGGTTGCCCTCGCGCCTTTCGGGGAGTACACTGTGCTGCCAGGGCTGGACTGCACCTTTCCTGAGTATGTGCCTGCCCCACCCACCCAGACAGACCCCTCTGTGCTTCCCCAGACCCCCTTCATGCTCCCTCGGGGGTCCCTACCTGTACCTCAGGCCAAGCTTTGGGAGGCAGGGGACGGGTGAGAGGGACAGGGGCTGTTTGTCTTCCTGTGTTAGGGAGATTGGTCATTTACTTCCATAGTTTTGACCACTTATGAAAAGAAAAGAATTCTTCTCAAGAAAAAGTGATTAAAAGAAGGAAATGCATCTTGTAATGCCTTGCTCCCCGCCAGGTTTAGGAGGCCTCCTGCCTGTAAGCACTGTTGGGGGTTGGACCTCAGAGATGGGCAGACAGGCCTGTTCTGTGTTGGGGTAGCTGTCCTCTCATAGGGGCCCTCATGAGACCCTCCAGGACTGCCCTGCACAGGGAGGGTGCTATGATGGGGAAGATGCCCAGAATGGGAGCCCTGGGCCGGGTGAGGAGGGACCTGCTCGCCACGAAAACCTGGGGAGCTCTGCTCCTGTAATCCTCCCGTGAGGCCGCCTCCCTCCCTGCCCTCCTCCCTGGCTGAGCTGGGACCAGAGCCCCCTGCAGCTCCCTGATCTGGCGTGAGCTTGGAGGGCTTGTTGTAGAGCCTCGCCTCCAGGGACACCTCTCTTTCCCCCAGGGGCTACCAAGGACTCACAGACTGCATCATGGCCTCCTTGCCCAAGGACGTGATGGTTTTTGACAAACCCGTGAAGACCATTCACTGGAATGGGTCCTTCCGGGAAGCTTCTGCTCCTGGGGAGACATTTCCCGTGCTGGTGGAATGTGAGGATGGAGACTACTTCCCAGCCCATCACGTGGTCGTCACCGTGCCCTTAGGTAAAACCCTCTGTTCTGGTCGGTTCCTCCAGTTCTCGTTCAGGTGCCCTGGCCTCTGGTTTTCTCCAGCCTCATTCACTCCGGGGCACTCGTTGGCTGCCGAGCTCACGTTTTCATTCTGGGTTTGGGATAGAGCTGCTCTACTGTGCTTTGTAGCAATTGTTCGCTTTGAAGGAAGGTTTCACAGGAAGAGAGGTCACAGGTCAGCAGGTGTGCTGCTCCTTTGGGAGGTTGGGACGGCCTCTTGAGGCTCACCACACTGCTTTCAGGGGGTGGAAAGCCAGGTCTTACGTTTCGGTCCTGGTGGTGATCGAGGAAGGAGTTGTGAGCATAATCCTATTTAATTCCAGATCTGATGCTTTAGATCTAGCAGTGAAGGTGAAGGTGAAGTCGCTCAGTCGTGTCGGGGCTCCTCCGTCCATGGGATTCTCCAGGCAAGAATACTGGAGTGGATTGCCATTTCCTTCTCCAGGGGATCTTCCCGACCCAGGGATCGAACCCAGGTCTCCCGCATTGGAGGCAGATGCTTTAACCTCTGAGCCACCAGGGAAGATCTAGCAGTAGGAGCTGGCAATCTGGTAAAAGGTGGAGATAACTGAAAGCAAGTTTGTGCCGGGTTTATCTCACCTGCTTCTCTGGCAGCTTGGGAAATCTCTGCCCCACCCCCTATTTGATAAATGATAACACAGAGAAGTCACTTAACTGCCCAAGTTCACAAAGCTAACAGGTGCCAGCATGGCTGGAAGGTGAAGGGCAGGAGTCTCCCCTGCCCCGACCCCACCCATGGGCCGTGGCCGCGGATTCTCCTGCCCCCTAGGGGAGGGCTGGGTGTGGATTGGCTTGCTCAGGGCCGGCTCCTTCTCCCATGGTGGACTCTGCTGCGCGTTATTAGCACAGTGTTCTGCTGCTCCTCCGTTTCCAAACCAGCACAGACAGGTTGTCACAGTCTTTGTTCTTTTACATGGATGGCCTGGTTCACGCACAGTTGTGGTGTGGGCTCACTGAGCTGCTGCAGCCAGCAGGTGCATCATTACGGCTCACAGGGGGCCAGGCACCTGCCCAGTTTGTTCTTGATAGCTACACCATGTTTTCTCATGTGTAGGTACCATTAATTTGGAGAAGGAAATGGCAACCTGCTCCAGTGATCTTGCCTAGAGAATCCTGTGGACAGAGGGGCCTGGTGGGCTGCTGTCCATAGGATTGCATAGAATCAGACATGACTGAAACGACTTAGCATGCACGCCTGCGTTAGAGAAGGAAATGGCAACCCGCTCCAGTGTTCTTGCCTGGAGAGTCCCAGGGATGGAGGAGCCTGGTGGGCTGCCGTCTATGGGGTCGCACAGAGTTGGACACGACTGAAGCGACTTAGCAGCAGCAGCAGCAGCAGCAGCGGGAGCAGCAGGCGCCGCTAATGAATACTGACACAAAGTTACTTTTCACTGTTCTGTTGCACAGTGCTGTACGCGTGTGTGTTTGGATACATGTGTGTAGGACCAAGTCCAGTCCTGCAGGAACTGATGGGCTGAAGCTCTGCGGTGAGTGGGTGGCTGTGGGGAGACGGTCCCCTCTGCAGTGTTCACGGCCAAGCCTTGTTTCCTGTCAGACTGTTGGTCTTTCTCCCGTGAACTGGCGAGGTTGGCTTGTGCTGTGAATGTTTCCTCTCCTTGTGGTGTGACTTCGGGCTAAACACTGATCACTTTTCCTGTGGCTTCTGGGTGAAGCCTGTGTGTTTCATTGTTCCTGCAAACCAACCCTGGGCAGCCCGAGAGGCAGCAGGCTCGGGCCTGTCCCGCAGAGCGGTCCGGGGCTGGGCCACCTGATCCCACGTGGCAGGCGTTCTCGGGGCCTGCGTGTCCCTCCACTGAATGCTGGCTGTCGGGGCTCCGGCCTGCAGGGAGCCTGCGTGGCTCCCAGACGCCTTTCTCTGACCCTCTGACCTTTCTCCGACCCTCTGACGGGCTCAGGGCCATTCCTGTGGCTGTCGATTCCCATTAAGAGACTGACATGGAGTAAGGCGTCCAATTTTGAATTTCAGGTTTTTTTAAGAAGCATCTGGACACCTTCTTTGAGCCACCACTGCCCACTGAAAAGGTGGAAGCGATCAGGAAAATAGGCTTTGGGACGAACAATAAAATCTTCTTGGAGTTTGAGGAGCCCTTCTGGGAGCCAGACTGCCAGCACATCCAGGTGGTGTGGGAGGACACGTCGCCCCTGGAGGATACCGCCCCCGAGCTGCAGGATGCCTGGTTCAAGAAGCTGATTGGCTTCTGGGTCCTGCCTCCCTTCCAGTATGTGTTCTTTCCAGGTTTCTCCGAGGAGGCCTGGGTGTGAGCTGTCTGGGGGGTCCGGCACTGTGTTGATTCTCCTCGAGGCGTTTCTGGAGGGTTTACACGAGGGGGGACACAAGGGGCACCCTAAAGTGGTGAGACAGACCCCCCGAGCCCACTCCCTGCAGGAGCAGACAGAGGCCCAGTGCGTGCAGCTCATCAGCATCTCTCGGGACCTGCAATGTGCAGTAAATACTTGCAGTTGCTTTCCTCGTAAGAGACACACTTTGCTCACTTCTGAGACGTGTTTGCCGAGGACCCAGGGGTACTCACCCCAGCAGCCAAGCCAGGGTCCACATGGTCACCTGGTCCCCTCTGGCCCATCATGTGGGTTTTTTTTTTTTTTTTCCCGTGCAGGGTTTTATAAAGAGGAGTAGAAGGGTCAGGACTTGATACAGAGTCCCCGACTGTGCTAGGGACAGCTGTCCCCACCAGCCTTTGACAGTGGAGTCAGCAGGAACCATCTTGGTGCCCTGAGAGCTCTGACCTTGCAGACCCCGTGTCGAGGGACCCCGGGGCTTTGAGCCCACACTGGTGCAGCCACTGGCCACAGCAGAGCCGGTCTGGGTGTGGCAGGCCTGGTCCAGCTCTGCTTCTCTCCAGCAGGGCCAGCCACGTGCTCTGTGGCTTTATCGCGGGGCTCGAGTCCGAGTTCATGGAGACACTGTCGGACGAGGACGTGCTCAGGTCTCTGACGCAGGTGCTCCGCAGGGTGACAGGTACTGACCGCAGGGGCCACGCTGCTGCCTCCCACCCAAGCGGCTGGTCTGTGACAGGAACCAAACCTCCCCCAGAGAGGAACTGGGTTCGGCCCTGAGTCTCGGGACAGTCCTGCCCATGTCAGCTGGCACGAAGAGTTCTCCTCTCTGGGGGACTGAAATGGCTTTGCAAGCACTTCCCACTTCTCTTTCCTAAAAATCTGCCACCAAGATGGATATGAATGTCCGCAATCAGAGCTTTACAGACGGGACGCCGAGGCTCAGGAAAGGCAGCAGTGTGTGTCGGAACGCTGCTTCAGGGACCTCCGGAGGGGAGCCCTGCGCTCACACCCCCTGGGCTTGGCTGCCCAGCAGTGGTCTCGCTTTTAACTGCTCGGTCTTTACGGTGGGAGGCTCCTTGTGGATGGGTGGGCGGGCTGCTGGCTAACGTGTGCGTCTCTTGGCCCAGGGAACCCCCAGCTCCCCGCACCCAGGAGTATGCTGAGGTCCTGCTGGCACAGCGCCCCGTACACCCGGGGCTCATACAGCTACGTGGCCGTGGGCAGCTCTGGGGACGACATGGACCGGCTGGCCCAGCCCCTCCCTTCAGACGGCAAGGGGGCACAGGTAGGAGGAAGCCGCCGGGCGAGGGCACCGGAGTCCCACGGAGGGCCTGGGGACAGGATAGGCCCCGCGAAGGCTGGGGCTGCCGCTGCAGTCAACGGGCTGGGACCCTGTGACTCAGAGTCCACTTTCTTTTTGAAACGTGTTATTTTAATCAGAATTATACATACCTGTAGCCTGAAGTGTCAGAGCATTCTATAGTGATGGCTAACAAAATAGAATAAAAACAAAATATAGCCTTCTGGTGGGGGAGCACACCGCTGACCCTTCCCAAGCTGCACTTCAGGCTGGTTCTGATTGCCAAATAACACATTAAGCTGCCGCCTTGTTAAAAGTGCTTTCTGGAATCGACGTTTAGTTGATTTACAGTGCTGTGTTAGTTTCGAGTGTCCAGCGAGGCGATTCAGCCATGTATGCGTATGTATGCGTTCTTTCTCAGGTTCTTTCTCATTATGGTTCTACTACTGTTTACAGAGGGGCTTCCCTGGTGGCTCAGTGGTAGAGAATCTGCCTGCAATGCAGGAGACACGGGCTCAGTCCCTGGGTCAGGAAGATCCCCTGGAGAAGGAAATAGCTACGCACTCCAGTATTCTTGCCTGGAGAATCCCATGGACAGAGGAGCCTGATGGATTACAGTCCGTGGGGTCACAAAGAGTCAGACACGACTGAGTGACTGACACTTGCACTTTTTACAAAGCACTGAATGTGGAAAACTTTGAGGCCTATAAAGGTTGGCAGAGCCGTTGGGTTCCTGTCTGCTCCTGGCGTCTCCCTGCCCTCCTGACTCACCTGCTGGTGAGCACGCCCCACAGGTGACGTTTCACTTGCAGGTTTCAGTGTGCATCTGCAAAAGATCGAGGTCATGTCTTAAAACGCGTAACTGCAGCACTGTTACCACCCTCAGAGTTCACACGTCATCCAGCATTCCCCCTTCAGTTGTCTATGTGCCTCTCCCTCCCATGGCCACCTCACGCGGAGAGCTGACTCACTGGAAAAGACCCTGATGCTGGGAAGGATTGAGGGCAGGAGGAGAAGGGGGCGACAGAGGATGAGATGGTTGGAGGGCATCACAAGTAAACTCCAGGAGTTGGTGATGGACAGGGAGGCCTGGCGTGCTGTGGTTCATGGGGTCGCAGAGTCAGACACGACTGAGCGACTGAACGGACTCCCTCCCATGCCTCACAGCATGTGGGATCTTAGTTCCCAGACCAGGAATGGAACCCGGGCCCCCTGCACTGGAAGCACAGTGTTAACCACTCTGCCACCAGGGAATTCCTTCTAAGTGCGTTTTGCTAACGTTGCTTCTTGATGCTTCACTTTCAGGAATTGCTGATGGGATTCTGACCACAGCACATAAAGTTTTAGCTTTCTTCTGCCTCTGTGCGCCCAGCCCTCAGGCCTCTCCCCGCCCTCCCAGGCCCCTGATGAAGTAGTTTGTTAAGAGGGCTGTCTGCACACACCTTGTTTGCTGTGGGCACTGTCCACACCTGAGCTTCGAGGCGCCTTCTTTTTCGTGGTGGAAGCAGCCACCTCCTTGGGCTGCTGAATTCTGAGGGTGGGCACCATGGGACAGCTGTTTCTGCCCATGATGTCCAGGGCCTCAGCTGGGGGTGACTCAGGGCCGGGCTGGGTCACGCGAGGCTGCTTCTCTCACACGTCTGCCTTGAGCACAGCTGGCACGTTGGCCGGAGCGCCTGCCTGAGGCCTCTCTGAGCGGCTTGGGCTTCCTCACAGTGTGGTGGCCTTGGCATGGTCACGCTGCCCTGTGGTTGCCTGGGGCGCTCGTGAGGGTCTTCTGTGAGGGCAGCTGCCTCGCTCCAGTGAAGCTGGAAGGAGAAGAGGTCCCGCACTCAGGGCCTCAGAGCCTAGCTGCACTGCCCTCCGGCGTGTATTCAGTCATCTGGGATTCTCCTGAACTATCTCATCATGGTTTTTTTTCTTCCCCTTTTTCCGGATTTCTAGTTCGATGGTGTACTTCTGAGCTGGCCCTGGAATTTTCTTATCTTTTCCCTGCTAATTTCCCTCTCTGGTGTTTTGCTCTGTGTTTTGGGCGATGTTCAGATTTTCTCCAGAGCCGCCTGACGGGTCTTCCACCCTGTGATTGTGCTCGGTTCCGGGTGTGCTGGCTCTGAGGGGTCCTCACTGTTGCTGCTCCTTCCCGTGGCAGTGGCCGGGTGCCGGTCCTTGTTGCCCAACTGCATCAGGGTGCTGGGTTGAGGCAGCAGCAAAGCACCACATTTGCCATCACTTCTGCAGCCCAGGCAACAGGTGTGGGGCTGGTGGCCGAGGCCTGGCACCCAGCTGACCGCCCCCTTCTTTCCAGCTCCAGGTACTGTTCGCAGGGGAAGCCACACACCGGACGTTTTATTCCACCACACACGGGGCTCTGCTGTCTGGCTGGAGGGAGGCTGACCGGCTCATGACGCTGTGGGACCCCCAGGCCCAGTGGCCCGAGCCCAGGCTCTGAGCCTGGCTCTGCGCTCCCAGTGCTAGGGTTGAGGAGGCTGGCCCTATCCTGTCCTGTGATGGATGAGGTTCAGGCGGGCTTGGGATGTTGTCACCGGGGGTCAGCTCCCTCATGTCTCAGGTTGCTGGATTCCGGTCAGGGCTGAGCTTGAGCTCAGTGCAGTCTTCCTGGAGGACGGAGACATGGGATGCTGCTGCCGCCGCCATTGATGGCACATAAAGTGTGTAAAACAGTCTGTGTCGAGTCATACTTATGCCTCCGAGCTGCAGCCTGGGCCGCTCTGTTCTCGTCTTGCCCCAGCCCTGGTCACTGCAGGGCTCTGTGCCCCCCGCACGTGGCCTACCTCCCTCGGATACCCGGGACCCTGGGTGTGTTCCCGGGTCCCGGAGTTCTCATCGCAGTGGCAGCAGAGTTGGTAGGCGCCCCTGGTGTGAGTCCACGGGCCCTTCACCAGGTACTGGCTGCCCTGTGGGCCGGGTGAGGGTCAGCAAGTGGGAGACGGGAGTTCACAGGGCACGGGGCACCCTGTTCTGATCTGCGGGCTCAGGGTTTTCTGGAGGAAGTGAACAGTGAGGCCTGAAGGGTACAGAGGAACAGGGTGCCCTGGGAAGTGTTGGCATAAATGTGGGGAGCCCTTGGGGGGCCTGGTGCTGTGCTCAGCTGTCCCCATCTCATTTCACTGCCTCCTTGAAGTGTCCCAGGGAAGCGGCTGCATGGCCCCCATCTCACAGCCAAGGAAAGGTCAGAGGCCTCAGGTGGGGTTGGCAATGGCCAGTCTCACAGCTGCCACGGCAGAGTGTGGGCATCTTTCCAGGACTGTCCCCGGAGGCAGTACAGCTGAAGGCTGGCCTGCAGAGGGAAGCAGGGAGCTGCAGAGGCTGGGACTCCACACAGCAGGCATGGGGCCCCCTGGCCTGGTGCCCACCTCGAGGTCAGTGGCTCCTGATCCTCCTCGGACCTCGGGCTGCATGGTGTGTCCTGCTTCGCGTGTGGGCCCTGGAGGAGTGTGTGCATGCCTAAAGAATTGCCACCGGCTCCTTTCCAGCTCCAAGTGGCCAGACTGTCAGCCGTGGTGCTGGCCATGCCCTCAGCCCAGCACCTTCTCATCACCTTCTCATCTTAGGTCAAATCGCCCTCCGGGGATCTCTGCCCACAAAGGTCTGTCTGTGTATCCGCTCCCTTGTGTCCCTGGAGTTGCTTTGCTTGGGGCACCTGCCAGTAAGACAGCTGAAGAGAAATCTGGGATTTGGCAGGATTTTATTTTGGTTCTTTGGTCCTAGGGCTGTGGAAGGGCAGTGTCTGTCAGGCACACAGCTCTCTGTTGTTGTCTCAGGTTTTTTGAGTCCGTGTGCAGGACTGAGGCTGTCTGGGTGCAGAGGGCAGCTCAGTGAGGAAGATCTGGGAGCTTGTGCAGGGGGCCCAGGTGGTCTCACTCAGCCATGGGAGGGCCTGTCTCAGCCCTAGGAACAGCTCGCCCTGAGTATTAGGCTTAGGGCCATCAAGATGACAGTAGTGGTATCTTTGAGCTGAGAATCTGAGCATATTTGGAGTTTTAGGAGCTTGTTTAAAAAATTCCATTAGCTTCATACTCTTACAACAAAGTGCAGTGAGCAAGCCCAGGCTTCTGATTTAAAGTTAAAATCTGGGGACTTCCCTGTGGCCTAGTGGTTAAGATTCTGGGTTTTCACCACCATGGTCTGGGTTCAATCCCTGGTTACGAAATAGCTCCTGCAAGCCCTGCGGCACAGCGGAAAAAAGAAAGAAAGAAAAAAAGTTAAAATCCGACTGTACTTACACTGAGTATTGCTGCAATAAAGAATTTCAGGCTTATTGCATTCAGGATTTAATTTAGCAGAACTGCAGCGTTTGCAAAGAGTTTGTACATTAAACCCAGAGTACTTGAAAAAGAGGATCTTATACTTGTCAGTTAAATTTAAAATATCTGAAAAAATATAACCAAGTTTGTAAAAAGGACCAAATTGACAGCGGACTACTAAATTTTGTCACTCAGAATATGGTTAAGGAAGAACCAGGATTTTTTAATTTAATGAAGACTGGACCCCTGAGAACTCCCGGAACTGCGCGGGTGCGGCCCTGGCTCGTAGCCCTCCCTGAAGCCCGCCCGAGGGACCCAGCCCGGCCCCCAGCCGCGTCCCCTGCTCCGTCCCTGGTCCCCAGCCCCGTCCCCACCCCCGGTCCCCGGCCCAGCCCCAGCACTGGCCGCTAAGCGCCTCCTGCGGGCCGAGGCAGCGTCGTGCGCATGCGCGGGCCGCGCCGGCCGCTGGAGCCCCGGAACCTTTGTGCGGGGTCGCACGGGCCCGGCGGACAGGTCCGTGGGTGGAGCGGTCCGTAGTGCTGCGCGGAGCCTGGGACGCGGACCCATGAGGCTGTCTCCGCGGAGTCTCTGCGCCGCCGTGCGGGCGGCCTGGCGGGAGAGCTTCCCTCTGGAAGGTCGCGACGTGGCGCGCTGGTTTCCGGGCCACATGGCCAAGGGTGAGGCGCGGCGGGGCGCGCTGCTTCCCCGGCTCCTCGCGGGTCCACCGCGGGGCGGGCTCGTGAGCTGACCCCGGCAGGCCCTGTTCCTCGGCTCGAAGCCCGTGTGCCCACCTGCTTGGAAAAGGACACAATTTCCTGGACGTTATTTGGGGACGGAATGAGGCAGGGCTAGGAAAGCACTTTCCAGGTTGAAGTCGGCTGTTTAATTACCTGAGCACCTTGAGGCGTAGATCGAGCTGGCGGTCTCTCGCCTGCACCCTCTGAGGTTCTTCCTTTTCTCAGAGTTTGGCTCCGAGAGCGCCTGCAGACCCAGCGCCGCCCGGTGTGAGGGTGGCGGCCCTCGGCCCGCGCCGCCCCTCCATCAGTGGGACGGGGCGACCGCGGGCGAGAAGCAGGCGGTGGAGGCGAGATGTTTGAAAAGAAAGAAAATGAAGTCGCTCAGTCCTGTCCGACTCTTTGAAACTCTATGCACTGGAGCCCGCCAGGCTCCTCTGTCCATGAAATTCTCCAGATGAGAATGGAGGGGGTTGCCATTCCCTTCTCCAGGGGATCTTCCCGACCCAGGGATCGAACCTGGGTCTCCCGCATTGCGGGCAGACTCTTTACTGTCTGAACCGCAAGGGATCCAGCCACAAGGAATGTTTGTGGGTGTGCCCGAAAGACTGGGCTTGGCTGAGTGAGGGGACGCTGAGGGGCAGTGTTTCTGTATAGCCGTTTCACTTTAATGTACCCGAGAAACTGAACACAACGCCGTAAAGCAACTAACTGTGCTTCAGTATTACTTTATTAAAAGCTCGGAACCCGTCCTCCCCTGAGGCGTCCCTCTCCTGTTTTCCAGGGCTGAAGAAGATGCAGAGCAGCCTGAGGCTGGTGGACTGCATCATCGAGGTCCATGACGCCCGGATATCCTTCAGTGGTGGTGAAGTGGTCGCTTAGAATAAGCAGTACCTATTTGGTCTTTGTCCTGGTTCTGGCACAGAGCTCCTGAAAGTCTTGGAGTTTCCATCGTGAGGGGTGTGATAAGGTGTCTCTTGTTAATGAGGTGGTTTTGGAAAAGACCTTGGTCCCTTACGGGGGAGCTGCTTGCTGGGGGCGCCAGCCTTGCTATGGGAGGGTTAGAGCTTTCAGTCCTACCCCTGCCACCCCCGCCTTAGGCCCTGGAGGTTGAGTTCACTCACCAAAGGCCAGCGTTTCACTCTGTCCGCCTGTGTAATGAAGCTGCTAGAAAACCCCAGACTATTGGGGGGTGGGGTGGGGAGAGCTTCCTGGTTGCTGAGAGGGTGGAGATGCAGGCAGAGGCACCCGCAGAGGGGGAGGCTCCACGTCTTTTCCCAGCCTTCGCCCTGGACATGTCTTCCACCTGGCTGCTCCAGAGTTGTGTCCTTTTTGTTGTTTAGTCATTAAGTTGTGTCCGACTCTTTGTGACCTCATGGACGGTAGCCCGCCAGGCTTCTGTCCATGGGATTTTCCAGGCAAGAACACTGGAGTGGCTGCCATTTCCTTCTCCAAGGGATCTTCCCCACCTAGAGACTGAACCTGTGTGTCCTGCACACATCTCCTACATTGCAGGCCGATTTTTTTTTTTTTTTTTTTTTACCTCTGAGCCCCTAGGGAAGCCAGATCATAAGTCTAATCCAATAAATAAAATGTTTCTCTCAATTTCTTGAGCCACTGTCCAGACTGGTTTTGCTAGAACCCAGGGAAGGGTCTTGGGAACCCCTGATTCAGGCCTGTTGGTCAGAAGTGACAGGTGACAACCTGGACTTGGAGTTGCTATTTTTTTTTAATTAATTTATTTTTTATTGAAGGATAATTGCTTTACAGAATCTTGCTGTTTTCTGTCAGACCTCAACTGCAGTTGCTCTTTGACGTGAGGGGCGGTGGCATTCCTGAGCCCAGACCATGGGGTCTGATGCCATCTCCAGGTTCATGGAGTCAGAGTTGTGCTGAACAGAAGGACCCCAGCTGGTGGTGAGAACTTCTTGGTGAGGGGAGCCCTCCCCCAACCCCACTGGGATTGGGTGTGGAGCTGTAGTGCAGGGGAGACCTTCCAGAGTCAGGCAGTGCACACGACTGGAGAAGTGTTCCTGACTGTTACCTTGTTCCCATCTGCCTTCTCTGGTCCCTGCTCTGGTCCAGTCGGCACCTCAGTGGCCAACAGGGTCACCTGTCCTAGTTCAGTTCAGTCACTCCGTCGTGTCCGACTCTTTGCGACCCCAAATTACTGACATTTAAAGCAGTGGTTCTCAATCCTTGCTACATATTAGAATTCCCCCGGGAGGCTCTTGAAAATACTAATATCTAGGCCACTTTCCTGGAGAAGGCAGTGGCACCCCACTCCAGTACTCTTGCCTGGAAAATCCCAGGGACATCGGAGCCTGGTGGGCTGCCATCTATGGGGTCGCACAGTTGGACACAACTGAAGCGACTTAGCAGCAGCAGCAGCAGGCCACTTTCCAGGCCAGTGAGTCAGGATCCCTGGTGCGGGGCCCAGAAGCTCCCTCTGACACAGGGTAGCTCGTTCGTCTCAGGTTTCCGCCTGGCACACCCGTGCCTTCCAACTCACTGCAGCAGTAGCAGGCTCCAGGTGGGATATGACACCTCCATTAGAAAGTAGCTGCCAACCAGGCTTCCTTCCTGTACTAAAGGATGCACCAGAAGAGGGAACGATCTCCCTCAGTAATGAGCGTGCTTTGCACACCCTGTTTTTGCTGTATTTACCTGAGCTGTGTTTAGAGGCTCTCTAGAAGACACAGGTGTTGGTTTGAAAGTCATCACCATCTGTACTTGGAATTTCTGAGAAAACTCTCCAGTTTCTCTACCGTAGGTTAAATGTTTCAGTTCGTACAATATCTCATGCCAGTCAGAAGGGTGTGGTGGCGGTTGCATGTCTGATTTCTGGACGAGGAAGCCTGCCGTTGCTGCCCGTGTGCTGAGGGGGGCCGCCTCCGCCCCGCCCTCCTCTGCTCGCTGGGTGTCCTGACTTCTCCAGGACGGCCCTTGAGGGAGCTCAGGCTTGGTTAACCTCTGAGGGCAGAGCGCTGCTTATGGAGAAAGTAAGTTGTTGTTTTTGTTGTCCCTGTGTGGTGTGGTGGGGACACAGTGGCTTAACTGGGGGCCTGGAACCTGGGCATGCTGAGGCTTCGGGACTCCTGGGGACAGGCACCAGGGAAGGGCTGAGCACCCCCAACATGCAGACACAGACCTCCCCTCCTGATGTGCTGGTGTCACAGTGAGCGCCGGGGGCCCCTGGCGGAGATAGGAAGGGGCTGCCCCTGGCGTTGAGGAGGTGGGCTCGCTGGAGGTCTCCATGCAGATGCCCAGGGGTGGCGGCGGTGGCATGAGATACATTGATCAGGACTCGTGGGAGGCACTTGTCCTGAGTGACCAGATCTTTTGGCAGCTAAACAGTGGTCTAGTCACAAAACCTTCCGTTGAGCTCTGTTTGTTTTTGCCGCCATCATTCCTGTTTGAGGAACCACGAGAGGGCGCTGCCCTGCCTCTTGTCCGCAGGAGGCGCCGGGGGCCTGCAGAGGCTCGGTGGCCCTCAGGCGGTGAGTGCAGGACTTGGGGTCGGCTCGGTCTCGTGGATGGGCTGGCTGGAGCGCGCCTGCTTCCAGACAGGCTTCTGCACTGTCCTTTCCTTCCGAGGGTGTCCTGTTGTAGGCGGTCCAGTCTGCGTAACAAGACAAGGGAAAGTATGTCAATTGGTGGTCAAATTGATGGAATCTTGCCTTAATTTTGCCACATCCCACTGTCGGGCCGAAACCCTCTGTTTCAGGAAACCCTTGGGCTTAAGCCTCACTTGCTCGTCCTCAACAAAATGGACCTGGCAGATCTGAAGGAGCAGCAGGTACGGCTCAAGTCTGACCGGATCTCTGGTCTGGTCTGCCCAGGCCTGCGTGCTTTAGCAAACTAGCCTTAGACTAACCTGTCATTCAGGTGACCAAAGAGTTTGTATCCTTCAGCGGGGGTCCAGCCATGGGCGAGGGGAGGAGCCGTGCTCCCACAGAGTGGCTGCAGGGCCCTCGAGGCTGTGAGCACGCGGCATGTGGCTGCAGCTGTGGTACGGATGCCTGTCTCTTGTTTAACTTTCACTCACTCGCGTTTCAGTTGCCTCCTGGGGCGAGTGGCCATCACCCTGCTCTCCGACCCAGAGGCCTCTTGGTGCAGCAGCGTTGGCTCCCTGTGTCCTCCCAGACCTCTGGTCTGAGCTCTGGGCTGCCTGCTGCCCCCTGAGTGATCTGGAAGGTGTGAGACCCAAAGCAACTGGGGCTGTCCCCGAGCCCTGCTGGATGGGGACACAGTGTCCAGGGGTGATGTCTCCTATTGTCCCTGAGTAAGAGAAACAGAGAGAGTAGGTGTCAGAATCTTGAAATCGAGTCAGCTTTTGTGTGTGTGTAGCTTTTCCTTTTGCAGCAGCAGGAACGCGTTCTGGTTTCTTAGTTGGCTGTGGTACACTGAGTTCTTTAAACTCCACCCCCGTGTCTGCCTATGCAG
Source organism: Bos taurus (assembly GCF_002263795.3). Taxonomy (NCBI): domain Eukaryota; kingdom Metazoa; phylum Chordata; class Mammalia; order Artiodactyla; family Bovidae; genus Bos; species Bos taurus. The sequence continues at coordinate 25,595,253 of NC_037353.1, read as the reverse complement.
GTTGGGAGGGGGAGTCCCATGCAGATTTGTACGCAGCCTGCAGTGTGACTTCACGAAGTCTTTGTGGGCCTGACCTTCATCTGCATCATCATAGCAAACAATAAATCAGCAAAACTAACTGAATCAATGAATGGCTTTTTTATTCCTTTAAGTAAATCAGTAGCTGATCAAACAATGTAGTTCAGTTCAGTTCAGTTCAGTCGCTCAATCGTATCTGACTCTGCGACCCCATGGACTGCAGCACGCCAGGCCTCCCTGCCCATCACCAACTCCCGGAGCTTACTCAAACTCATGCCCATTGAGTTGGTGATGCCATCCAACCATCTCATCCTCTGCTGTCCCCTTCTCCTCCTACCTTCAATCTTCCCCAGCATCAGGGTCTTTTCCAATGAGTCAGGGCTTCGAATCAGGTGGACAAAGTGTTGGAGCTTCAGCTTCAGCATCAGTCCTTCCAGTGAATATTCAGGACTGATCTCCTTTAGGATGGCCTGGTTGGATCTCCTTGCAGTCCAAGGGGTTCTCAAACAGTGCAGTACTGGTTGTAAAAATAAGAGTCATACGGTGATTTCGCTTCACATTTAGGCCAGTAAGTTCATGTTAGTGTCAGTTTACTTTGGGGCTTTTAAAGTGTTCCACGTATTCTGTAGCTGGGTTCAAACCTTAGTGTAAGTGGGGCTTGTTTTGTGGAAGCTGGTTGGGAGGCGGGGAGCGATGATGTGACTGAGTGGAGACCAGCGCCAAGTGTCTCCGGGGCTGCAGGTGGTTTCGGATGACCTGGTGTGGCCCCGTCCTGTGTCCTCCCACAGAGCCCGCGGCAGGGGCGCCCCGGGGCTGGCCTGCCCTCCCCTGACGTGCCCTCAGGCCACCTGCCCCGGTGGCCCAGCCTCCTTTCGAGTCCCCAGCCCTTGAGCAGATCCTCAGACTCTAGCTTATGACGCCGCCCATGTCTTCCTTTGGTGTTTGAATTGGAAACGTCTTGTCTCTTTTAGAAAATTATCCAACACTTAGAAAGAGAAGGCATAAAACATGTTGTTTTTACCAACTGTGTGAAGGATGAAAATGTCAAGCAGGTGGGTCTCTTCTGTTTTGTGCTCTGAGGCTTCTGCTTAAAATGTTAAAGAAACACCACAGATTACTGTGCTTCTGCAGGAAGCAGAATGTTGTTGGGTTTGGGGCACAGTCACCTCCTGGGTCGGGCAGACTGGGGGTGGGAACAGCAGGGTCGGGCCGAGAGATGCCTTTAGTCCCAAGTGGAGGCCATGGACGGTCTGTGCCTGTTTTCCTGGTCAAGTTGGAGAATTCTGCGGCTGTCATGCGTCTTTGGAAGGCGTGGCAGTGCCCGCTGTCCCCCTCGGGCTCTCCTCTTTCCTGCGGAAGGACAGGGCAGGGCCCCGGCCACCCCCACCCCTTCGCAGAGCACAGACTGCGTCTGACGTGTGTGGAACCACGCTGGCCGGTGGTGGGATGCCAGTGGGAGTGCCGCCTCCAGGGGCCGAGGGCAGCCGGGCTCCCCCCGGAAGGTGCCTGGTGGTTGTTGGTTGCAGGTCATCCCAACGGTCACGGAGCTGGTTGGGAGCAGCTACCGCTATCACCGAGGAGAGGTTGGTGGGCCAGGACCGGCCGAGGGCCTGCCCCTTCTGCTGGGAAACCCGGGCCCACTGCTGAGCCCAGCCTGGGGACCCCCCTCGGGTCTTGGCAGGTGGGGTGGGGCGGCCCCAGGTGGGCACGCTGGTGCCCCGGGGGTATGGGGGTGCGGGGCTGGGTGGTGCCCACCCCCTGCCCTTGCGCTTCCAGCACGTGGAGTACTGCATCATGGTGATCGGGGTCCCCAACGTGGGCAAGTCCTCGCTTATCAACTCCCTGCGGAGGCAGCACCTCAGGAAAGGTACTTCTGCAGTTGGGGGGGCAGGCACTGGTTCTCGTGCTGGGACGACCCTCCAGAGCCTGAGACCCCAGCTCACTGAGGGGGCTGTTGGCACCAGGAGGCCCAGCTGACAGCTTGGTGTGCAGTCAGCTGGTGAGACAGTCATTCCCTAATACATTTTATACCTCATCCGCTTTCTGTCTTTAAATGTTTAATATGTGCAGTTTCTAAACGTGGGCGATTTTGTGCTTCCGTTACTCTGTCTCTTTGTCCCGCTTGCTCAGGGCGTGTGGGAAACGTGGGGGAGACGTCAGGCCGGGACCCGGAGAGGGCTCTCCGGGCCTGTGTCTCATGCCTGCTGGCGTTTGACGCCAAGTCCGTGTTGACTCGTGTTCTGCATGAGTGTGTCCTTTGGGAACCTCCCTGAGACAGACCTGTGCCGGACCGTCACCTCAGGCTGTTTCTGCTGCCAGCTGGAGCACTGTTACAGTCAGCTGTTGCTTACTTTCCTGTAATTGTGGCTTTAAAGACATCATTGGTGTTAGTACATTAAGTGCTGTGCAAGCCTCACACTGTCAGCCTCCAGACGCAAGTGGGCCTGCCCTCCGGAGCCCTGGAGCCTCTGGTGTGCATTCTGTCGTGTGAATTGGGTCCTCGGGCGCCTCATCCTGGCTCACAGGGTCTGCGCTGCGCGGGGCCCGCTTCACGGAGCCCGAGTCCCCAGGGTCCACCCGCGCTGCTGCGTGCGCCATGATCTCCCTCCTTCTGAGGCTGATAACACTCCTTTGTGTGGGCGAAGCACGTTTTGTTTACCTGTCCGTGCGCTGATGGATGCGAGTGTTGCTCCAGCACAGGGGGAGGGTCTGCCTGGGACACGCCCTGAGCTGGGACCCTACGGCCAGTGTCAGGAGCCGCCCCACGGGTGGGCCATTGTGGGCGGTCCTGGGGCGGTGCCGGCCTTGCAGGGAGGAAGGCGATGCCAACAGGCAGCCCTGGCCAGCTGTCACGGCCGTGCCTCAGCGGGTCGTGGCGCCTGGGAGGCGGTCCTCTCCCTGCAGAGCCCTCGCTGGGCCCCGCTAGGCTCCCATGTGCATCGCTGCTCATCCAGCGTATCTGCCTGGGCGCTTGACAGACTGACGTCTCCCTTTCATCCTGCAGGAAAAGCCACCAGGGTGGGCGGCGAGCCTGGGATCACCAGAGCTGTGATGTCCAGGATTCAGGTAGGGCCTTGTCCTCATACCATACCTGGGCCAGGGCTCAGGTGTCTTCCATCCCAGGGGCATGCAGGGTCAGGGCAGAGCCTGTCCTCCTGGGGCAAGGTGGCTGCTGGGTTCCTGCCCTTATTCCTTCTCCACGTCACTCAGCAGTGGCATCCTGTGGGGATGCTGAGAGCTTGGTGGCAGTGACTCTGGGGGGCAGGTTCCAGGGTCTTCTCTAGCCTCAGGCAGAAGGCCAGCTGACCACGCTCTGCCCCCAGGTGTGTGAGCGGCCGCTGATGTTTCTGCTCGACACCCCTGGGGTGCTGGCTCCTCGGATTCCAAGCGTGGAGACGGGCCTGAAACTGGCCCTGTGCGGTGAGCCCGACCCCCACCACCCACAGCAGGCTCCCAGGCCCCCAGGCTCCCAGGCTGGGTGGCCTGTGCTTGGCCTGGCTGCTCACAGCTGACACCCCTGGCACCCTCAGCCCGTCGGGCATCCTGGCCCACCCTGGAGGGGGCGCCCTCCTCCCCCTCGACTGCGGGGGTGGGGAGGGCAGGGCGCGAGCTGAAGCCCTCCCCCTCCGCGCCTGTTCCCAGGAACCGTGCTGGACCACCTCGTGGGCGAGGAGACCCTGGCTGACTTCCTTCTCTACACCCTCAACAGGCACCAGCTCTCGGGGTGAGTGCAGGGGGCAGGCCCTCTCCCCCGGCCTCACTAAGCATAACTGAAACCAGCACCGTGAGGTGCCGTGGACAGTCTGTGGTCATCAATGTACAGTCTGACAGGTTGTGACATGTGGGTGCACCCGTGAAGCCGTTCAGTTCAGTCGCTCAGTCGTGTCCGACTCTTCTCGACCCCATGAACCGCAGCACGCCAGGCCTCCCTGTCCATCACCCACTGCCGGAGTCCACCCAGACTCACGTCCATCGAGTCAGTGATGCCATCCAGCCATCTCATCCTCTGTCGTCCCCTTCTCCTCCCACCTTCAATCTTTCCCAGAATCAGGGTCTTTTCAAATGAGCCAGTTCTTCGAATCAGGTGGACAAAGTACTGGAGCTTCAGCTTCAGTGTCAGTCCTTGCAATGAACATTCAGGACTGATCTCCTTTAGGATGGACTGGTTGGATCTCCTTGCAGTCCAAGGGACTCTCAAGAGTCTTCTCCAACATCACAGTTCAAAAGCATCGTTCTTTGGTGCTCAGCTTTCTTTATAGTCCAGCTCACATCCATACATGACCATTGGAAAAACCACAGCCTTGACTAGATGGACCTTTGTTGGCAAAGTCATGTGACGCCGTTACACGTCCAGGAAACCCCGTTTCTTGTGCTGCCATGTGGCCCCCTCCCTGCCCACCTGCTTCCTGCACCTTCTGGAGCCTCACAGGGGGAGCCCTGTGTGCAGCCTCCCTGCTGGCAGTGCCCGCCTGGCCGGGCGTTCATCCCTGGGTTCATCCGTGTTCTCACACTGGGCAGTGCAGGCGGTCGCTGTGCAGAGGTCCAGTCGGTTTGCCCTCACCAGTGAGGATGGTGAGAGTGCCTGTGTCCTGCAGGCCCCCAGAGATGTCCCTGAGGACCCTGAGGACGTCAGGTCAGGCATTTGGTTTTCCCCACAGAACCAGCTTCTGGTCCCCACTTTCTGACCTCTGGTTTTTGTTCTGGTGGTTGCTGTCCGGTCCGCGTTCCTCCCTTGTTTCCGTGTTGCTGACTGTCTTCCTGTTACTGCTGTGGGCAGGAGGTGGGCTCGCCCCTCACCGCCGGTCCTGCTCACGTCTCCAGCCTCCGTGTCGTGGGGAGGTCGTGGTGTTCTGGTGACTTGAGGACGTGACCTCCTGTATCCTGGACAGGATAGTCTCTGCTCTGAAATCTCCCTCGTGTGTCCCTGTCCCCTGTCTCTTTACTTTGAGCTGGCGTGTCTTTACATTTAAAATGTTTGTTGCTGCATGTAGTTGGCCCTTGCTTTTCACCCGTCTGGCCGTTTCTGCTTTTAGTTTAGGTGTTTAGGCCACTCATGTCTGACTGGTCACTGACGTTAGGGTTACATCTTCAATCTTGCCTTTGTCACAGCTGTTCTGTGCACCTTTTCTTTTCTCTCTCTTTGACCTTCTAGATCAGTCAGATGCCTTCTCTTTAGCTCGCTTGGCTGCACCGCGTCTCAGTTGCAGCTTGCAGGATCTTTAGTCACAGCACGCGGACTCTTGTGGGATCTGGTCCCTGCTCAGGGACTGACCCCGGCCCCCTGCACTGGGAGCGAGGCGTCTCAGCCCCTGGACCCCCAGGGAAGTCCCTCAGATGCTTTTCACGATCCCCTTTTGTCAGCTTGTTACCTAGAACCTGGGCGGAGGTGGCTCTGGGGTTCGCAGGGCATCGCAGTGGCCTGAGTGCCGTGAGGCCCGGGCCTCTCCCGTCTGCGGAGCTCGCCTCTGGGCAGTGTTGTGACACGTGTTGCTCTCTGCGGCAGACATGCTGCTGCGCTTTCTTGAAACATGGATGTAAAGTGAAGACTCGCCCCGTCTGCTCTGGGCCCCGCCCTGTGGGGCCGTCTCCCTGCCCAGGATTCCCTGTGACGCCAGTGGCCGTGCAGCTGCTGTTGGAGGATGTGTTCATTTCACCTTCCGTTTTGAAGGGAGTTTGCCCCGTGGGCAGAGTTCTCGGTGGACGGACTGTCCGCAGAGGAGCGGTTTCTGATGAGAGTCTGCCCTCTGTTCCTCTGTTCCGTACGTACGGCGCTCTGGCTGCTGTGACGGTTTCTCCTCGTCAAGCGTTCGGGCAGTTTATGACACTGCGCGCCGGCACGGTTCCCTTGTTTCTTGTGCTTGTCCCCAGCCCTTGGCTCTCACCCCCAGACTGTGCAGCCTGCGTCACGCACGTGTGGGTGACCCCGGCCACTGTCCTCGTCCACGCAGGGCTGTCACCAGGCTCTGACGGTGGGTGCAGGGCTCCATCCCCCGCTCTGGCTCCAGGAGCGCTGGCTCAGCGCCGCTGGGTCCCCAGCTCCCTCGCCCTCTCCCCTGCAGAGTTCGAGCTGCTCTAATTCCCTCAGCGTGTGTTTCATAGTGTTTTCTTCCAGATGTTAGATTCGGATTATTTCTTTTTATTGTCTTCTGTGTGGGTTCTTTGCTTTGTAATCACAGGGAATGCAGTTCTAATAACTGATTCAGGGTCTCTGTGGATTCCAGTGTCTGGGGCGGTTCCAGCTGACCGGTTTTCTCCCCCGACGGGTCTGTTTTCCCGCTGCGTGTGCCTGGCAGCTCTTGCCCCTGACCTTCGGGTGGCAGGTGTCTTGGTATTCCTGCCCTGGGACTGTCATCGGGAACACTCCGGTCCTTTTGCTTAGGGTCTGCAGGGAGACCCCCTCGAACGGTCAGCTGTCCTGGCAGCTGTACCCAGGGTCCCGGTGTGGGGCTGGGTCTCGGGGCAGCTGCCTGTGGCCACGTGGAAGGTGGGTGTCGGTGAGGTCCTCAGCTCTGCAAGGAGGTCACTGGCACCCACGAAGGGGTCACTGGAGAGCCGGTGACTGCCGCCCTCCCACAGGTACGTGCAGCACTACGGCCTGGGTGAGGCCTGTGACGACATCGCCAGCGTGCTGAAGCGGGTGGCCGTGAAGCTGAGGAAGACCCAGAAGGTGAAGGTGCTGACGGGCACGGGTGAGATGGGCAGCCCCGGGGCTGGGCGGGGGTTGGGCCCAGGGCAGTCGGGGGAGGGGTGTCTGCCTTGGCTGCAGGGGAGGGGCCGGGCCTGCAGGGTGGGCCACACCTCCTCTGGAAGCTCCAGGCCATGATGCCCTCACTCTTGTGAATTCGGGTGTTTTTCCCGAATGTGCTGTGCAGACGCCCACCTGCGTGGGCCTGAGGGGGTTGGACTGGGCCCCGCGTGCGGCTCCCTCCTCACCTGAGCCTCCTGCCTTCCCAGGGAACGTGAACGTCATCCAGCCCGACTACCCTGCAGCCGCCCGAGACTTCCTGCGGGCCTTCCGCAGCGGGCTGCTGGGCCCCGTGATGCTGGACCGAGACCTCCTGCAGGGCCGCTCTGCAGAGGAGTCGTGAGCTGGTCTGGCGGGAGGGCCTGGCCCCTGCCCTCAGCTCTGCAGCTGGGGTTGGATTCCCAGAGTCCCCACGCTGCTCACCGCACTGGGTCTCTGTTCCAGGAAGGAGGCCGAGTCGTCCTGCCCCACAGCTGGCCCCTGGTCCCAGCGGACAGGCCTGGGTGTGAGCGTCAGGGCGGTGGGCATCCCGTGTGCCAGGCCCGGGGTGGGGGGACACTCTCTGGTGTTCAGTGTCTCTCAGCTCCTTTCCTAAGGAGAAGCTGGCATTTTCTCAGGAGTTGAAACCATCATCTGTAATTTTAAAATTTTAAATTAAAAGGCCTATCTCTGAGCACAGCTCGGCTGGGCCCATCAGGGAGAACTGAGCCGCCAAGGAGCTGCCCCGCTGGGACCTCCTGTTTAAGACTTTCAAACGGCCACGTTGCCTCTGCGGCCCTGGCTCGGGCTCGGCCACCTCGCTCTGGTCTTGCGGAGCCCGGAGCTCAGTCTGGGAGGATGAGGGCATCTGGGCGCCGTACCCAAGAAAGCTGGCAGTGTGGACACAAGAGGCTCCGGGGTTGGCCCTCTCACTGTGCAGCCCCGCGGGCCCCTTGCCAAGAAAAACAACACGAACGCTCAGCACCCAGGGCTCGTGTGTCAGGTTCCTGAGTGTCCTGGTCCTGCAATAAGGAGCGGTCTGGTTGGCAGCAGAGTTTATTTCACCACTGAAGCGTGCACACACACACACACACAGGAGGTCCCGAGGAGCCGCGGCAGAATCCAGCGGCCCCGTCCCCTTGGTGCCCAGGGCCGCTCTGCTCACAGCCCGGCTTGTGCACAAGCCAGGGCGGTCAGAGGAGACCCCAGGCCTTCCTGCCGCCTGCGAGCACCTTCCAGCTAATGAGACGGCGCCCAGCGTTGCTGGGCTCACACCTGAGGGGCAGGAAGGTCACCACCACAGCCTGCACATTCTGGAAGCGGGCGGGGAGGGAAGGGTGCTGGGCCTGGGCGCTGCATTTGGTTACAGCTCCGGCTCTTCTGTGGCCAGTGGTGTTGCGACCTTCCCGGGCACTCCGCCAGGGCCCCTCTTCCTGTAGGCGGCCCTCTAGGTCCTGCTGCGCCCCCCCGCCCAGCACACTCACCAGTTCGCCTGAGGCTGCCCACCCTGAGCGCCGCCTGCTTCCTGCCGGAACCCTGCCCCGTGGGGTGGGAAGCGTTCAGGGATGTGTGGCTGCAGACGCCAAGGTCTCCTGAAGCCGGGTTGTTGAGTGGAGTCACCTGACAGGAGCGGTGTTGCCCGCACGAGCGGTGTGCTGGCGCTGCACGCCGCAGAGGCGCGCGAGGGTCTGGACCAGCCATGGTCCGTGTCCTCGTGGGCGTCTGAGGCTGAGCACAGCTCGGCCAGGCCCATCAGGGAGGGCTGAGTCGCCAAGGAGCTGCCCTGATGGGACCTCCTGTTTAAGACTTTCAGATGTTACTTCTGAGGCCCTGGCTTGGGCTTGGCCACCTCCCGCTGGTCTTGTGGAGCCCGGAGCTCAGTCTGGGAGGATGGAGGGCATCTGGCAGTGTGGACACAGGAGGCTCCAGGGAGCTGTGGCCTGCAGTTTGGCGCCTGGGCCTTTGGACAGAAATGCTTGGTCCAGGCCCCGTGGATAATTTGAGACCCTGACTGCAACCAGAGCCGAGGGCCAGCTGGGAATGCAGAGTCGGCAGGGCTCCTGGAGATGCTGGTCTGGACACGAATCTGTCAGCTAAGTCCACAGGCCTTGCGGCGCGGGGCAGGCAAGGGCGGGTTCTGGAGGCAGAGTCCGGCCGACCAGGAGCCGGGCCGCAGCTGTCCTGCAGGGTCCTGGGGCTCCTCCAGCCAGAGGGCGCGCCGGCGAGCCTGGGCCCAGGCTGGCTCACGCCGGTGGGGCAGGTCGGCAGCTGGAGGGAAAAGCACCTGAGAGGCAGGGCTGCCTCACTCTGGGCGTCGGGAGCCAGGGGCAAACCTTGAGTCTTCGGGGGCTGCTCTGGGCTGTGTCCCCTGGTTCCCCCAGCAGTGGGCCTCACAGCATCTGCCCAGAGAGGGCTGTGGCCCTGGGTCCACAGGCAGGGCAAGGCTCCGGGCAGGCCCTGGGTGAGGGTGTTCTGGGAGTGTCCAGAGAGCATGGGGCCATGCTGGGCTCACAGATCCACAGACGCACCCCTCTTCTTGCTGGATGGGTGACCAGCGCTTTTCCTCGAGTCCTTCGGTCCCTGGGGCTGCCTCTGTGGGGGGCGGGGGGCACCATGTCCTCTGGGCTGTGGCAGAACCAGCCCAGCCTGAGGGCCCGCCTCCCTGCCAGGTGGTCAGCACCGTCCTCAGCACTCAAGTGTCCAGGGTGGGCTCAGAGGAGCTGGGGTGGCCTGAACAGCCTGTGGAGTGGTAGGCGCCCGGCCAGCGTGGACCGGTGCGGGAACCGCAGGACCCCTGCCGTTCTGGCTTGGGGGGACTAACCCCAGCAGGAGGCAGGGTATCCTGGGGCTGCTGGGCCGCTGGCCCCCTGGGAGGATGTGAGATGGGGAGGGGCTCCGACGGGAGGTGTCACAGCTTCAGGCCGAGGGGCCAGAGCTGCCCACACTGCTCTAGGCTCCTGGCTGTGGGCAGGGGAGGGGAGGGGCGATCGGGGCCGCGGGGCCTGGGAGGAGGGCACAGGCTGGGGGCGGCTCTGGCCCTGATGCGCCCGGCCCAGCCTAGGGCCGCAGCAGCCGCAGGGCGCCCAGGGCCCCGCCCAGCAGTGGGCAGAGGTGCCTGTGGCCTGTGGGCCCCGTGCCTGAGGTCCACGCCCAGTAGCTGTAGACGCCTCTCCCCGTTCCGTTGCTGCCGGGCGCTCCGTCCTCTGCATCCTCCGGGCCAAGCTCCGCCGGCCCCGCGGCCCTCCTCCAGCTCGAGCCCGCAGCCAGGCCTGCGGCTGCCCCCGCCGCGGCCCCCGCCGCCGCCCCCGCGGCCACGCGCATTGAGGAGCCGGCGTAGCGGGGCGCTGGCCTCACACGCACCCTCGCGGCGCCGCGCCCGCCACGGGCGCTGCCACGGGCCCCACCGCGGCCACCCTTGGCTGCACTGCCGTCGCAGAGGAAGGTGGCCGCTAGCAGCAGAGCCCAGCACACGGCGGCCGCCCAATTCATGTTCCTGGAGCAGAACCTGCAGGACGGAGAAGGAGATCTCAGCTTCTGTGAGGACGGGGCACTCAGGAGCTGGGAACAGAGGACTTGGGGAGGTAGGGAGGTGCTCGGGGCCCGGGCACAGGGAGCTCAGCGGTCAGGGGCGGGCTGGGCATTGGGTGGTACGCGGGGCCTCGCCTGCTGGAGGAGTGGGGAGTGGGCTGGGGCGGGCTGGGGGCAGGCCTGCCTGAGGATTAGGGCCTGGGGCCTTGGGCGGGGATGGGGGGTCTTGTTCAGTAGCCGGGAAGGGGCTGGTGGGGGTGAGGGTTCTGCAGTGGGGTTATTCTGTGTGGAGCGTGGAGTGCGGGCAGAGGAAGGGGCTTGCGAGCCCCCTGCGGTTGAGGGCGCTCAGGCCTGCGGAGGGGGCTCCATGTGTGGGCCGCTCCAGGGCTTGCAGGCCCACCGGCCACCGTGGGGTGAGGCTGCGTCTCCAGGTCCGAGGGCCCAAAGGAAGCGGGTGAGGGTCTGGAAGAGGGGCCAGCAGGGAGCCTCGGTCGCTTTCCCAGGCCCCTCCCCGGGCTCCGGGGCCGCAGCCCCACCCCGGGCAGGGTCCAGCCTGGCGCCCCCTCCCGCGCGCTCCGCCTCGCGCTCCGCCCCTCCCGCTACCGCCTGGCTCGCAGCTGGGCCGGGGACCAGAGGCGACCCCTGGGCGGCGGCTCCACCCGCCTCCCGGCCCCAGACGCGCCCCCCCACCGCCCGGTCTTACCAGCCGCGGGCCTCGGGCAGAACCGCGGCGGCTCCGAGGACCGCGGCCCGAGCGGAAGGGGGGCTGTGGCGGAGACCTGGCCGGCGCCGCCGAGCGGAGCGGGGATGTGCGTGCGGCCTCCGCCCTTGGCGTGGGGCGGGCAGACGCGGAGGCTCATCCCCGGGACGGGAGGGAGGGGACAGGGGCGGGCCTTCGCAGGCGCAGCCCCCCTCTGCCCAGCACCCCCCCACTCGCCGCCCGGTCCTCCATCCCTTGCGCACCCCAACCCTGACTGGTCCCCCGATACCAGTCAGCCCCACGGGCTTCAGCACCTCGCACCCCCCGCTCCACCGCATCCGTCCTCACCCCAACTTCGCACACTCCGTCCCCTCACCCCCCCACCCTCCGGCCTGACCCCAAGCCCTATCTCCCTCACATCCTCTCCAGTTCCTCTTTCCCTCCATTTCCCGGGGGTGTGTCCACACGGGCGCCTGACCGCAGGGCCCAGAGAGGAGAGGATGGCTCTCCAGGGCGTCCCAGACCCAGAGCAGCACCAGCCCTAGCAGGCCCCCTTCCAGGCCTGGGAAAGGGGAGCCGGGACCCCTCTTCCCACCTCCAGGGCTGCCGCTCAGGTTCCTCCAGGGCCAGGCAGGCGGCCCCACCATCTGTGACCCGACTGCTCCAGCTAGCGGGCCTCCAGGTCCCCGCTGGATTGGACCCCTGGGCCTGGCTCTGTCTTGCTTTCCAAGGTTTGTCTGTCCTCGAGTCTCCTCCCGGCCCCCTCCCAACCCCAGACTCTAGGCCTCGCCTGAGCCGCTCCCCCTGGGGACACCGGCTCTCACGGTGTCAGGAGTGCACGGTGCCGCAGAGGCCTCTGTGACACCGTCTCTCTCCGCGTCTGTTCGATCCTGTGGTCCCTGAAGGCTCAGCGCCGCTGCGTCGTCCCACGCTGTCCTGGGCCAGGGGCCTCGGGCTGCTGTGGCTATGCGCGATGGGAGAGGCGGGGTTCGTCCAAGGCTTGCATCCTCTGGTGGACTCCCTGGTCCCACGCACAGAACAGCCCCAGTGAGTTGCTCACCTCCAGGAAACAAGGGCACTTCTCTGAGGAGATCAGGATGCCACGTGGGGCCTGCAGGGAGGTCACCACTGTGGCCTCTCAGCACCGTTCCCCTGCTCCAGTGTGTCCCCTGGGAGCCCACCTTCTCTTATTTTTGCCCATGGGGTCTGACTGTGACTGCCCCCTCCCTGGCCCTGGGAGGGGATGTGGCACGCCTTCCTGGCCGCACGGACCTGCTTCCCAGGGCAGGGCCGGGCCTGGGCCCTCTCCTGGGGCACCGAGAGTCGGGAACAGTCTCACATGTGGCTCCACTGCACAGAGCCCAGAGCCGGAGTGGGCGGGCAGGCCAGGGGCAGTGAGGGGCGTGCCCCCTCGGCCTCCCGGTCGGGCAGTGCCACAGCTGACACCGGGCACCTTCCCTGTCACCTGCGCTCAGAGGGCCCCCAGCCCAGGGACATCCCTGCTCCCTTGTTCTCAAGGGTCCTGCCTGACAGCTCCCAGACAGGCTTCCTGTTAAAGTGTCAATAGCAGCCAGCATTTATCAGACGTTTGAGGAAAGTCTGCAGCACAATAAAGACCACAGCAAAGAAAAGGGGAAAAAGGCTCAAGAAGTTTGAGGAATTAGAGAAAAACCTAAAAAAGCAAAAATAATCCATAGGCTCAGAAAGACTGGGGGAGATACTGTGTTTGTATAAGAACAGGAGGCTAGGACAGAGGTCCAGACTAAGTAAGAACTTCTGAAAACAAGGTGGCAAAAAGCCAACAGAACTGAATTACAAAGTGAAGGACATTTTTTTAGGTGAACAGAAACAAGACGGCAGATATAAGAGAAAGGGCGTGGTTTTGGACTCTGAGTCTGATGGAGTCCCCCTTCAGAGGCAGAGGGTCAAGGGCACTCCGCGAGAGGAGCCATGGAGGGAGGCTAATGATCCCTTTCATGAGGAGCTAAGCCTTATCTGTTGAAATGTGAGGGAAGCACAGGAAACAATTTAGACTATTTTATGTTTAAATATTAACATGAAAAATTCAAATGAAATACTAGCCACTGGGACTTCCCTAGTGGGAAGACGTTGCATTTCAATGCAGGGGTGAAGTTTCGACCCTTAGTTGGGGACCTGGGATCCCACATGCCTCATGCCCAAAAAACCAAAACATAAAAACAAATATTAGCCATTGAGCCCAACAGTACATTAAAAGCAGGTCGTCACTCTCAGGTCCAGGTGGTTTCAAGTCTGTGGACACACTTCACTCATTGCTGCACAAAGGGAGAAAAACACTCATGATTTTCTCAGAAAAAGAAGACGGCACATTTCATTTCTTTTTTTGTTTGTTTTTCAGTTTTTTTGATTATGAAAATGTATTCCTGTTGTGCCTTCACTCCCAACACACGACCCTGGTCCTCCTTCTTCCCTTCATGTTTGCTGCTCAGTTGCTTGGTCGTGTCTGACTGCCCCGCCACGGGCCGCAGCACTCCAGGCCTCCCTGGCCTTCACCATCACCAGAACTCGTTCAAACCCACGTCCACTGAGTCAGTGGTGCTATCCAGCCATCTCATCCTCTGTCGCCCCCTTCTCCTCCTGCCGTCAGTCTTTCCCAGCATCATGGTCTTTTCCAATGAGTCAGTTCTTTGCATCTACTGGTCTCATTGGTGGCCATGGAGCTTCCCGGCAGGATGAAGATGTGCCACAGTCCACAGGCCTGAGCAAAAACGAGCCATTTCTTAATTTTTAAATGTCTTTTTTTTAAGTTTTTTTTTAATTGAAATATATTTGACACGTAAAAAAGTGAAGAGGAACTAAAGAGCCTCCTGGTGAGAGTGAGAGGGGAGGGGAAACGGCTTAAAGAGCCTCCTGGTGAGAGTGAGAGGGGAGGGGAAACGGCCTAAAGAGCCTCCTGGTGAGAGTGAGAGGGGAGAGGGGAAACGGCCTAAAGAGCCTCCTGGTGAGAGTGAGAGGGGAGAGGGGAAACGGCTTAAAGAGCCTCCTGGTGAGAGTGAGAGGGGAGAGGGGAAACGTTGGCTTAAAGCTCAACATTCAGAAAACCATGAAGACCATGGCATCTGGTCCCATCACTTCATGGGAAATAGATGGGGGAACAGTGGAAACAGTGGCAGACTTTATTTTGGGGGGCTCCAAAATCACTGCAGATGGTGACTGCAGCCATGAAATTAAAAGACGCTTACTCCTTGGAAGGAAAGTTATGATCAACTTAGACAGCATATTAAAAAGCAGAGACATTACTTTGCCAACAAAGGTCCGTCTAGTCAAGGCTATGGTTTTTCCAGTAGTCATGTATGGATGTGAGTGTTAGACTATAAAGAAAGCTGAGTGCTGAAGAATTGATGCTTTTGAACTGTGGTGTTGGAGAAGACTCTTGAGAGTCCCTTGGACTGCAAGGAGATCCAAGCAGTCCATCCAAAAAGAGACCAGTCCTGGGTGTTCATTGGAAGGACTTATGTTGAAGCTGAAGCTCCAATACTTTGGCCACCTTATGCGAAGAACTAACCCATTTGAAAAGACCCTGATGCTGGGAAAGATTGAGGGCAGGAGGAGAAGGGGACGACAGAGGATGAGATGGTTGGATGTCATCACTGACTCAATGGACATCAGTTTGGGTAGACTCGGGCAGTTGGTGATGGACAGGGAGGCCTGGCGTGCTGCAATTCATGGGGTCGCAAAGAGTTGGACATGACTGAGTGGCTGAACTGAACTGAACTGACACATAACATTTTGTAAATTTAAGATGTCCACCATGTTGATCTGATACACTTACATATTGTTATGTGATTTGATTTCCATCAACATTCATTTGTGGGGGAAAATGCCAAGAAAGCTAGTCATAGAAATGACTTTTTAAACTTGATTAAAGCTATGTTTCAGATAAACCCTCAGCAGATATCATATTTAGTGGAGAGCCTTTAAATATGTTTTGTCAAAAATTATGAGCAAGGAACGCTTCCTACTTTCACCACTTCTGTTGATCACAGGCCTGAGCCCAGGAGACAGCCGTGCCCTGGAGAAGCTGTGGACTCTGTGGTCGACCACTCACCCCCAACGCCCGGAACTGGGGAGCCCTCGCCTCTGCAGAGCGGGGGAAGCAGAGTGTGCTCTGAGGGTGCTGGGCAGGGCTCTGTTCCCCAAGGAGGGGCCGCAGAGCCCGCACATCTCCCCTCCCCTTCCTCCGCTGAGGACTGCGGCCTCGGTGCTGGGAGCTGCTGCCGCCCTCTGAGGACTGTAGGCTGGACACGTAGGCCAGAGGGTGGGTGGAAGGTGGGGAGGGGCGTTCTGGGTCCAAGGTGCTCAGTGGGGCTGCTCTGCTTGCCGTGCACTGCCCACAGCCTGACTGCTTGTCCCCGTTGGTGCAAGAGATTGCTACCTGCATATTTTGTGACTGCAGCTGCATGAGTGTCTTATGGCAGATAAAACTTATGGTAGAAAGTCTCTACCAAAACAAGAAATAGTAGAAGATAAAATGCCATTCACAGTAACAATGGACTCTATAAAAAACCTCCCAGAATGCAAAGGATCTTTATGGCAAAAATAAACAGATCATTAAGGAACATAAAGGAAGAGCCGCATAAATGGGAGAAACAGAGGCAGCACAGCTGGGCGCCCGCCTGGGCCTCCTTCAGACTCAGCCCTAGGTGAGTGTGTGATTCCAGTAAGAATCTCAGCAGAGTTCTTAAAGGAACCTACTGTTGACTGAATTGTGGCCTCACCATTCATATTTTGAAATCCTGTCCCCAGCACCTAAGAATGTGATTATATTTGGAGATGGGTCTTTACAGAGGTTAAAAAAGTTGAAGTCATCAGCGTGGTCCTGACCCAATATGACTAGTGTCCTTATAAGAGGGGATAAGAGGAGATTGGGTCACAGACACGCACCCAGGGATGACCACATGAGGGTGGCTGGTTACAAGCCATGGGTACGGGCCTCAGAGGAAACCAACG
This sequence comes from Bos taurus, assembly GCF_002263795.3. Lineage (NCBI taxonomy): Eukaryota > Metazoa > Chordata > Mammalia > Artiodactyla > Bovidae > Bos > Bos taurus. The sequence continues at coordinate 25,579,294 of NC_037353.1, read as the reverse complement.
CTGCTGCTGCTGAGTCGCTTCAGTCATGTCCGACTCTGCGACCCCATGGACGGCAGCCCACCAGGCTCCCCCGTCCCTGGGATTCTCCAGGCAAGAACACTGGAGTGGCTTGCCATTTCCTTCTCCAATGCAGGAAGGTGAAAAGCGAAAGTGAAGTTGCTCAGTCATGTCCGACTCTTAGCGACCCCATGGACTGCAGCCCACCAGGCTCCTCCATCCATGGGATTTTCCAGGCAAGAGTACTGGAGTGGGGTGCCATTGCCTTCTCCGAAACCAGTGCTGCTGATACCTTATCTCAGATTCCAGGCTCCAGAGTTGTGAGAAAATGCATTTCTGGTGTGTAAGCCAGCCTGTCCGTGGTGCTGTGTTTCCCTGTGCCTTATAGCTTGTTGGATCGTAGACCCCCAGCCAAGGACTGAAGCACAGAACCTAACCACTGTACTGCCAGAGACGTCCCTGTGGTACTCTGTTACGGCAGCCCAAGCAAACTAAGGAACTCGGGGGCTCATACAAAAAGATAAAAGTCAAATTTAAACAAATTTTGAAAAAGCAGTTCAAAGAAGAGGGATTCACCACGTCAGATATTAAGAACTTGCAGACACCATGGTGACAAAGCAATCTAGACAGAAGACAGACCAGTACAGAAAGCAGGTTGTCAGGGACAGAACGCAGGAGCTTGTACATGTGCACAGGAAAGAAACAAGACTGGGAATTTGATAGAGAAAAGGGAGACTGTGAGAAGAACCAGATAGAAATTCTAAAACTAAAGTACATCAGAGAGCCGAGCCCGGCTCATCCCCGGCTGAGGAGCTGTCCCCTGCTCTGGTGCTGAAGTTCCCTGAAAGTGGCAGCTGGCACCTTTGAAGTTTGGCTGCTGCTACTGTGTCTCAGGATGAGGGAGGAGGAGAGGAGCTCGCTGGCTGTGCTGGTGGGAGAGAGCTGTGGCCCACCTGGTGCGTGGGCTGGTGGCGGTGAACAGATGACAGGGTGGGAGGGTTTGAAGTTCCTCCTCCTGCCGCTGGTGCTAGGAGGGGCCGGGAGCCCAGTGGAGTTTGGCCAGGGCCTCATGGATGTCATGGTTCCGGAGGCAGTAGATGATGGGGTTGAGCAGTGGGGTCACAATGGAGTAGACCACAGACACCAGTTTGTTGAGGTCAAAGGAGCTGATGGCGTGAGGCCGGGCATACATGAAGATGGTGGTGGTGCAGAAGAGGGCCACCAGCATCAGGTGGGAAGCGCAGGTGGAGAAGGCCTTCTGGCGGCCAGCTGCTCCTGGGGTCCTCAGCACCGTGGCCACGATGTGGGTGTAGGAGATCACAGTCGCCAGCAGGGAGGTGGCGAGCACAGCGAGGGCTGCCACGAAGTCCAGCACCTCGATGGTGGCGGTGTCAGAGCAGGAGAGCTGCAGCAGGGGTGAGATGTCACAGAAAAAGTGGTTGAGGACGTTGGGGCCGCAGAACCTGAGGCGGGAGATGAGAGCCGTGGACATGCAGGAGGCTAGGAAGCCACCCAGCCAGGCGCCGAGGGCCAGGTGCAGGCAGAGCCTCGAGTCCATGATGGCTGGGTAGTGCAGGGGGTGACAGATGGCCAGGTACCGGTCACAGGCCATGGTGGCCAGGAGGAAGCACTCGGAGGAGCCAAGGGAGAGGAAGAGGAAGAGTTGGGCGAGGCAGCCTGAGAAGGAGATCGTCCTTGCTGAGGCCGAGAGGCCAGCCAGCAGCTTGGGGATGGTGACTGAGGTGTAGAGGGTCTCCAGCACTGACAGATTGGCCAGGAAGAAGTACATGGGTGTGTGCAGTCGACGGCTGGCTCTGGTGGTCACCATAACGACCAGGTTCTCCAGGATGGTCACCATGTAGATGGTGAGGAATGACCCGAACAGCAGCCCCCGCACGTGGCACAGCTCTGGGAAGCCCAGCAGGATGAACTCTGTCACTGGCGTCTCCGTGGAGTCGCTCATAGCCTTCTTGGCAGGGAGGTCACTTCTGAGCGCCTTGAAACAGTGGAGAGAGGAGGTGCGATGTGCGCTGGGCAGGGGACTGGGTCCTGGGAGCTGGTGGGGGCACCATAACCCCTTCTCAGAGTTGCTGCAGCACTGACCACCCCCCACCCTTAACCCAACACACACTTCACCCTGAGCAAACCCCTGGCAGGGGGGCCCCACCTGCACACAAGTGAGCACAAGCATACCTCTCACGTCCACTCTCACGTGGAAGCTCTCAGGTGTGCACTGCTGCCTGTCCCAGCACTGTGCACACAGCCACATGTGGGAGTGTGCATGCCCACGTGCACACACACACACCTCAGTGCATGCCGGCGCACACACACCCAGGCACAACGCACACATGCACACACCCAGGTGCACTCCTGCACACACCCCCAGGCGCATGCACACGCACACATTCAGGTTCACACACACACCCATGTACATGCACACACACAGGCCCGTGTGTGCACACTGCAGGGAGGAGGCCCGCTCTGTGTGCTTGGAGTGCTGTCCTAGCTGTGTGTCCCCACGCTCCCTGGCCTTCTCCATGTGGGCCCCAGAGCACCGCTTCTCCTCACTGTTCTCTGGCCAGGGCTGCTCATCCTCAGGAAGGACACCACTTCCATCAGAAGGCCAGTGGGATCTCCAGGTCTGAGCAAAATCTGGGCCTCAGATTTGTGGGCCTGGGGCTGGGGGTGGGGGGAGGGTTCATCCCCACATTTGGTTTCCCCACGTGGACCTGTCTTGAGCTGGCCTGAGGTCTGTATCCTGTGTTTTCTGAGCTTCAAAGTGGCCTTTGGGAGACGGTGGAAGCGGTCCACTCAGAGCCTTTCAGGGGCCGGGTGGTTTGGGACTTTTAGGCCAGGACACCCAGGAGCTGGGTGTCTGAAGGATGGGTAGGCAGCAGGGAGGCGGCAGGCTGGGGCAGAGCTGGTTCCCGGCCAGCAGGCCCGGCCTCCGGGGCTTCCACGCCTCCTCAGCCCCTCCCCTCACCAGCAGGACCAGGGAGCCCCGTGGGAGGTGGAGGGGATTCCCGGGGCAAGTGGAATTCTTGGGCGACGCTCAGCCTCTTCCTCCTATGTTTACCTGTCCTGCACAGAGGCTGAACCGTGGTGCTCCTGTCTCACCTCGAAGGGGCTCGGGGACCCCCACTGACAGCAGTGGTGCTCAGCCCTGTGGGGAGGGGCTGTAGGAAGGCCCTGGGGGCGCAGGGGGGAGCAGAGAGAATGGAGGGTGCCCCAGTCTCTGGGGATATGAGACCATCAGCGACGTGGCAGAAGAGGCTGAGCCTGCAAAGGGTCTGCAGAACCTGGGTTGGTGCCAGTCTGGACCCAGGGCATCAGAGCTGGGGCTCCAGGAGGCCTCCTCTCTGGGCCGAGCGGTTTGGTGGTGTGTGTCAGGGGAACTCGGAAAGCCTGCCCCTCTAGCACCCCCAAGCCCTTTGCTTTGAGACCAGCCTCCCTTCCCCTCTCCTCGCTGAAGGTGCACCTCCACGTCTCTGCAGGTCTCCAGCCAGGGCCTGGAGAAGCATGCCGAGTCTCCCCCGCTTGCCTTGTGGCCAGGTGGCTTTTATGGTGCTCATTAGTGGCCTTGCCACCCCCCTGGCTTCCTGGAGGACTTTAATTGAGATTTCTCACCCCTGTGGGACTCTCAGAGCAATCTGCAGGGTCCCCAGGGGGAATGTAAGAAGGGAATATGAAGTAAAGGGTGGGGGCTTCCCGCCTTCCCCTCGGGACAAACAGTCTGGCCTGCTGCCTGCCTTCCAGGTGCCCTGGCCCTGGTGAGGCCCATCCTGAGACTCTCAGCCTCAAGGCCCTTTCCTGAGGTTCAAAGGGGAGTGGATGCTACCCAGTAGCATTCATTTTATTTCCTTCCCACACTTGGCATTTATCTATTCATTTAGTTGTAAAATAATGGAACTCTTGTAAACCTATTCTCAACTCGAGACCTAGGAAGTGGCTACTAAGTGGCCCCAGCTTCCCCCCACTCCCCAGGGACCACTCGTGGGGTTCCCCTGCTGCCTGAAGCATTTTAATTATAGATATCGCTTAGTTTTGCTTGTGTGCAAACGCTATGACAAAGGGTCTCATGCTGCCTGCTGTCTTCTGGGTCTTGCTTTTTTGTACGAAGAGCCTTTCTCTTCTTGGTAGCTGTTCTGCATTCGTTCTGACACCTGAGCAGTAACGTTCTGCCATGTCCGCCTGCGTCACAGTTGGTGACCTCGACCTTTGGGCACAGCCCCTGAGCGCCACGCACCAGGATTTCTCTTGGAGCTACACGGACGAGCGGGAGCGCTGGGGGTGAACTTCACATGCAACGTGACAAGAAAATGCCAAGTTCTCTCCTCAGAGTGGCTGTGTGACTTACACTCCTACAATTGAACCACATCCTTTCCGACAGATGGTGTGGTGGATTTCCTAATCTCTGCCAATGTAGAGGGTAAAAATAGTGTTGCACTATGAATTGCCTCTCTCTGCTGCACTTGGCATGGTTAGTGTCAATGAGGGTTTCTGCTTCTGTGAGATGCCTGTGAGTGTGTGTCTTTTGCCCATTTCTCTCCACATTTTACTTATTGATTTGCAGGAGTTCTTTATACACTCTTTTCTAAATTTCTTTATTGAGGTTTAATTTACACAGTGAAGTGCACAGATCTTAGATGCTAAGTTTGGTGAATTTTGATGAATGCACAGATGTGTGAACCTGCACCTCATCAAGATACAAACTTCCTTCAGCTTAGAAGCACCCTGCACGCTCCTTCCCAGTCAACCCTTCACCCCCCACTTCGAGGCAACGCTGCTCTGAGTCTTTTCTTCGTGGATTACTTATTTTCTAGACTGTGACAGAACGGAACCATCCAGTACCCCCTCTCTGTCTGGCTTCTGTCAGCATGTTTTGAGGATGTGTGTTCCAGTATACGGGTAGAACATGGTTATCTGGAAGAGTGTTTTAATATTTTCAAATGTTTGGAGATTTTCTGGACGTATTTTTGTTATTGATTTACTTTAACGAGAGCACACTTGGCATGAATCTGAACCCTGTGAGTGTGAGATTCCTGTTACACTCGAGAACATGGGCCTGTGTTGGTGAGGGACCTGGGTTCACGGGTCTGTTTCTGGGTTCTGCTCCGCTCCGTTTGTCTCTGGGTTTGTCGTCTCTCTGATTCTGCACTGCCTCAATTGCGACAGCTTTGTAGGTTTGAAACCAGCTGGTGTGGATGCTCGGACTACTCTTGCTTTTCAAAATAATTTTTCCTCTTTCAGTTCCTTAGCCTTTCCGTAAATTTTAGATTCAGCTGGTTGATTTTATGCAGTGTTCTGTTGTGATTTTTATTGGAGTTGACCATAATCTAGATCAGTTTGGGGAGAATTAACATCTTTACAATATCGAGTCTTCCAATCCATGAATGTGGTCTATCTCTTCATTTCTTGGTTCATCTTTGATTCCTTTCATCAGTATGTTATCATTTTTATGATGTTTTGCAAACATATTTTTCCCAGTTTATGTCTTTTCTCGTTTCTTTAAGATGACTTTTGATGAACAGAAGTCCTTGGTTTTTCAAAATTATTTTAGAACAGTTTAGATTTATAGAAAAGTTGCAAAGATAGTAAGACAGTTCCCATACATCCCACGCAGAGCTTCTCCTGACGCTGAGGTCTTACATTAGTGTGGGGGTGTGTTTGTTACAATTTACGAACCAATGTGACACATTATTGTCACCTACAGTGCGCACCTTACTCGGCTCTCCTGAGTTTGCGCCCATGTCTTTCTTTCCGTGCCCGGCTCCCGTCCAGGATGGCATCGCATTCAGTTGTCATGTTCCCTTAGTTCCGCTTGGCTGTGGGCTTCGCATACTTTTTTTTTTTTTGACAATTTTGAGGAGTTTGGTAATCTATTTGATAGGATGTCCGCAAACTGGGGCTTGTCTCATGTTGTTCTCATGATTAAACCGAGGTTATGGGTCTTTGGGAGGAAGACTGTGGAGATAAAGTGCCCTTCTCATCATGTTGTGTCTAGACCCACAGCATCAGCAGGGCCGTCACTGCTGTTGACCCTGAGCACGGGGCTCAGGCCGCGAGTCCTTTCCTGCCACGGCGCCCTCCTGCATGCACAGTGTCCTCTCTGGAAGGAGGCCGTCACATCAGCCCACATTTAAGGGTCATACTCTCCCTCCTTGAGACAGATACAGAGGTAAATGACTTGCAGTTCTTCTGCATGGAAAATTTGTCTTTTCTACCCTTTTCTTTCTTTATCCAATCATTCATTTATATCAGTATAGACTCACGGGCATTTGTTTCATATTTTGGTTTATACTCTGATACTATTCTGATTATCTGTTGCTTGAAATATGATAGGTAGCGTTTTGAGTCTGGCTTCTTTCGTCTAGCCTGATGTTCTCAGGGTCATCCACACTGTGGCCCAAATCAGTGCTTCACTCCTTTTTGTGGCTGGATCATATGCTGTTGTAAGTGTGTGCCGCCTTCTCCTTCTCGGTCCACCTCTTAGGGTTATTTGTACCTTCCGGCTGTTGTAAACAGGCTGCTGTGGACGCCTGTGGACAAACACTTGCTTGAGTGCCAGTCTTCAGCTCTCTTGGACATATATCTACGAGTGGGATGGCTGGGTCACGTGAGAATTTTATGTTTAACTTTTTGAGAAACGCCGAATTATTGTCCATAGAGGCTGCGCCATTTTATGTTCTTATCAGAAAGGTACAAGCATTCCAATTTCTCTACATTCTCACCAACACTTGATATTTTCTGTTTTTTAAAAATATATAGCTACCCTAGTGGGTGTGAAGTGGTATCTCATTGTGGTTTTTATTTGCATTTCCTTGATGACTGATGACACGAAGCATCTTTCCACATTGGCCCTCTGTACATCTTCTTTGGAGAAATGTCTATTCAAGTCCTGGCTCATTTTGGATTGGGTTGTTTGTCTTTTAGTTTTTGAGTTGTAAGAGTTTTTTATGTAGTTTACATACAAGGCCCCTATTAGACATATGACTTGCAATGTTTATCCCGTTTTGTATGTTTAGCTTTCTTGATAGTGTTCTTTGGTGCACAAAGCTCTTGATCTTTGTGAATTCCAGTTCATCTGTCTTTTCTTTTGTTGTTCTTGCTTTTCGTGTTTTATCTAAGAATCCTTTGCCAAATCCAAGGTCCTAAAGATTTACTTGTATGTTTTCTTTTGAGGGTTTTATAGTTTTAACTCTCCTATTTTCATTCTTGATCCATTTTGAGTTCATTTTTGTATCTTGTGAGAGGTGGGAGTTGGACTGCATTCTCCTGCAGATGGAGATTTGTTGAGAGGCTACTCTTTCCTCATTGAGTGGTCTTGGTACCCTTGTCAAAAATCAATTGACCATAGATGTATGGGTTTACTTCTCAACTATCAAGCCTATTCTATTGGTCTATAGTCTGTCTTATGTGAATCCCAGAGTTTTGGGTAATAGCTTTGTAAGTTTTGAAATCAGAAAGTGAGTCATATAATTTTGTTCTTTTTCAAGGTTGTCTTGGCTTTTGGGGCCCCTTGCTATTCCATATTAATTTAGAATCAGTTTTTCCAATTTTGAAAGAAAGGCCGTTAAGATTTTGATAGGTGTTTCACTGAGTCTATAGCTCACCTGATGCAGTGTTGCTATGTTAACAATATTAAGTCACTTAACCCGTGAACATAGGCTGTTTTTCCATTTATTCAGGTTTCCGTTAGTTTTCCCACAGTGTTTTGCAGTCTTCAGTGAGCCTTTCCCTCCCTGGTTAAATTTATTTCTAGATATTTTATTCTTTTGGATGCTGTTACAAATGGAATTGTTTTCCTAATTTCCACTTTGAATTGGTCATTGCTGTTTCAGGAACACAGCCGATTCTGCATGTTGATTTTTCACTCTGAAACTTTGCTGAATTTCTTTATTAATCGTGGTAAGTGTTGGGGTATAGACTCTGGGATTTTCTGATAACGAGTCTGGCTGTCTGGAGACAAGGGTACTGTCAGCTCCTCCTTCCGGGTCGGGCGCCTCTCTCTGTTTACTTGCCCCGTTGCTCTGGGGGGAGCGCTGCTGTCTCACCCCCTTGGCCCTCGCAGCGTCTCCTGGCAGTGCTGATGTCAGCTGTGGGTGTAAGTGTCCTTTATCATGTTGATGAAGGTCTTTTCCATCACTAGTTTTCTGAGTATTTTTATCATGAAAAGATGTTGAATCTTGTCAAATATTTTCCTGCATTGAGTTGATTATGTGTCCTCACCCCTTCATTCTATTAATGTGGTATAAATATTGATTTTTATATTGAATCATCCTTGCATTCCTGGGATGCAAGGTCAAATCCCGCTGGTCGCAGTGCGTAACCTTTTAATATGCCATTGGATTTGGTTTTCTTGTATTGAGTTGAGGATTTTGCATCTGTATTTGTAGGTATTGGTGTGGAGTTTTCTTGTGGTGTTTTTGTCTGACCGTCTTATCATGGTCATGCTGGCCTCCCAGAACACATTAGGAAGTGTCCCCCCTTTCTGTTTTTTGGAGAATTTTGAGAAGGGCTGGTGTTGATTCCTCGGTAGCCGTCTGGCAGACTTGGTGAAGCCATCTACCTAGTCCTGGGCTTTCCTCTGTTGGGAGGAGGAGTTACCGATTCAATTTCTGTACCTAATGTAGGTCTGTTCAACTTTTGTATTTCTTTTTGAGTCGGGGTTGGCATCTGTGTGTCCAGGAACCTGCCCCTGTCTTCTAGGTCCTCTGCCCCCTGGCACAGCACTGCTCACAGTGCCCCCTGCTTCCTGTTTGCTCTGTGGAGTCAGCAGTGATGTCGCCACACCCATTTCTTATTGAGTTGGCGGCATCTGCTGTCCCCTTAGGGAAAGGTTTAAAGGTTTGTTGACTTTGCTGATTTTGAGAACTGACTTCTGGTTTTATCAATTCTCTCTGTTGTTCTCTGCTCTCTGTTTCACTTACCACCTTGAGGTTCGTTATTTTCTCCTTTCCACTGACTTTGAGTTAGGTTTGCTCTTCTTTTTCTGGTTCCTTAGTGTTTTAATTTTATTGGTTTGAGATTTTTCTTCTGTTAAAAATGTAGGTGTTCACTCCTGTGTACTTCCCTTTAGTCACACTGCTTCCGTACGTCCCATAAACTGGCATGCTGTGTTTTCATTTTCAAAGATTTCCATCTTTCACAAAATTTTGTATCTGGACTTTATCGTTGAGCATGGTTGGAGGTAGGCACTCATCCCACATCAGTTTTCTAGTATTTGAAGAGTGCTTTCTGTTCTCTGTTATCTGCGCAGCTGCCTCTGTTCTGCGTAACATTCTCTGAATGCCTGACTGTGTTTCTCAGGTTCTGTGTTTGAATCATACTTGTGAATGAGTAGTTAAGGCGCGGACGCCCTCCATGCCCAGGTAGCTGAGGCGCGGACGCCCTCCATGCCCAGGTAGCTGAGGTGTGACGCCCTCCATGCCCAGGTAGTTAAGGCGTGGACACCCTCTATGCCCGGGCACATCTTTTGTGCTGAGTCTAGTCAGTTTCTGTTTCGAGTCTTTCACTTCTTTGTAAAACTTGCAGTTTCCAGGCTCCATCTTCTCCACAGCTGGAGCCTGCCTGACCCCAGATTTTGTCTTTAATACACTGCTGTCCATAAAGGCAATGGGCCTCCCTCCTGTCCTTCTCCCTCTGTCCCTTCCTCCCCATCCCTACCTGGAAGTCCCAGGGGAGAGGCTGGGCTCAGGGAGGGGAGGCCCAGGACCACCCAGTCTGGAAGAAACCCAGCCTCCTCACCTCTGGCCATTGCTTGCTAAGCCACACAGCATCTTGAGGGAGACGTCTGGCTTTAGGCAGCTGGAGGTCACAGAATGAGGTTCATATTTTTTGAGGTTTTCAGGCAGAAGATCAGCAGAGTAAGATGGGGCTGGACCAGAGTTTGGTTCTGTCAGAACCAGGCTCAGAAACTGAGGAGGAATCTGGGTGTGGGACAACCATATGTGGGTTCCCAGGTGTGAGCCAACCCACAGGAGCCCAGGTGTACCCTGAGGCGAGATGGAAGCCTGGTTGTCCTGGGCCCTGAGGGGGCCATGGGGCCTCGAAGGTGGCTGGGAGGTGCTCGGTCAGCGCTGGTTAGCAGAGTGGCCAGCACCACGGACAGCGTCACTCTGCCTGCTGAGAGGGTTTTCCTGGCGGGGCCCTGAGTGGCCAGGGAGAGGGCAGATCCCGACGACTGATGCTGTGAGATGTGCACACGCACTGCCACACACAGACACTCACACCTGTGACTCAAGCGCCGTGTGGGGGCAGTCACGACACATGCACACCATCTGCAGTCGGGGTGGGTTGGACCAGACACGGTTACGGATGGACCGTCTCACACACGTGCAGGTCTGCCCCAATGCACCATAGATTACTTCACTTAAAACGAATTTCCCCCAAACTAAACTAAAGCTGAAGCACATACATAAACATACTCACGTGGATGATATCTGCCCACACTAGATTCATACCAGTTACTCTAGTGATCAATATTCCCAATGATTAATAACCTAAAAGACACAGCTAAAAGCAATATTATCACAAGTTACATATGGTTTCAGCACCTTTGAGTTTAAAACTTCTATTGTGTGTTTTCACATTTTGCCTCTTCAGGGCACATTCAGGGACTTTCCATTTCCATGGAGGAAGTTCTATCTAAAGTTCATGTGTCTGGTGAGTGACATTATTTCTGGCATCTTTTTAACAGCCACTTTCCAGTTTTATCTACTTTCCAGCACCTCCAGGGGTGGGCACACCTGTCACAGGCGACTGCCACCTCCCCCGCCCCTGTTGCCCCTCCCGCTGAGTCGCGCTTTGCTCTCACACTGCGCACTCAGCAGTGACTCCTCTTAGAGAAGGAGAATGAGTCTGACAGAACAGGGGCTTGACTGAAATGTGGTTTATCCATCAGCTTTACCAGGATGTCAGCATTGGAAAGAAATGCTGTGCTGCAGAATCTTTAAAAGGGCAGGTGGTGGCATCATTATTTTTGACCCGGGAATCCATGTCTTACATGACTTTACAAGGAGACACACACAGGACTTCACGTTTGCAATCAGACAAATTGGAAGCAGCCCCCACACCCGATGATGGGATCCAGGTGGAGGGCGCTTGCCTGGGCAGGGATGCAGACAGAGGCAAGTCACGAGCAGGGCCTGGAAGCATGTCCTAGGCGGTGTGAGCACATCGTGATAAAACAAAACATCCATGAAGAATGTCAGGCGAGTTCCTCACGAGACTATCTTAAGCAGTGACGTCTGGGGGTACAGTGGGACTTAGACTCTGTATATACTTCTTTTTTTTTTTTTTTGCATATACTTCTTTGCAGTTAAAATTCCCTAAAAAGCATAAACTTATGTATCACTTTGAAAAATAAAACCAATGATCATACAGTAATGTGGAAACACGTAATAGCAATTATGATGCAGAATTATTTTTTGGATGACTGCTGAAAGATAAAGATTTTCATTACAACTGCCTGTCACAAGTAAAACATGGCTGTCCTTTGTCTCCAACTGTTCCTTAAAATGCATTCAGACGGAGACGTTTCCAAATCGCTGACTTTGCAGACGACTGTCAGGTAAGGGGCGGCCTCCTGTCACTTTGGGCTGCAGAGCAGACTGTCCTGGGAGGCAGACTGTCTGGACAGGACAGCCACGGGGGGTGTGGGGCAGGTGGGCGTTCTGTGGTCAGCACAGAAGCGCACCCCCTCCCCGACAGCGTCCACATCGTCCTCCCGGAACCTGTGAGAGTGCTGCGGCACTCGGACGAGGGCAGCTGGAGCCGGGAGTCCCTGGACGGCCCGAGTGGGCTCTGTGTCATCACAGGGCCCTTAAAGGTGGAAGGGGGCTGGGGGAGACACGACCATAGGAGAGTGTCAGTGAGATGCTGACGGACTGGCTTTGGAAAGGAGGAGGGGCCACAAGCCCAGGAATGCAGCGGCCTTCAGGGAAGAGGTGAGGAAAGCACTCTCCCCCAGAGCCTCCAGAAGGAACCAGATATTCTGGTCCCTGGAATTTAGCCCAGAGAGACCTGCCTGGAACGTCTAAGGTGTAGAGCGTAAGAAAACAAATTTGTGTTGTTCTCGTCCACTTGCGGGTATACGTGTGCTAAGTCACTTCAGCGTGTCTGACTCTTTGCGACCCCATGGACTGTAGCCCTCCAGGCTCCTCTGTCCATGGGACTCTCCAGGCAAGAATACTGGCATGGGTCGCCATGCCCTCCTGCAGGGCTCTTCCGGACCCGGGGATGGAGCGCACGTCTCCTGCACCTCCCGCACGGGCAGGCGGTCTCTTTGCCGCTGCTCCGCCTCTAGACCACGCTCAGTGGCAGTTTTTTGCAGCAGCCACAGGAACCTCACGCATGACCTGATTTCTTCTTCCTCAGTTCAGGGTGCAGTGAGGGGTGGGGACATGTTGCGGGGGCACCTGGGAGCCAGCTTTGTGCTGCTTTTGGGTCTGGCAGTGGGTTGGGGCCCTTGGGCCCCTTCCTGGTCTTCCCAGGCTCCTCTATGGACCCTGATGCGTCCCCAGGATGTCCTGGGGTGTCTTCTTGGGGGTTCTGGTGCCCCCCGGGGGTACATCAGCCCAGAAGAGCTGCCACCTCCCTTCCCTGGTGAACTCAAGGCCACTCCTCCCCCCAGCTCCCTGCTCCAAGGCTCTCCCTGCCCCCCACTCCAGGGTTCCAACCAGACTGGCAGACCCCTCCCCCCACAAAAGCAGAGTGTCTGCACAAACTCCTCCTCTCTCGGCTCCTTACTAACCATGGCCACCCCCTCCACCCTCACTGGGTGAGAGGTCCAGACCCCAGACCGGGCTCTGACACCGTGAGAGGCCACGTGTCTCCCGGTGCCCGCGTGGCGTCCGATTGCCGTCACGTCAGCGACGCAGCGGAACGCGGTCAGGACAAGCCCCATTCTAACCCTCAGTCAGCGCTCTCACTTTTCTTCTTCTAAACACGCTGCTGCAGGACATGCTGCATTATTACAGGCCACTAGGATGAGACACGCTCACGGGCCCTCAGCTTCTTCCGCACCGCCTCACATTCACTCCCAGTGCAGGGGCCGCTGGGACACACCAGGGCCCCATCATGGAGAAGGCGGCGCTGCTCACCAGACCACAGTGGGGGCCAGACCTGCAGAGGACCTGGGGGCACCCAGCCCAGCGTCAGGGGCGGCCTTTCTGGAGATAACCCTGCTGGGCCTTGTCACCTCTTGAGTGGCCTTGTCAGTGCAGATTATGGATTTGAAGTACACTTCATCATAAGGAAGTTATGCAGAAATATAGGCAAATACTTCTGGTCGACGTGTGTTTCCAAGGGCTTTAGTTACAATAAGAGGAATGGGAAGTCCGATCTTCGGACCTGGAGTAGTTGAGGGAAGAGAGGGCAGTGAGCTCACGAAACGTGGGCCGTGTGTGGTGTAAGTTGTGACGCAGGAGGTGCATCTTATGTCGAATGTTTCATCACACAAACAGTGCGGGGACTTTTAGAGGCAATGGGGAATGTTTCACAGGTGGACGGTCATCTCCAGACTCATCAAGATGTGTCCGTCACACATGTACGGCTGCTTTGTTTGTCAACCATATACCTCAATTTAAAAAAAAAAAAAAAAAGAAAGAATGAGAATTCAGCAGTGTTTCTCTAACATGAGCCCTGAAAGTGGACGGGGGAAAACAAAAACACAAGGGTGGGCACGCGTGACACACCTCATCTTCACACTCACCTGTGCTTTGAGAAGCCTTTCTTCTGCACCTTCCAAACTCCTCGAGTTGGGTAGGCTTGGGGAAAGTTTGGTTTATTGAAGCAAACAGAAAGTGGCCCTCTTGTTCTGTTAGACAAGGTGGCAGCCCTGCATGGTGCCAGTTGACGAGGCCACGCTCCCACCCGGGGAGCCTGCTGCCAGCTTTTAATGAGCTTCCAATTAGGGACAGACAGACATCTGTGTGACAGACACGGTGCTGCTGGAGTCCCCAGGGCGGATGACACTTGAGGCTGAGCATGGGTGGCTGAGGTCAGTGGTCCCATCAGAGCCCCTCTGGCTGCTGCCCACCTGCCAGGTGCCGACGGCAGGGGGGCATACTGGGGGTGGGAGCACACTGCCCCTGGAAGCGGTGTCCCCGCCTCTGGGGCTCAGGCCCCTGGTGACTAACAGCACACAGCCTGCCTGTGGCCGACCCCACACACCCCAGGTGCACCCCGCACGTGCTCGCAGAGCCCCAGGGTGGGCTCTCCCGCCTGGTCCCCGGCGGCTCCTCCTTCCAGCCACAGCTTCCTCCTGTCCTCGCTGGGCTGGGGTCCCTGCCTTGGGGAGCATGAAGCAGTCTCCAGCTGGGGTCTTGTTGGAGCGGCTCTTCCTGGAAGGCTTGGGCAGTGGTGGAGGTGGGGCTGCCTGTGGGTTGCCTATCAAACTGTGGGGTGTCCTCACCCATTTCCAGAGAGGAAACTGAGATACCGAGCATCTGCCAAGAGCACCAGGGTCTACTGTGCCCCTCAGGGTGCTGGCCCTGCAGCAGACACGGTGGGGCTCCAGGCAGGAAGCGGCTCCCAGGAGGACCCCAAGGGCAGGAGGCCCCTCAGGACACTGGGTGCCACCGGGGACCACCCCCAGGCCCCCCCAGAGCCCCGTGGACCACTCCCAGGCCGCCCCAGCGCCCGGGGCCAGGATCTTGCTCCTGAGTAATTGGCAAGAGGGTCCTTGCAGGCCTGAGCCCCAGGGAGGCCAGAGGGAGGGCAGAAGCATCTGAGAGCGAGAGGGCTGCCTCTGGGCTTGGCTCTCCCTGCTGGTGGTGGCAGGAGGACACCCTTCTCACCCGGGTGCCTCTGCTTCCTGGGCCGTGTGCCAGAGTACCAGCGGCCCTGCTGATGCCCAGCGGGGTGCAGGGGAGATGCTGCCCTGGAAGAGCTGGGGCGGCAGGTGCCTGCGGCTGCGATGAGTCGAGTCCGGCAGCCTGAGGAGCAGCACGATGGCAGGGGCGCCTCTGCTTCCTTCCCCCAAGGCTGAGCCAGTGCTGGCCACCCTGAGTGACCAGAGTCAGGGGTGTGAGCGTCCAGTGTGGGTGGCAGGCCAGGGCACCTTCCCTAGCACCTGAGATCTCCTTCTGGCCACTGCCGTGAACCTACTGGGGCAGCATGAATGGTTTGGCTGCTCCCTGGGGGCCCAGAGTAGCCTGTGACCCCATTCCTCTGGCCACATCTACAGAGGAGGTGGGCAGCAGAGGCAGGTGGCTCAGCCAACAGGGGGTCTTCAGCCAGCAAGAGGCAGCCCCCACGGGCATGGCCCCACCTGGAAAGTTCTCGGGGGCCCATGCTCAGCCTTCTGGTCTCCAGGTGGCTTCAGGGGGATGTGTCCTGGAGCCTGCTCAGACCCCAGGTGAGTGACCCCTCATCATGCCATGTCCCCATGAGCTGATCTGCAGGGAGACACCCCCCTTCCCCATGGTGGGCTCATAGTGCGGCCCCCATTTAGTCCCCCTCCCCCGTGGTGGACTCAGAGTGAGACTCTCACTTAGTCCCACCTTCTCAGCTTCAGGAGACCCTTGAAACGAGGCGGACTCTGAAGGCTCTGGGTGTCCTCACTGTGTGCACGCACACTCCCAGGCACACACACACACGCATGTGCGCATGTGCACACACGGGAGAGCAGCCCTGTGTCTTCACCTCCAGGGCACAGCAGTAGCCACCCACAAGTCATGGGACATTCAGAAATTCAGGCTGGAGGATTCTTAGAGCTCCAGGCAGGGCAGGCTTGCCAATTCTGTGCAGTTCTGTGCTCCCTGCGGGTTGCGGGGCCTGGGCTTGTGAGCAGTGCAGGGGGTACAGGCCCCGCTGCAGCCCACAGGGGTCTGTGCCCACCCAGGGGTCCAGCAGACAGCCGCAAGGAGCACTCTGGCCCCCAGGAGTTGGCGTCTGGGATGGGGTCGCTGTCTTGCCAGGACATGGCCCAAGGGGTCCCCTCCTGGGACCTGGTGGGTGTGCCGGCCTCGTCCACACAGATGCAGAGCCTCTGAGGTTTGCTTTTGTCTGGACACCACCACAGGGCTCTAGGGCATATCTCTGGATGTGTCTGGAATGTGGGCCATCTTGCTGGGCTCTGATTAAGGTCAGCTGCCCTGGCTTCACTGTGGGGCTGGGAGCGGGTCACAGCCAAGCGTGTCAGGGCTGTGGCACAGGGTTTCTTGCTCTCAGATCCCAGAACAGAGGCAGTGAGCGCCTTCCTGCCCAGGTCACCAGTGACAGTAGACAGAGAGCAGGGAGCCAGAACCTGCTATTTATAAGGTGGCTGGGGTGGACGCCCTTTCCCTGCTCAACTCCAAGGGGTTATTTAAAGGTTATTAAAAGGGGACTTGGGCAGGACTCCTAGACCGGTTCCTGATCTATGCCCAGACTCTGGTGTGAGCAGGGCAGTCACTGTGAAACACCAAGGGACCCCAAGTCCATCAGGAACGAGACTAGTGCTCCAGGAACTCCAGTGCTCCAGGAGCAGAAAGCTGGTCCAGGACCAGGCTTCTGAGAGTACGCGGTGCCCACGTGTGTGCGGGGCAAGTGTGTGACGCGCAGGGGCAAGGACGGTGGGCACCACCTCGGGAGCCCCGTGCCCAGGGGTCCAGCACGTGGACGCGTGGACCGCAACCTGCCCCGCCCTGCCTGCCGTGCGGAGGCCGCCGGTTCTGGACTCTGGGTTCTTGTCGGTGCGGTCGAAACCCACGAAGGGTTCCGAGAAGCGGTGGGCGGCACCGAGGGACTGAGAGCTTCTCCAGTGGGTCTCCTGCCCCACCCAGCGACCTCGGCTGCGGCCAGAGCAGCGCTGGTGGCAGCCATCTGCCTCCTGGCTTTCCCCGTCTGGTGGGTAGAGCAGCTCCCCCGGGGTGCCTCTGAGGTGGTCATCCTCGGGGATGGGGCGGTTTCATGGCACATCGCGATAGGAATGCTTTACTAGGAATCAATCTGCTTTGTTGGATAAAAATGTCCCAAATTGGGCCATACGTAATTTCATTTGTGAAAAGCTCTAGAATAAGGAAATGCCCCCCAACCCCACGAGGAGTCTAGAATAAGGACAGCCCCAAGGAAGGGATCTAGACCAAGATCCTCCTCGGCCAGCAGGTGACAAACGGCCGGACCCGAGTCCACGCAGCGCTCTGGGCTGCTCCGCTGCAGCGGGTGCTTCCCGTCCACTGTCCCAGGCCGGTCTGGGGCCCTGGGGTTAGAGGGCAACGTGAGTAGAGCCAGAGAGCGGGGAGGGGGCCTCTTCTCCAAAGCCCCCCGGAGGGCTTCTGGCTGCCGGTCCCTCTTGCTGGCCTCACGGGGCCTGTGTCCTGATGGGTGTCATGGCCTGGGGCCGCAGCCAGAACCTGTCCGCTGGGGGCCCGTTCATCTTGCTGGGCTTCCCGGGGCCCGGGGCCTCCACGTGGAGCTCTTCCTGCTCACGTACGTGCTCACGGTGGCCGGGAACCTGGCCATCCTCTCGCTGGTCGGGGCACACCGGCGCCTGCAGACGCCCATATACTTTTTCCTCTGCAACCTCTCCTTCCTGGAGATCTGGTTCACCACGGCCTGCATGCCCAAGACGCTGGCCGTCTTTACCTCACGCAGCGGAGCCATCTCCTTCTCAGGCTGCGCTGTGCAGATGCACTTCGTCTTCTCTCTGGGCTGCACCGAGGACTTCCTGCTGGCCGCCATGGCCTACGACTGCTACCTAGCCGTCTGCCTGCCGCTGCGCTACGGCAGCTTCATGACGCCCGGGTTCTCTGGCCACCTGGCCCTGGGCTCCTGGCTCTGCGGCTTCTCGGCCATCATCGTGCCCACGGCCCTCATCAGCCGCCTTTTTTCTGTGGCTCACGGGTCCTCAACCACTTCTGGGACATCCCGCCCTGGATCGTGCTGCCTTCTGCGTCATCCTGGGCTTTCGCGTCATCATGCTGGTCTACGACGTCACCACGCTGGGCGTCATCACGCTGGTCTGTCATGTCATCACGCTGGGCGTCATCACGCTGGTCTCCTACGCCCACATCGTGGTCACCGTCGTCAGGACGCCCTCGCTGCAGGGCCGGCCCCGGGCCTTCTCCGCCTGCTCCTCCCACCTCGCGGTGGTCCTCATCTGGTATGGCCCAACTGTCTTCCTGCACGTGAGGACCTTGGTGGAGAGCTCGCTGGACTGACCAAGGCTGTCGCCGTGCTCAGCACCACCGTCACCCCGGTGCTGAACCCCTTCATCTACGCCTTGAGGAACGAGGATGTCAAGGAGGCTCTGCGGAAGGGGGTGTGGCGGACATGAGGCCCTGGGGCCTCTCTACCCTGGAAATGGCACCCTGATCTCACCGTGTGTAGGGCCCTTGGGCATGCCAGGGAGGCAGCGCCCACCCCGGCCTCAGGAGCTCCTCTGGGGCTTGAGCCCCTGCTTGGTCTGGGCCTTGGGGCTGACGGCCCTTGTCAGGAAGGAGCGGGCCGTCTCGCACTTTGGATTTCTCTCTGCTGCTAATGCCTGCAGCCGGTGAGCTGTCCCTCAGTGGAGGCTGGGAAGGTTGTCCAGGAAGGGGAGAACCCAGAGAAACAGGGTGCAAATCTCTGCGGAAGCCTGGCAGCCTGTGGGGGATGTTTGGGTCAGTGTGCGGGTGTGCCTCACTTTGGGGAGCCTCAGAGCACACCACCAGGTCTCACACCCTCCTGGGGGCCAGGTGGTGGAAACTGCGGGCCTCAGACGGAGGGGGCTTGGTGAGGCCTCTGAGTGGATAAGCTGCACAAGATCCTCGGGGGCCCAGAGGCTCAGTGAGGGGCCTGGTCTGGCCTGGCAGCTCATCAGGATGTATCCTGGGAGCATGCGTGGAATTAAAGCTGACTCTGAAGCTGGGAGTCTGGATGCAACTGTCTGTCAGCGTGACTTATGCAGGTCATGTGGCCACTCTGAACCTCTGTGTCTTCATCACTATGTGGGGATTGTGAGAGTGTGATCCCACGGAGCCCTTTGAGTACTAAAGGAGTTGGTGTGTCTCCAGTGCTGAAAATAGGGCCTGACAGGGAGGCTATTGTTTCTTTTCATTCAGGCAGCGTGATGGACTGGGCTCCCCAGGTGGCTCTAGCGGTAAAGGACCTGGCTGGCAATGCGGGAGACGTAAGAGATGCGGGTTAGATCCCTGGGTTGGGAAGATCCCCTGCAGAAGAAAATGGCAACCCACTCCAGTATTCATGCCTGGGAAATCCTATGGGCAGAGGAGCCTGGTGGGCTGCAGCCCATGGGGTCACAGAGTTGGACACAACTGAAGTGACAACACACACTCACACACACACACTCTCACAAACTCAAACACACACAGACACACACACACTCTCTCACACACACACACTTACACACACACTCACACACACACACGCATGATGCACTGGTGCCCTCCACCAGTGTCCACCCTGGTCGTCCAGCCTCAGGGCCCCTGAGAGGGCTGGATTCCTGCCAGCTGGGTGGAGAGTGAGGGAGCCCCAGCCCTGAGCTGCCCAGGGCCAAGGGCTGCACAGCTGTCTCTCAGGGATGGGCATGGGCCCAGGGCCACTGTGCAGGGCACCCCAGGCCTGCCTGGTGCTGCTGGTGTGCTCGGGGGCCTCTGGGGGTGCTGGAGCCCCCGCAGCTGGAGTGCACCGGGCCTGGGCTTTCTGGTGGGTCTTCTGACCCCTCAGCCTCCGCTGGAGCATGACCTCTGGAGCTCATTGAAGACCCTCCACCCACTTAAAACTGCTCCTGGCCACCCACCTCACCTGAGGGTGCCGATCGGTGCCCCTGCCCCTCTTTACTTGTTCACCATCTGGTCTCCCCCTAGAAGGAAGTGCAGGCGGTGGGGGGGAGGGCTCCGATGGCTTCTCCTTGCTGTGACCCAGGCCCACAGCAGGAGGGTCCCTGCAGGAGTGGGTGGCGTCTGCCCAGCTGAAGAACCTCTCTCACTGCAGAAAAGTCAGGGTTCCTGGAGGCCCCTTCCCCGGAGGCCAGAGCAGAAGGACACATTTGTCTGTCATCTGTGGGTAATGATGCTTCTGTAGTCTTTGTGCTTTGTGAAGTTATTTTACAAATAATGAATTAAAGTGTGCCGCGATTCATGGGGTTGCAAAGAGTTGGACACGACTGAGCGACTGAACTGTAATGTAATCGGTTCCCATGTTTGTTAAGCTGATGGGATAAGTTCGGAACACCCCAAGTTAGATTGGCACCCTTCCCTGCGAGATCCGTTCTGCTCCGGCCCTCCTCGTCTCCAGCCCACAGCCCCGCCCTCTGCCCCATCCCTGCCCTTTGGCCCTCATTCTCAGCCAGTCGTGGAGGATTTCTGTGCTCAGGGCCGTGGGCTCCGGCCCTCCTGGTGCAGGTCAGGACGTGGACTGCTGCCTCTATCTTCCCGCCTGGGGGAAGGCAGAGGTCCTTGCCTATGAAGGCCCGATCTGAGCCAGCCTCCAGATGCTCCCAGGCCCTGAGGCCGTTCCTGGGCAGAGGAGGGGAGGGGCCAGGCGAAGCCCTTGGCTGCTTTTGTCCCAAGGGCCGTGAGTCCCTGGGGAGGACTGCGCGTCCTGGAGGCGCCGTCCTAGGCGCCTTCTCAGGCTTGGGAATTAGGTGGTATTTGAAAGCCTAAAGGCATGCTGAGAGCCACGCCTTTGCTGTCACAAAGTCTGGAAGTGGGAGACACTTTAGAGATTCCCCTCCCTGGGGAGTGTGGTCTGGGGACCAGGGAGCGGGGCCCTGGGCTGGCCTCTCTGGGAACTGCCTCCCTCTCCAGCCCCTCCTGCCTGCATGTGGGGTGGTGGTCACACCACATTGGCAATGTTTTGGATTTTAGACATTCTGCTGAGTGTTTAGTGGTATCTCCTGGTTGCTTTAATCGATAGTCCTTAATAAGCATCTTTTCACATGCTTATTTGCCTTCTACATAACATCTTTGGTGGGGTGTCATTCAGATCTCTTGCACATTTTTTTCTCTCTTTTTTTTTTCTTGCACATTTTAAAACTGAGTTGTTTTCTTATTGTTGAAGTTTGTATATTTTGGATACAAGCCCTTCGTCAGATATCTTTTGAAAACATTTTCTAGCTTGTAGCTTGTCTTTTCCCCTCTCTTGGCTGTGTATTTTGCAGGGAAGAAATATTTATTTTTCATAATGTTTGACGTATCAATTTTTTATTTCATGGCTTTATTTCATGGCTTGATGTATCTTAGAAAGTTACCACCAAACCCAAGGTCGCCTTGATTTTCTCTTGTTACCATCTGGAAGTTTCATAGTTTTGCATTTTAAATTTAGTTCTGAGATCTATTCTGAATTAACTTTTTGGTTGAAATGTGTAAAGCCACTGTCTAGATTCTTTCTTTTTTTCCTTTTTGTATGTGGATTCCCTATTGTTCCAGGGCCGTCTGTGAAGAGACTGTCTTTACTTCACTGTGTTTCCTTTGCCCCTGCATCAAAGAGCAGGTGACTGCATTCGTGTGGGTCTGCTTCTAGGCTCTGTATTTCTGTTCCATCGATCTACTTGTCTCCTCTTTACCAAAATCCACACCGTCTTGATTTCCGAAGCCTTATAACACACCCTGAAGTTGGCTAGTGTCAATCCTCCCCCTTTGCTGCCTTTGCTGTGGTGATGCTGAACCGCAGAACCAGTTTGTTGATATCTACAAATTAACTTGCTAGAGTTCTGATTAGAACTACACAGAATTTATAAATAAAACTGAGAAGAACTGGCATCTTAACAACTTGAGTCTTTTATCCATGAACATAGACTATCTCTCCATTTATTTAGATTTTCTTTGATTTTATTCATCAGAGTTTTCTAGTTTCCTCTCATATAGGTCTTGTACACATCATGTTAGATTTATACCTGAGTATTTCAGTTTTTCATGTTTATGTAAATAGTATTGTTTTCAGTTTCACATTCTGATTGCTTATTGCTGTTATATAGGCATATATAAAAGCAATGGATATTATATATTAACCTTGTATCCTGCAACCTTGCTGTAATTATTAGTTACATACATCTTTAAAATTGCTTTTCTAAATTTTATTTGGAAAAGAATTTTGTTTCTTTCTTTTCAGTTGATATCCTTTTATTTCCTTTTCTTGTCTTATTACACTAGCTGGGACTTCCCATACGACACTGATTAGAATTGCTGAGGTGGCACATTTTTGCCTTTTTCCAGTCTCAGGGTGGAGGGTATTTAGGTTTCACAGTAAAATATGACTTTTTTTTGCAGATGTTGTTTACCGAGTTGAGGAGGTTCTCTTCCATTCCTAGTTTGCTGAGCATTTGTGGAACAAAATTTGAATGGTTATTGGATTTTGTCAAATGCTCTTTTTTTCCATCTAGTGGTATAATCAGATGATTTTTCATCTTTAGACTTTATATGATAGATTACATTAGTTGATTTTCAGATGTCCAACCTAGAATAAATTTCACTTGGTTGTGGTATATAATTTTTTAAAAGGCATTGTTGGGTTTGATTTGCTAATATTTTGTTTATGATATTTGCATCTATGATCATGAGCGAGACTGATCTACAGTTTTGCTTTCTCGTGACGTCTTTGTCTGGTTTTGGTGTTAGGGTGATGCTGGCCTTGTAGACTGAGGTAAGAAGCAACAGGGACATGATGAGATGGTGGCTGCAAAGGTGGGGAGGAGACCTGAGGGTGGTGACACCCAGATATGGGGTGAGGAGCGGAGGGTGGGACACTCTCTGGTTGCTGTCTAGGGGATGGTGGAGCCTCGAGTATCTCATCACCTTGGCCACATCAGGACACACTCGTACCATGATGCAGCTGACTGCAGTCTGGCCCCACTCTTGGGAGCATCCTTCCCTCTTCTACTGACACCACGTTCTTTCTTAAACCTCAGTTCTTGGCTTTCCTCCTCCACCCTGTGCTCCCAGGGGCCCCACATCCATTCTTGGGGCAACTGAAGCCCCTGCAGAGCCACAGGGTCAGTCATGCTCATGACCTGCCCACTGCCTCCCCAGTGGATAGCCTGTGACTGAAGGACTCCACTGGCCTTTGAGGCACACCTTCGTCCTAAAATGGGCTTCCCTGGTTTCTTAAACAGTAAAGAATCTGCCTGCAATTCAGGAGACCAGGGTTTGATCCCTGGGTTGGAAAGATCCCCTGCAGAAGGGAATAGCAACCCACTCCAGTATTCTTGTCTGGAGAATTCCGTGGACAGAGGGGCCTGGCAGGCTACAGTCCATGGGGTCACAGAGAGCTGGACACACCTGCCTGACACTCTCCCCTGAGTGCAGGTTGGTGCCCCAGGTCTTCACTTGGGCTCTGTGGCTTTTGTGGACGTGGCTGTGTCTGGCCTTGGTTTCTGTTTGGACCATCTGGTCTGAGGGTGTCTCTGAGACTGTGAATAGGGCCCTCCATCCCCTAAGCTGTGTTGGGTGACTCCTGACTCTATCCTAGGTCACCTATGGGATGGGAAGCAACACACAGGGTCTTCCTGGCAAGTGTCAATTTCCCCAGACTGTGAGTCTCTTGAGGGCAGGAGTCAGTGGCATTCATCCATGTCCCACACTCAGCACTGTCGTCCACCCCCCACGGGCCCAGTCATCCACCCGTCCATCCATCCGTCCACCTGTCCACTCTTTATCGTCCATCCATCCATGCATCCACTGTTCTGTGTGTCCACCCATCCACCATTCACCCATCCATCCATCCATCCATCCTTCCACTAATGTATCTGTCCATCCATCTACCATCCATCCATCCATCCACTAATCTGTCTCTTCGTCCATCTACCATTTATCCATCCCTCCATCCATCCTCTAATCTATCTGTCCATCCATCTACTGTCCATCCATCCATCCACCATCCACTGTTCATCCATCTGTCCATCCGTCCACCCAGGCATTCATTCTCTCCTCCTCTTCTTTCTATTTATTTCCCATGCCTTACCCTCTCCCCTTTCCCCTCCACACAGGGCAGGAGTATTTCCAGAATGTGTGAGGAACAGCAGTAGCTGTGAAGTCTCTGTCTGAAACGAGGTGACTCAGGGGTCCAGCAGGAGGAGATGAAGTCAGAGGGGACTCAGGTTATGTGGGATCTTGCAGGCTGTGATGAGGCCTTAGCTGTGCTCTGACTGGGCTGGGAGACTTTGGTGGCTTCCAAAGTGAGTGGAGGGGTGATGCGATCTATCTGTGCTGGTAAGGCTCCCTCTGGCAGCTACACTGAGAAGACACTTGAATGGCGGCAGCCGTGGTGAAAATTCAAATAAGCAGCAATGATGATGGGGCAGGATAGCAGTGATGGGGGAGAAGCCGCAGGGCGCCGAATGCTCCGAAAGTAGACCCGCAGTGACGGGGGAGAAGCCGCAGGGCCCCGAATGCTCCGAAAGTAGACCCGCCGGGACTGCTGCTGGCTGACGGTGGGATATGAGACAGAACCAAGAGCCAAGGGTGATGTGGATTCTGAGCAGCTAGAGGGATGGACTCCATTTATAGAGGAGGAGACAGCTGGGGATAGAGCAAGTTTGGGGCATTTCAGGAGTTCCATGCCCTCATAGCTCAGTCGCTAAAGAATCTGCCTGCAATGCAGGAGACCCAGGTTTGATTCCTGGGTCAGGAAGATCCCCTGGAGAAGGAAATGGCTATCCACTCCAGTATTCTTGCCTAGAGAATCCCGTGGACAGAGGAGCCTGGTGGGCTGCAGTCTATGGGGTCACAAGAGTCAGACACGACTGAGCACACACATGGACACATCAGGTCCATGAGGTCAGCAGATGTCCGAATAATCCAAGTGGAGATGGTGATGGAGCAGCTGGACACGGTTCTGGTCTTCAGGGGCATTGGAGAATGTCACAGAGAAAACCACAGGACTGACTGAGACCCCACAGAAGGGTACGGAGGAGAGAGACCTTGGATGAGTGGCCTGGGCCCCTGATGCTAAGAGGTTGGGACTGTGAGGCAATAGCAGCTTGGGAGGAGTGGTCCCAGGGAGGGGTTGGACAGGGCTGAGAGGGGAGGTGCTCCCTGCAACAGCTCTGCCTCTGCTCAGCCTGGCTGAGGCGGTGGGGCTCACATGGCTGAGACAGAGTGGTTTGGTGAGGTGCTGGGGCTGGGGCTTGTGAGAAGGAGAGTGGGAGTCCCTGCACCAGGCTGAGAGAGATGTGTGAGAGTTCTGGACAATTGCAGTAATTCCCCCAGGGCCTAGGAAAAACCTACAGACATGGAATTCCTGTGCCCACCCTCAGAGGGACTTGGAATGAGCAGCTTCAAGCGCACACACTTGAACTCAGCTGCAGCTTTCTCCCAGGTAGGTACTGGCCAGGACACGTCTGCTGAGCCAGGAGACACCTGCTGGGGGACACCTGCTGGGCCGGGAGGTGCCAGCTCCTTGCTGGCAGCAGGCCCTGACGGTGTCTGGGTTTTTGCCTGTGTTGGGTTTTCAGGCCTTGTTTCCCATCTTCCTGCAGACAGACGTGTGTCCAGGGTGTCT
The DNA here is from genome assembly GCF_002263795.3 of Bos taurus. Lineage (NCBI taxonomy): Eukaryota > Metazoa > Chordata > Mammalia > Artiodactyla > Bovidae > Bos > Bos taurus. The sequence goes on along the minus strand of NC_037353.1, from coordinate 25,553,872 downwards.
GGCCCCACAGGCTTCTCTGGGCAGCAGGTGTCCTGCTCAAGGGCCAAGAGCTGAGGGCAGGCTGTCCCCGCCCATCTCAGCAGCCTGTACAGTGGAGTCTGGGGCGGCTGCTCATCAGTTGCCTCTTCCCTGACCTGCTGCACCCGAGGGAATGTCTGCTGAGTTCTGTTTCTGAGAAAAGTTTGTGTTCCTCAGGCAGCTGGGGAATCCTTCAGAATCCCCTTGGTGCCCAATCAACTCACAGTTGATGAGCATTCTGGTCTAGAATAATGGGAGAAGTTTTTGGAGCTGCGCGCTGAGGGGCTGCCTGCCCTGGGGCATAATTAAAAAGAAGGCAGGTGAAGGCCCAAGGTCAGCAGGTGAGGGGTGTTCTGGCTCATTAGGCCCGAGCGACATGCCAGGATGTCACGCTGAGGACGGTGAGGACCTTCCCAATTAACAATGACATCGCATCCTTCTGGGGTTCAGCTCGGAGGAGACAATTAATTTTAAACAAGCAATTTCTCCCAGGCAGGCGATGCCCCTCCTGAGAGCGGGGGGTGTCTGCTGGGAGGCAGGGCCGTGGGAGGGGAAGGTGAGTGAGACCTAGACCGTCTCCTCCTCCCACTTCCCAGGCCACAGGGCTGGGGCGTGGAGAGTGTCCAGGCCTTGGCGGCCGCCTGCTCTCCCGGTCCCCGTGGAGTCTCCCTGTGGAGTCCTTCTGGCGGGTCTGCTGGCGGCCCCGGGGCACACCCGGGAGGAAGACCAGCTGGCCTCAGTGTGTGCAGGTCACCCTTCTTCCGCCTGCATACACCGGACCGAGAACCTGATGGGGCTGGAGCCCCCGATCCCAGCGCCTCCTTCCCCTGGGGGTCCCCAAGGGCAGCCACAATCTCAACCACCTAGCAGATTCATTTTGCCTTTTTTTTTTCATTTTTATATAAGTGGGATCACACAGAATGTGGTCTTTTGTGCCGTTTTCGCTTGATGTCACGTGTGTGTGGCTGTTGTTCGCTAGTCCTCACTGCTGGTTGTCCTCCACCGCACAGACCACGGTTCACCTGCTCCGTCGTTGAGGTTGTCTCTGTCTTTAGGTTATTATAAAGTATGTTGCTTTGATAATAATGTCTTTGGGGAGAACACTCGTGCAGTTCTGTTGGGTGTATATGCAGGACTGAAGCTGCTGGGTCCCAGGTCAGTGTGTGTCCGCCTTTACAGATCACTGTCTTCCCCGGCGAGTGCTGCACTTTCCAGTCCCTTCAGGGCTGCAGTCGTGTCCCGCATCCTCGCTGACACGTAGTACCGTCTGTCTTCATTTTGACCATCGTGGAGTGTGTGTATCATACTGTGCTTATTTAACTTATACGCTGAGTACATTATGAGAAACGCTGGGCTGGAAGAAGCACAAGCTGGAATCAAGATTGCCGGGAGAAAATCAATAACTTCAGATATGCAGGTGACACCACCCTTATGGCAGAAAGTGAAGAGGAACTCAAAAGCCTCTTGATCAAAGTGAAAGAGGAGAGTGAAAAAGTTGGCTTAAAGCTCAACATTCAGAAAACTAAGATCATGGCATCTGGTCCCATCACTTCATGGCAAATAGATGGGAAAACGGTGGAAACAGTGTCAAACTTTATTTTTGGGGGCTCCAAAATCACTGCAGATGGTGATTGCAGCCCTGAAATTAAAAGGTGCTTACTCCTTGGAAGGAGTTATGACCAACCTAGATAGCATATTCAAAAGCAGAGACATTACTTTGCCAACAAAGGTTCCTCTAGTCAAGGCTATGGTTTTTCCTATGGTCATGTATGGGATATGAGAGTTGGACTGTGAAGAAGGCTGAGCGCTGAAGAATCGATGCTTTTGAACTGTGGTGTTGGAGAAGACTCTTGAGAGTCCCTTGGACTGCAAGGAGATCCAACCAGTCCATTCTGAAGGAGATCAGCCCTGGGATTTCTTTGGAAGGAATGATGATAAAGCTGAAACTCCAGTCCTTTGGCCACCTCATGGGAAGAGTTGACTCATTGGAAAAGAGTTTGATGCTGGGAGGGACTGGGGGCAAGAGGAGAAGGGGACGAAAGAGGATGAGATGGCTGGATGGCATCACTGACTCGATGGACATGAGTCTGAGTGAACTCCGGGAGTTGGTGATTGACAGGGAGGCCTGGCGTGCTGCGATTCATGGTGTCGCAAAAAGTCGGACACGACTAAGCAACTGAACTGAACTGAACTGATGACTAAGGAAGTGGGTCTGTCTTCTTGCTTGTTTGCCATTAGGATATAAGTCAGACCTCCCTTGATCTTGGGTTCAGGAGAGCAGAATGCAGCTTTCTGTTCATTCCAGTGGCCCAAAGGATGGAACTGGGGTGGTCCTGCTGATGTTCAGCATTGACCTGGTCTGAGGGTCGCCTTGGAGACCGTGGACCAGCCATGTCCTCAATATGCGCCCCAGCCTCTCCATCTGAAATGCATGTGCTTGGCTAACAAGCTCGCTTCAAAACAGATGCGTCTGTGCGGCCATAGTGTTGCCGTGAGCAGGTGATGGCTTACGCAGTCACTGCTCGCGGGACCACCTGAGGCAACACCGCCGTTGCCAGGAGCTGGGGCGGGGTCTTGCTCCGCCTCCCACACGCCCCGTGACCCTGCGCTCAGTCCCGATGTGGGCGTGACCAGGCCGCCCCGCAGCACAGTGCGCTTGGCGTGCTGACGTCTTGCAGGATGAAGCAGGGGTAGAGCCTCTGCAGGGGAGGCTCGCGGCTGCATCACGAGCACAGCACCGAGCCCAGTCTGAGCCTCTGTCCACCGCTTCCTCGCTCGGGAATGAGAGGACGCGGTCCCGCCACGGGGAGGCAGCCGGGCGGGAAGGGGCAGCGCAACGGGTAGACACGTGTTGTTTTTTCCTTTTTAAAAATTAGTTAATTTTTAATTCAAGTATAGTTGATTCACACTTCAGGTGGACAATAAAGGGGCTCAGTTATATGTGCGTGTGTGTGTGCGCGCGCGTGTGTGTGCGTGTGTGTGTGTGCGCACACGCACGCTCTTCCTCAGGTGCTTCCCATCACAGGTCATCACGAGACATCAGACGTGGTTCCCTGCCACACAGCAGGCCCACCTTGTTTGTTTCATTTATAGAAGGGGTGTATGTTACCCCAAACTTCACTTATCTCTCAGCCCTGCTTCCCCTCCGTGTCTGTGGGGCTGTTTCTGTTTTCTAAATACATTCTTTGTATCATGTTTTAGACTCCACATGTAGGTTACATCATGTGATACCGTCTGTCTCTGTGTGACTTGCCTCACTTAGTGTGATGGTCCCCGGGGCCATCCATGTTGCTGCAAATGGCGTTCTTCCGTCTTTGTGGCCAGCAGTATCCACTGTGTGCACGAGCCACGTCGTCCTTACCCAGTCTCGTCAGTGGACCTCTGGGTTGTCTCCGTGTCTCGGCTACTGTGAAGAGTGCTGGTGTGGACATGGGGTGCGTGTATCTGGTTTTGTTTTGGATATGTACTCAGGAGTGGAGTTTCTGGATCACATGGTAGTTTTATTTTTAATTTTTTGAGGAAATGCAATACTTTTTCCCAGTGGATGTCATTTAGCAGAATATTCCTGTAGGTTGTCTTTCCATTTACTTGATGGTTTTCTTTGCTGTGCATACAATAGACTATTATTCATCCTTAAAAAAGAACTAAATCCTGCTGTATGTGACAACACGGATGAACCTGGAGGACATCGTGCTCAGTGAAATAAGCTGGACGCAGAGGACAGATGGTGCCTGGTTGCGCTCACGTGAGGCGTCAGCAGGAGGCTAACTCACAGCAGCAGAGCAGAGTGGAGGTGCCAGGAGCTGGGGAGCGAAGAGGCGTCTGTGTCAACGGCTGTAAAGTTCTGTTGTGCAAGTGAGTGATGCTGGAGCCCCGCGTACACACCGTGCTCATGGTCAGCAACACTGCACCTGCCTTTTCAAGAAGGGGAGAACGAGGGGAGAACTTATACAGATCAGTTAATATCCAAATTTATATAAAAAGGCATGTTGTTGTTGTTCAAAAAAAAAAAAGAAGGGGAGAACGAGGTGGTGATGTGGCCTGGGCTGGCCCCTGCTCCCAAACCGCGCGCTTCCTGAGGGAGGGCAGGAACCTCCCCGCGCCCCGCGCACCCAGGGCCAGGTCCCCGGCCAGGTCCTGGGCGAGTGCACCTGGCTCTGTCCTAGGCATGCCGTGCTAGGTGCTGACACGGGAGTGGGAGACACAGCCCCTGTCCGCCTGAAGCGCGCAGTGCGGGCATTTCTCAGGAGTTGCTCCACGGTCACAAGTAAAACCTGGGCTCAGTTGCCAGTATTACAAGAAACTCTCTTTAAAGACAGTGTTTTAAAGCAAAACATTATACCTTGCACTGACATGGAATTTCTTCCTGATAAGACTGGTTTCATTATTATCAGTAAACAAGGTTTACTTTTGTTAGAATTCACCTTACAGTCCCTTCTTCTGTAATTTGAATAAAGGTCCTTTTAAAAGCACATTTTACAAGGTAAGAGTGGAGGGGTAGGGTGCGCCGTCGGCCAGCGCCGTCTGGGCGGAGGAGCTGCGGGCTGCCCAGCGCCTGGCTCCTCTCCAGCTCATCTTTGCTGACGTTGGGAGGACGACGGGAGGCCCTGAGAGCAGCGACGGGGGCTGTCCCAGCCTCAGCCACGCAGAGCGACGGACGCTTTCTGGGCCAACCTGCTGCCGTCTGAGGGGCTCGTGTGGGGGCCTCCTGGAGCAGCCGGGAGGGAGATGGGCCTCAGCCCCACGGTCGAGCAGAGACGAGTTCCGCCAAGAGCGGGGGCCGCCGTCTTCCCGGCGCCTTCTGGTCTGCCTGTCTGCTCTTCCCAAGGAGTCTGTTCAGACCGTTTGCCCGTTAACGGCTGAGGTCTTTGTGTTATTCTTGGGCTTCAGATACAAGTTGCTGAGGTAAAGGGTCTGAGGTTGTAAACCATTTTCTCTGTCAGGCTGGCTTTTAACTGTGCCTCTTGAACAGCAGATTTTAATTTTGATGAAATCCAATGATACATTTTTTAAAAAATGGATTTTGGTTTTACTTTTTAGCAAAGAAATTTTTGCTTAACCCAGAGTAAACAAGATTTTTCTTCAAGTTATTTTTCTAGAAGTTTCAGGTTTTATATTTAAGTCTATGATCTATTTCAGTTTATTTTTATATTGTGTGAGTCATTAAAGCCCATTTTGAGGAATCCAGCAATGTTTATTGTAAAGACTCTTCTTTCTCCTTTGCGTCTTTGCCAAAAATCATTTGTCTGTTTCTAGCCTCTCTCTCCTGTAACAGACAGGCTCCCCAGGTAGGGCAGTGGTAAAGAATCCACCTGCCAATGTAGTGGGCTTGCTGCCTGGGTCAGGAAGATCCTCGGGAGTAGGAAATGGCACCCTGCTCCAGGATTCTTGCCTGGAGAATCCCGTGCACAGAGGAGCCTGGCGGGTACAGCCAGGGGTCGCACACACGCACCCTCTTTCTGCTCGGTTCCACGACCTGCTATTCTGTCTCGATGCTGACACCACACTGTCTTGCTCTCTGTGACCTTATAATAAGATCTGAAATCTGGCTGTATTTTTCCAACTTTGTTGCTCTTTTGCAAAGTTATTTTGACTATCCTAGGGCCTTTGCTTTAAATTTTAGAATCAGCTTGGTAGTGTCTAGAGAAGCCTGCTTACATTTTGGCTGACATAACACTGAATCCACAGAAGAGTTTGAGGGGGTTGTTGTCTTAACAATATTGAGTCTTTCAGAGAGACAATGTGGTTTACATCTCCATCACTATGGGTTTTTAATCTTCTCCATATCATTTTGTGGTTTTCAGTGCATGGCTCTCATCTTTGGTAAGATTCACACTTACCTATTTTGAAATATTTGAAAAGTATTTCAGTTTCCTATTGCTTGTTACTAGTATATAGAAATAGAGTTGATTTTGAATATTGATCTTGTATCTGCAACCTTATTACTCACTTTTTTATGGATTCCATTACCTTGTCCCTTCTGCTGGATGTGTCAGCTGTGAACAGCTTGTTCCTTTTCTGCCTGGACTCCTTGTATTTCTCTCCTACAGTGCTGGGTTGGCGAGACCCTCCAGTAGTGTGGACTGGGGCAGTGAGCGCAGACGCCCGTCTTGTTCTTGGTGCTGGGGCAGGTGCTCTGCAGATGTGCCTTGTCAGACTGGAGAGGTTCTTGTGTTGGTGGTGAGAGAGCTAACTTAGGCAGGTTGATAAGGAGTCCAAGCCTAAGGCCCCTTTAAGGAGGCCCTAAACATTCTTTCTATTTCATTCTTTTGCCTTAGACATGTAGGCCTTGCAGGCACCAGTATCTCTCGTTCAAGGACATGCCTCTTTTTGAACTTTGGATGAATGTTATGGAAGAAGGCCTCGGTAAAACGCCCACAGCCTTGAGCTCTGGGTTAACCTTCCTTCTTGTGCTGATGTCATCCCGGGATGTATGTTATGGGAAGCGGTCTGGGCAAAATGCTCCAGCCTTGAGGTATTTCTATCTATTCTCAGCGGCTGGTTGAGAAGTATACAAAACCCCGCTTACACTAGTGAGGCAGGTACTCTCCTGCCCCCTTCTGAGGTCTGTGTCAGAAGCGCTTTCTGTCACTTCCACTTTAAATAAAGTCGACACAAAGTTCTGAGTGACTGAGACTGGCTTTGGTCCCGGAGTTAAATCTTCTCCTTCGGAACCACGAATCTGGCAGCACTGATCACGTTCATCATAAGCCATCAGTAGTTTGCTGAGAGTTTTTTCCAGGGATGAAGGTTTTCAGGAATGAATTTTGTCACGTCTTTCTGCATCTGTTGAGATGATTATATGGTTTGTCTTTTAAAATCTGTTGTTATATTGTTGATGTTTTAAAGTCTGTTGTTATTTTAAGATCTGTAATCAGTCACATTAATTGATTTTCAAATGTTAAGACCAACCACACTTGGGCCTGATGTATTATGCCTTGTGTACATGGTTGGATTCTATGGGTTAAGTTTGTTTAGAAAGGCTGTGTGTATATTCAGGAGAAATATGTCCCGTAGCTTTTGTTTTTTTTGGGTAATATCTCTTTTGCCTCTGAATCAAGGTAACATTGGCCTTATAGAATGAGCTGGGAAGTATTCCCTTCTCTTCAATTTTCTGGAGAATTTTGTGCATTTTTTTTCTTTAAATGCTTTGGGGAATTCACCAGTGAAGCCATCTCTCCTGAAGTTTTTTGGGGGTATGGAGAAGTTTTTATTTGCAAATTTAACTGATAATGGGCTACTTAGGTTCCCTGTTTCTTCTTAGTGCATTGGTACTTTGTGTTTTTCAAGCTATTTATTTAATCTAAGCTGTTAAATTTATTGGCACAAAGTTGTTTATAATGTTTTCTTACACTTTGAAGACTATGTAGTGATGTCACCACTCTCAATCTTGATATTTTTAATTCGTGTCTTATTTTTCCTGATCAGCTTGAGTAGAGATATATCAGTTTTATCGATGCCCTCAAAGAAGCAGCTTTTGGTTTCATTGACTTTCTTTCTCTCTCCCTTCCCTCCCATGTTTTATTTCACTGATTTCTGTTCTGATCTTTATCATTTCCTTTATTCTGTTTATTTTGTGCTTAGTTTATTATTATATTTCTGGTTTCTTCATATGGAAGCTCATCTCATTGATTTAAGGCCGGCCTTCTTTCCTAACGTAGGTGTTTGAGGCTATGAATTTCTCTCTTAAGTATTGCTTTAGGGGAATCCCACAATTTTTGATATGTTGTGTTTTTATATTGATTTAAAAACATTTTCTTATTACTCTTCTGATTTCTTGTGTAACTAACGGGTTATTTAGAAATGTGCTGTTTCCAAATAGCTGGAGACTTCCCAGACGTCTCACTCTTTTGTTAGTTTCGTTTTACTTCTGTCGTGCTCAGTGCGGTGGGGAGTGCGGGGCTGCGTTCCTCGTGCCCTGGAAGAGCACGCCCCCGTCTGTGTCCGTGAAGCACCCTCTCGTGTCCGTCGGGTCACGCCCACGGCTGCTCCGTCTCCTGCCGCGCCTGCCTGGTCTCATAAGCCAGCTGGTTTCAGGCCCCCTCGGTCTGGCACTGGCTGTTGCCTGTGGTCTCTCGCCTCTTCGTGCGCCTGATCGTCTTTGATTTTGTGCTGATGATTACAGTTGAAGCAAAATTTGAAGGAATGCTTGGTGCTCACTCTGACGTTATCTTCCTCCAGGAGGGACTTTTGTTGGTTTTTACTTCTTCCAGACACGTGGTGGTGCTGGTTGTCTACGATCCTGCCAAGGTCAGAGTCTGCACTTCGTGTTCTGATTGTCCGGGGCCCCAGGGAGCTGGGTCTCGTCTGCATCACCCTCATACCCTGCGTGCTGCCGCTTCCCAGGCAGGTCGTGGGTTTGCAGGGTCACCGTGTCAGTGGGGCCTGTGGGGCCTCAGTTGCCTGGGGGCTGAGTCCAGGGCCCCCCCGCCAGACACCAGTGGTCCGCGACCCCCAGCCTGGCAGCTCCTCACTGAGCCTTGTCTCTTTGGTGCTTTTGAGATTAAAACGTGGTTCACTCCCCGTATCTGGCTGTCCTCCAGGAAAGCACTGATTTGAAGTGCTTGATTGTCCAGCCTGATTGGTCCACCTCTGAGTCTCTGGTCCTCTTGTTTAGACATCAGATCTCCCGGCCGAGTCCTCGATCCATGCTCAGGAAGCGTCTCTGGGCTGGCACACCCCACATGAGTGTCCTTGGTTCTGGGCATGTGTAGGATAGTTCCTCAGAGAAGTTCTGCCCAAGCTCCCGTCTGGAGGACCAGGGCCAGAGCTGGGGCCTCTTTCCCTCAGATGTCCGGATGTGTCTTCCCTGGGCCTCTGTCTCTGGAGCTCTGAAGGGTCACACTGGGCTTTGCTGCCTTCCCTAACCCCCCATTTTCAGCCCCTAGTGAGCTACATTAAGGCCTTCAGCTGTGTGGATCGTAACAAACTGTGGAAAATTCTTAAAGAGATGGGAATACCAGACCACCTTACCTGCCTGCTGAGAAATCTGTATGTAGGTCAAGAAGCAACAGTCAGAACAGGACATGGAAGAACAGACTTGTTCCAAATTGGGGAAGGAGTATGTCAAGGCTATATATTATCACCCTGTTTATTAACATATGCAGAGAATATCATTCGAAATGCCTGGGCTGGATGAAGCACAGCTGGAATCAATATTGCTGGGAGAAACATCAATAACCTCAGATATGCAGATGACACCACCCTTGTGGCAGAAAGCAAAGAGGAACTAAAGAATGTCTTGATGAAGGTGAAAGAGGAGAGTGAAAAAGTTTGCTTAAAGCTCAATATTCAAAAACTAACATCATGGCATCTGGTCCCATCACTTAATGGCAAATAGATGGGAAAACAATGCAAACGGTGATAGACTTTATTTTCTTAGGCTCCAAAGTCACTGGATGGCGATTGTAGCCATGAAATTAAAAGGCGCTTGCTCCTTGGACAAAAGCTATGACAAACCTAGATAGTGTATTAAAAGGCAGAGAAAGTCTATAATTTTGCAGACAAAGGTCTGTTTGGTCAAAGTATGTGTTTTCCAGTGGTCATGTATGGATGTGAGAGTTGGACCATAAAAAAGGCTGAGCTCTGAAAAATTGATGCTTTTGAACTCCAGTGTTGGAGGACTCTTGAGAGTCCCTTGGCCTGCAAAGAGATCCAACCAGTCCATCCTAAAGGAAGTTAGTCGTGACTATTCATTGGGAGATCTGATGCTGAAGCTGACCTCCAATTCTTTGGTCACCTGATGCGAAGAACCGACTCATTGGAAAAGACCCTGATGCTGGGAAAGATTGAAGGCGGGAAAAGAAGGGGACGACAGAGGATGAGATGGCTGGATGGCATCACTGACTCAATGGACATCAGTTTGAGCAAGCTCTGGGAGATGGTTAAGGACAGGGAAGCCTGGCGTGCTGCAGTCCGTGGGGCCACAAAGAGTTGGACACGACTGAGCGGCTGAACAACAAGATGTGAGCCTGGAGCTGGTGGACACATTGCTCCCTGCTTCCCCAGGGAGGCTTCTCTCTGGTCCCTGCTCCTCCTAGCCAGCACACTCTGTCCCATTTCTGAAATGCTGCTGTTGTCCCCTTGGTGGAGAGGGTCCCTCTACCACTGTCTGGGGGGAATTAAAGCTGAGAGCACGTGGTGCCCAGTCCACTTTGCCTGAAGGCTGGTCTCCACTGGGGGTCGTGGGAGGAAGAAAGGACACAGGAGACCTGAGGGTGGGGTGGGGAGGGGGCGCGGTCAGCTGGGCCGGGGAGGGGTGTGGTCTTGACCTGAGCTGGGGGCATCGTGGCGGAGCGCTGGCCCGAGGCAGCTAGCCTCCCCACCGCTGATGGGTGGAGCGGGGTGCACTGGGCAGTCCCCCTGGTTTCTGGCCGCTGCTCTGACAAGCCAGTGGGAGAGCCAGGCACACAGGCCTCCTTTGCTGCAGCGGCCGCGTCTTTATGGTGCAGAAAGAAAGGCGTAGCCACTGGGAATACACAAGTTTCCAGAGTCCGAGGAAATAGGAACGGGCGTCAGCCGAGGCGGAGGGTGGGGCAGCGCGGGCTCAGCCAGTTCCCCGCCTCGTCCCCGCCCACCCCCACCTGCTGCCCAAGGTCCGCCCGCCCCGCCCACAGTGGAGCCCTCAGGGTGCCTTCCTTTGCCCTTCCACACGTGTGGACACCCCTGTGAGCTGGGGCGGTTTGAGGGGCCTCTGTGTGCAAGTCCTGCTGGTCTGTAAGAAAGAAGTTGGGGGAGAGGCGGGGTGCCCCAGGGGACCAGGCTGGGAGGTGGGTGAGTGCTGGATCTCAGGGTCCTGGTACAGCTTTAGGACTTTGTCCGATGGGTAATGGGGCTTTGAGGAGGATGGTGGGGAGGGGCGGGGGCCGGGACGGGCCTGCAGGGGTCTCCGTGGGAGGAGGTGCAGGAGGGTGGTCGCAGAGCCCGCAGGCTGGTGATGTGGAAGGAGCAGAAGAGGGTGCCGGGGCTGGGCCGAGGGGCGGGGGGCTGGCTCTGTCTCTGGAGGAGGAGGGGCCAGCAGCTACGCCGCATGGAGTGAGGGCATTGAGGGCGGCGGTGGGCCTAGAGGACCCTCCTCTGGGAGTGGATGAGAAAGGTCCTGCGCAGCGGCCAGGGCCCAGCGTGTGGCCCGGAGCCGAGGGGCCCACACAAGGAGGCCTGGGAGGTGCTCCCACAGCTCTGCAGAGTCTGGGAGGGAGCGCCCCACCAGGGTCTTGGGGCTCAGAACTGTGCAGTGTCGTGGCCTAAAGAAGAGGCAGCTGAGCACTGTTTATAATAGCCAGGACATGGAAGCAACCTGGATGTCCACTGGCAGATGAATGGATAAGAAAGCTGTGCTACATATACACAATGGAATATTGCTCAGCTATTAAAAAGGATGCATTTGAATCAGTTCTAATGAGGTGGATGAAACTGGAACCTATAATACAGAGTAAAGTAAGTCGGAAAGAAAAACACCAATACAGTATATTAACGCATATATATGGAATTTAGAAAGATGGTAATGACCCTATATGTGAGACAGCAAAAGAGACACAGATGTAAAGAACAGACTTTTGGACTCTGTGGGAGAAGGCGGGGGTGGGATGATTTGAGAGATAGCATTGAAACGTGTATCACCATGTGTGACACAGATCGCCAGCCCAGGTTCGATGCATGAGGCAGGGCGCTCAGGGCTGGTGCACTGGGACGACCCTGAGGGATGGGATGGGAGGGAGGTGAGGGGTTCGTGGTGGGGACGCATGTGCACCCCCACTGATTCATGTCAGTGTATGGCAAGAGCCACAACAGTGTTGTAAAGTGATTAGCCTCCAACTAAAATAAATAAATAAATTTCAAAAAAAAAAGGGCCGGCTGAGGGCTGAGGCCGCTGACTGGGAGGCGCCCTCCTTCCCAGCCTTGGCCGCCCGCCTGTCCCCACGCTCCTCCTGTGCTGAGTGGGTCTGCCGTCCCTCTGTGCCCCTTCCCCGAGCCCCAGACCCTGCTGTCCCCAGCTGGCGTCCGACCCGCTGCGATAAATCCAGTGGAAACGCCTGTCTCGCCTGGTCCTCTCGTCCAGGTAGCCGCCTGCATCCTTCAGGCTTTCTCCGAGGGTGAGGGTGGTGTCTGGCCTCTCCCCTCCCGGGTCTGCATCCTGCCCTTGGGCACGGTCCTGAGTTCGGCTCCCGCTGTATCCTGGTGACACTGAGGCTTTATTCTGCGCCTTCCGTCTGGACCCCAGATCCAGGCCGTGCACTTCCTGGGGGCGTTTCCAGATGTGAGCTCAGCCTGGCCTGGGGCCTGCCCTCCCCCGGCCCCGCCTCCCGCCTCCGCCTCCGTCCTGCAGGGCCTGACCCTGCCTCCTCCCCCGGAGCCTCCACGCCCTGCTGGCTGGCTCAGGGTGGGGCCTGGGGCCCTGGCACCTTGGGGGCCCTGCTGTGTGGCCCTGACCTGCTGCTCCACTGTGTCAGCCAGGCGTGACTCCCTGACCCCCGCCTCAGCAGCACCTCGTAGCGCCCGGCAACAGGCCGGCGTGCGATGCTCGCTTTATTAGTGAGACGACAGATCAGTGGCCCAGCTTTATTAGTGAGACGACAGATCAGTGGCCCAGCGTTTTCACTCTGCCTTTTAAGTGATCGCTTCACAGGCATTTGATTTGAAAGTACGCCCATTTTGAAAGAGGGCCGTACCCATAATTTCTGACGTTAGGCACCTCTCAGGGGACATCTGTTCCATCACAGTGGCTGCCACGATAGCTGAGCGGCCGGACTTTCGGAGCCTGGACCTGGCGCAGCGATGGGGTGGTCAGCGCCAGCTCTCCCAGGCCGAGGCCCCTTGGTGGGCTCTACCCACAGTGCTGGCTGAAGGGGCAAAGCATGGACGTGGCCCCCCCCCCGCAGTGCTGGCGCGCTGTTCCCCTCATCTCTCCCTGTAGATGCTGCAGAGCGCCTCCCTCTCAGAGCCGTGGGCCGCCCAGCACTGCCTCCCGGCGCAGCAGGCGGGCCTGTCTGTCTGAGGGGGTCCCGGGGCGTGTGGGGAGCATGCCCTAGGAGGTGGCGCCCCGGGCCTGGGCTGCCCGCTGCACCACCTTGTGCAGGGCCTCCTTGACCTCCCGGTTCCGCAAACAGTAGATGATGGGGTTGAGCAGGGGCGTGAGCACCGTGTAGACCACGGACACCACCTTGTGGGGGTCAGAGGAGGAGATGGCACGAGGCCGGGCGTAGATGAAGAGGGAGGCGGAGTAGAAGATGACCACGACGGCCAGGTGCGCGGCGCAGGTGGAGAAGGCCTTGTGCCGGCCGGCGGCGGAGGGGACACGCAGCACAGCGCCGATGATGGCCGTGTAGGAGGAGAGGGTGAGCAGCAGGGGCCCGAGCAGGATGAGCAGTGCCAGGAGGAAGTCCATCAGCTTGGCCAGGGCCACGTCGGAGCACGCCAGGTTCAGCAGGGGTGACACGTCGCAGAAGAAGTGGTTCATGACGTTGGGGCCGCAGTAGCCCAGCCGCGCGATGAAGAAGACCTTCCCCACAGAGATGGTGAAGCCCGAGAGCCAGGAGCCGGCGGCCAGGAGGCTGCACAGGCCGGGACTCATGATGGCCGGGTAGCGCAGGGGGCTGCAGATGGCCACGTAACGGTCGTAGGCCATGACGCCCAGGAGGGCGCACTCGGTGCAGGCCAGCGCCAGGAAGAAGTACAGCTGAGCCATGCAGCCCGCAAAGGAGATGCGGCGGGACCCGGGGACCACCAGGCTGACCAGCATCTTGGGCACCGTGACGGAGACGTACCACACCTCCAGGAAGGACAGGTTGCTGAGGAAGACGTACATGGGCTTGTGCAGCGCGGGGCTGGCGCGGACCACGGCGATGATGAGCAGGTTCTCGGTGACGGTCAGCAGGTAGGCCAGCAGGAACAGCGCCAGCAGGCACGCGTGGAGCCCCAGCGAGCCCGGGAAGCCCACCAGGATGAACTCGGTCACCTCCGAGCGGTTGGCCCCCGCAGACGGGGCCTGCATGGCCCTGCCTGAGGCAGAGGTGGCGGATTAGGCATGGCGCCTCCTGTGTGGTGCCCAGCTTCCCGTGAGGAGGGGTCCTGACTGTCCACATCCCCGCTGCTGGCCACGCCTGGTCCACGGCAGCGTGAGTTTCCTGCCAGGCACTTGGTGGGCACTGGGCAGATGTCTGCTCTGGGGCTGCCAGCCTGCCTGGCCACAGGCAGACAGACACGGTTATTGTGGGGAGGAGGAGTGGGTTGCCTACAGGACACCTCAGAGGCCGACCTGGGGACCTGCGGCCGGTTTTGGGGAGATGGGTGGGGGGCCACGGTCCAGGGCCTGCGGTCAGGGACAGTGGGCAAGTGAGTGGGGCAGTTGGGAGGGGCCAGGCCTGGAGCCAGGCTCTCTGTCTCCCCGCGTGAGGGCACCCTGTGTCTGCGGTCACAGCCCCACCAAGCTCACCCACGGTGTAAGCGCAATGCTTGGCAGGCCTCAGGAGCGGGGCACATGTGCCCGAGGAGAAGCAGGCCCCGAGGGTTAGCAGCACCCAGGGACCAATCCCCCCACCCTGGGTCCCCTCGTAGCTCTGGACGCGTGAGCTGTGACCCCGGCCTGAGTTCCCTCCGTGGCCTTCAGGGTCCAGCCCTCAGCCGCCTGACTTCACTTCTGTCTGAGCCTGGCCCTGCCGGTGTGCTCTGGGACGGGACCATTCTGTGTGGGTCTCCGCCCCTCCACCCCAGGGGGACAGTCAAGGGGCTGCCAGGGCTGGCGGTGGCTTCCTCCCTGTTACAGGAAATCGTTCTCACAGGCTTGGAGGGGCTGGATCCTCAGGCCGGAGTTAGCCCCGACCCCACCTCACTGGGCAGCAGGGTCTCTTTTCTCCTGCTGCCCTACCCCAAACCCCCCACCCCATGTTAGCCTGTTCCTCTGTCCTGGGCCCTCTGGGTGTCCCTGTGAGCTTCCAGGCCTCCAAAACCCATACAGACCACCCAGCTCATTGGCGATGTGGCTGGGTTTAGCTTTGTGTCCACTGAAAGAGCCTCAGAACGTGGACCCAAGCGGGCCCAAGCTTGGCGCTGGACTCACACCCTGTTGGTTGCAGGCTGGTCACCTGTGGAGAGCGTGTCTGGGGAACAGAAGCCCCAGCCTCTCATCTCTGCCCCGTATCTGGGTGCTCCAGGCGGCAGGAGCGCCCAGTTTTCATCCTGCACAGACTTCAGGGGCAGTGGAGCCCCGGGCCCCCGGGTGTGGCTCCAGGACTGTCGGCTCGGGGTCAGACCTTGCCCTCCTCCATTCACCTGCCGTCCCCTCACCTCCGGCCACTCAGCTGCCCTGCAGGGTCGTGGCATGGCCCCCGCTCATGGGGATAAGCTCTGAGGACCCGCACTCACGACCAACCCTGGGGCACCTTGAGGCCCACGGGGGTGGCAGTGACTGCAGGCAGAGAGGGCGCCTGGCTAGACCGCGGGGGCGGTGCTGGGCCTGTGTGACCGGGCCTGGGCAGACTGCCCCGGGTCCCCCTCCCCGCCGTGGCCCCCGGTGGTCTGACAGCCACGTCTGCTCAGATCGGCCTCTGACTGGCTGCGGGGCTTGAAACAAAGTCTGTCTTCACCCAGCCCCCGTTTCTCTGAAAGATGGAGCAAGAGGCTGCCTCCCCGGGGGCGTGGGAGGGGGAGCCCTGGTGCTCGCCACCCGACACATCACACAGACACACGACATGTCACACAGACACACAGCACATCACACACACGACACATCCAGAGATGCACAACACGTCACACAGACGCACGACACATCACACAGACACACAGCACGTCACACACACGACACGTCACAGAGACACACGACACGTCACAGAGACGCACAACATGTCACACGGACACACAGCACATCACACACACGACACATCACAGAGACGCACAACACGTCACACAGACGCACGACACGTCACACGGACACACAACACATCACACACACGACACATCACACACCCGACACGTCACACAGACACACGACACGTCACACAGACACAGCACATCACACACACGACACATCACAGAGACGCACAACACGTCACACAGACACGACACGTCACACAGACACACAGCACATCACACACATGACACATCACACACACGACACATCACACAGACACACGACACGTCACATGGACACACAACACATCACACACACGACACATCACAGAGACGCACAACACGTCACACAGACACGACACGTCACACAGACACAGCATGTCACACACATGACACATCACAGAGACGCACAACACGTCACACAGACACACAGCAGATCACACAGACACAGCACGTCACACACAGGACACATCACAGAGACGCACAACACGTCACACAGACACGACACGTCACACAGACACACAACACATCACACATGACACATCACAGAGACGCACAACACGTCACACAGACACACAGCAGATCACACAGACACAGCATGTCACACACAGGACACATCACAGAGACGCACAACACGTCACACACACATCACAGAGACACACAACACATCACACAGACACACAGCAGATCACACAGACACAGCACGTCACACACACGACACGTCACAGAGGCGCACAGCACGCCGCACAGACACTGCGCAGTCGCTCTCCTGCACGGGGTTCACCGTGAACACGAGCGCTCCCCACACCTGACACGGTCGCTGAGCCCACAGGCCCCCAGACTCAGATTCCCTGGCAGGCGCCCACTCCCTGCACACCCAGCCCGCAGACCCCAGCAGAGCACTGTTCACGCGGACCCCACGCCTCCAGGCAGACAAGGACACAGACAGACGTCCTCTGCCCCACGCTGCCTGCCCAGACGCGGCTGTGACACACGGGTGTCCCCAAGCCACAGACACGCCCCACTTCACGCCAGCGCGGTCGGGGCACAGCCGGGCTGCCAGCAGCCCAGGTCGCTGTGGGCACAGGTGTGTGCTGCTGTGTGCGGCCATGCCGAGACTGCTCCGAGATGGCAGGGCCCCGGGGTGGAGCCGGGCTCGCTCCAGCCCTGCCAGGGCCCCGCTCACCTGTCGGGGGGACTGAAGATCTCTGGGGCGGGGACCCGGCCAGCGAGGCTCCCTGCCTGGTCCTGGGTACTCAGGGGGGTTCAGGGGGGCTGTGAGGTCAGGTCAGGTTGCGTGGGGGCGGCCAGGGCTCCCACAGGCTGGGCCTGCTCTCAGCTGGACCCAGCTCTGGGTGCCCGGTCCGCAGATGTTCCCCCGCAACCCCAGGGCGGTCCGGTTCCCCACCACCATCCGGGTGCATCCCTACCAGGACAGAGCTCTGAGGAGGCGGAAGGGTGAGCCTGGCGGCAGAGAGCCCCTTCGCAGTAAAGAGACCCCTCCAGTCAGAAATGGCAGGTGATGCCCAAGGCAGAAACAGGTGCCTCCTCAGGGTCCCCGCATCACAGGAGCAGGAGCTGGGCCTTTTGGGGAGCTCAGGGACCCCAGTCCTCTCTGCATGGGGAGAGTGGCCAAGGGAAGGTGCCCGGGAGCCCACACCGCCCCCTCCCTGGGCACAAGTGTTTCTGCAGGGTAGCCGAGTCTTAAATGGGAGGCTGAGCTCGGTCCCCACTGCCTGCCTTCTCACACGAGACGAGGAGGAGGAGGTGGGGGGGACAGGGCTGGGCCCCCCCGCCCTCCTCCCAGGGGCCAGCGCCCGACACCGCACGGCCGTGGCTCCCCTGGCGAGGCCAGGCCTCCGCCCAGGGGCCCTCCGCCCCTGTGATCCACTCTGTCAGCCGCGGCGGCTGGAAGCAGAGCTCAGAAGGAAACCTGTCTTTCCCGCTCTCCTCCTGGGGCCAGAGCTGGTGTGACGGGCGTAGGGTGTGTGGACCAGTGGACACTGTCTTCACCCAGCAGCTGCTTGGTGCAGCAGGGAGACCTCAGACGGGAGCCCCTGCCCAGCACTGGCCAGACCTGGGGCTGCAGGAAGGGCCCAGACCTGCTGTCCTGGGCGAGCTCCATGCTGCCCCCCAGAGGGGCTGGAGCTGGGGCCCCCTGCTAGTCTCACGGTCACCTGCCCCGCCGGGGCCCACTGCAGGGGTCACACGAGGTGCACGGAGACTCCTCTGTGAGGCAGGAAGAGGAGCTGGAGCTGGGACCGTCTGCCTGGGGGAGGTGAGGGGAGGTGCTGGGACCCACGAGTGGGCATTGGCACCCCAGCACGTCGGTGTCTGCTGGATCAGAGGCGGGCCCGCAGGCGGCAGGGACAGCTGGCCAACCCTCAGAGGTGGGCAGCGCCCAGGAGCGAAGCCTGGGGTGGGCATATCGGGGAGGGGGTGTCAGCCTGTGAGGCCGGTTTTCCCTTGCTGTGGGCCAGGGCCTTACCGCGCCTCGTTCTGAAGATGTTAAAACTGACCTATTCAGGGGGTAATTTAAGTGACAGAGTGTGGCCAGCCCTGATGGTGTGGGTGTGGGTGTGGGTGTGGGTGGCGTGCCTTTTAGTCTGACACCTCTTTTCCTGCTGGGCGGGCCGCAGAGGAGCAGCTGTGGGCTCTGGGCTGGGCTGCCCTGCCCGATGGGCCCCCGTCTGCTGACCCTGTGGGCCCCGTCTGCTGACCCTGTGGGCCCCCGTCTGCTGACCCTGTGGGCCCCGTCTGCTGACCCTGTGGGCCCCTGTCTGCTGACCCTGTGGGCCCCTGTCTGCTGACCCTGTGGGCCCCGTCTGCTGACCCTGTGGGCCCCTGTCTGCTGACCCTGTGGGCTCCCATCTGCTGACCCTGTGGGCCCCGTCTGCTGACCCTGTGGGCCCCCGTCTGCTGACCCTGTGGGCACCTGTCTGCTGACCCGGTGGCTCTGCTTGCATGGAGGCCCCTGGAACCTCCTGTGGGGGTATGGCTCCGGTCTTGTGAGCAGCTCCCCACTCCCGCATGTTCAGGGCTTGCTCTCAAGCCTCCGGGACCTGGCACCACCGCGCCTCCCTGAGTCAAGGTCGGGTGTCTCCCGGAGCCCTGGTGAGCACGCAGTATCTTGCAGTATCTCAGGCTGCGGAGTGCCTGGGATGTCATTCGGTCTGTTGAAGACCTTGGCGTGTGGTTGGAGCTTCTCTTCTTGGGAACCCAGGCATCTGTGGACAGCCTCTTGGCTCATGGTCGAGGGTTCCCTAACCTCCACTTCCCAGGGCCCTGTGCCCCATGCCGAGTCAGACCCTCTCACCGACACCCCGGCTTCACGTCACCCCCTGTCCAAGACCTCTTGTCCTGCCTGTTTCTTGGGTCACTCCCACAGCACCCCCCCGCCCATACACAGCCTCACCCACCCGTGTGGAGCCCCCTTCTCTGTCTCTGTCACAGGAACTGCCTCCCCAGGAGCCACCTAAACTCCACACCCCCACCTTCTCAGAAAACAAGCCACAGGGTAGGGGCTGGACTTCCTGCCTCTGCACGGAGACCTTATCTGTACCCAGGACTTCCGAGGCCTCCTGCCCGCAAGTGGGGCTGGCTTCCCCCAACTGTGCTGAGCTCTGCACCCCACCCACACCCCAAGAACCCTCCCCGGCTTCCCTCCTGGGTCTCCACGTGCTTTCTCCACCAGCCTCAGTGTGGAAGCTCCCAGCCCAGGTCTCTCCCACCTCTGCCCTTGGTCATTAGATACTCCCTTCCATACCCCGCTAGTGCCAGCTGGGCAGGGGGGGCCTGTGACTGGCTGTGTCTGTAGGAGGAGGGAACCCAGTCCTGCACCCCGCTCTCTGCCCCTGCTCTACTCTTCTGCCCCACGCTGCCTAGCCAACTCACGTGGGAGACCCCCAATCACACAGGCCACTCACCCAAAGAGGGCCGCTGGGAGCTGCTTGCATTGCCTGGGATGGCTGTTTCTACTTGTTTGTGCCTGCTGCTAAGTCGCTTCAGTCGTGTCCGACTCTATGTGAGCCCATGGACTGTATGTAGGCCGCCAGGCCCCTCTGTCCATGGGCTTCTCCAGGTAGGAATACTGGAGTGAGTAACCATTCCCTTCTCCAGGGGATCTTCCTGACCCAGGGATCGAACCTCATCTCTTAGGTCCCCAGAATCAGCAGGAGGGTTCTTTACCACTAGGGCCACCGGGGAGGCCCATGTAAAATTTAGAATCGTTTTGCCAAGTTCAGCCCCTTCCTTTGTCTGCAAAGTTGATGTCTCTGCCTTTTAATATGCTGTCTAGGTTTGCCAAGGAGCAAGCGTCTTAATTTCATGGCTGCAGTCACTGCAGTGATTTTGGAGCCCAAGAAAATAAAGTCTGTTGGTGTTTCCATTGTTTCCCCATCTATTTGCCATGAAGTTATGGGACCAGATGCCTTGATCTTAGTTTTTTGAATGTTGAGTTTTAAGGCAGCTTTTCATTCAGTAGAGTTATTCCTAAATAGCTAATACTTTCGTTGCTTTTATAAAGCATCACTATTTAAAATAATTATTTTTCTGTTTATTCTTACATGTAGAAAAACAAGTGACTTGTTTATTGACAAGTATCAACTGCAAATTGGCACTTGCTGAGAGCGTTTGCCAGCAACTGAAGAAAAACAAGAAGGCCGTTTGCCACCCGCCTCTGGGGAGATGGAGCCCTGTGCTGCTGCAGCTGCAGGACGTCAACACCCGCTGAGGGGGGTTCCGGATGGAAAGTGGGGCGCTGTGTTCCAGGGAATCTGGTGGGATAGGTCTTTAGAGAGTTAGATATTTTCAGGAACTGATTTCATGATCCCAATCCTTCCATCTCTTTGTATCTAGAAAATCACTAATTCCTTAATGGTGACATCAACTCCTCGTGACTAGCAGAGAAACTTTTGTAAATAAGCACCTGATGGCCTCGAACTCCCCCCTTCACCAAGATCTCGTATACTGACTTCCCACCGCCTCTCTGGAGTGGTCTCGGCGCTGTCTGAGGTGCTGTCCCCAGGCTGCAGTTCTCCTTTTGCCCCCAATAAAGCTAACTTGCGACTCTCACATTCTTCATCTTTTTTAGTCAACACAAGTTATCCAGTTATCTTGCTAACCTTCTTCTGAATTCTACTAACCTATCTATAGCTTTTGGGTTTTTCTATCCCCAGGACCTTGTCTGTGAGAATGACAACTTTGCACTCATTTCCAACCCTTACAAGTTTTCTTCCCGAAACTCACCACACTGGTCAAGACCCCAGATTAAAGTCAGACAGAGAAGTGGGAGTAGCCTGTTTCTGTCTCAGAAAGTAGGGCACTGGCTGCGAGCTGTGTTCTGCTGACAGTTTTCATCAGATTAAGAAAATTCCCTCCAACTTCTCATTTGCAAAGACTTACCTTATTTATGGGGCTCCCCTGGTGGCTCAGATGGTAAAGAATCTGCCTGCCAATGCAGGAGACCTGGGTTGGATCCCTGGGTTGGGAAGATCCCCTGGAGACAGAAATGGCAACCCACTCCAGTGTTCTTGCCTGGAGAATCCCATGGACGGAGGAGTCTGGTGGGCTAAAGTCCATGGGGTCGCAAAGAGTCGGACACGACCGAGTGGCTAACACACATGGATTTGCCGTGTATGCCTGTTGCAATCATTTTGGTTGCTTGAGATTTTATCTATTGTGAATAATGCAGTTATGAACATTCCCCTGTAAGACTTTCACACACACAGGTTTTAATTTCTCCTGGGTAACCATCTAGGAGTTAGATGGCAGGATCATGTGTTGGGGTGTGTATAACTCACTGTGAAATGCCCCACCTTCCCAGGGTGGTTGTGGACTGAGCTCCAGCTGCCCCACAGCTCCTCAGTCATCCTGCCAGGCCTGTAAGGTTGTTTTGCCCTTTTAATTTGCAATTCCCCAGGGAGTCACTGGACATCTATGTTTATTCTTTGGTGAAGTTCAAATAGTTTGCTGATTATATCATTGGGTGGTTTTCCTATCCTGGAGTATGAGAACTTACTGTCTTTTGAATAGAAGTCCTTTATTAGATGTGTAATTTTCAGATACTTCCTCCTTATCTGTAGTTTGTCTTTTTGTCTTTTTGTCCTATTTCAAAGAAAGCTTTTTAATTTTGATGTAGTCCATTTATCTATGGTTATTTTATATTTTATATTTTGGGGTCATATCTAAGAAATATTGGCATAATCTCAGGCCAGAAAGATTTTCTCCTATGTTTTCCTGATAATGTTAGATTTTTACATTGAAGTTTATAATATATTTTGTGTTAATTTTTGCATATGGTGTGAGTCAAACATTCATTGGATCATAGAGAAAGCAAGGGAATTCCAGAAAAACATCTACTTCAGCTTCATTGACTACATTAAAGCTTTTGACTGTATGGATCAAAACTAACTGGAAAATTCTTAAAGAGATGTGACTACCAGACGACCTTACATGTCTCTTGAGGAGCCTGTATGCAGGTCAAGAAGCAACAGTTTGAGCTGGAAGTGGAACAAGTGAGTAGTTCACAATTGCGAAAGGAGTGTGACAAGGCTGTATATTGCCACCCTGTTTCTTTAACTGACATGCAGAGAGCATCATATAAAATGCTGGGCTGGATGAAGCACAGGTTGGAAATCAAGATTGCCAGGAGAAATATCAACAACCTCAGATATGCAGAAGGTATGACTCAAATGGCAGAAAGTGACAAGGAACTAAAGAGCCTCTTGAAGGTGAAAGAGGAGAGTGAAAAAGCTGGCTTAAAACTCAATGTTCAAAAACTAAGATCATGGCATCTGGTCCCAACACTTCATGGTAAATAGATGGGGAAAAAATGGAAACAGTGACAGATTTTCTTTTTTTGGGCTCCCAAATCATTGCTGATGATGACTGCAGACATGAAATTAAAAGATGCTTGCTCCTTGGAAGGAGAGCTATGACGAATCTAGACATACTAAAAAACAGAGACGTCACTTTGCTGAGTAAAGTCCAAGCTATGGTTTTGCCAGTAGTTACAAGAGTTGGACCATAAAGCAGGCTGAGCTCCAAAGAATTGATCTTTCAAACTCTGGTGTTGAACAAGACTCTTGAGAGTCCCTTGGACTGCAAGGAGATCCAGCCAGTCAGTCCTCAAGGAGATCCACCCTGAACGTTCATTGGAAGGACTGAAGCTGAGACTGAAGCTGAAACTCCAGTACTTTGGCCCCGTGATGCGAGGAGCCGACTCATCGGAAAGAACCCTGATGCTGGGAAAGATTGAAGGCAGGAGCAGAAGGGGACGACAGAGGATGAGATGGTTGGATGGCATCGCTGACTCAATGGACATGAGTTTGAGTGAACTCTGGGAGATGGTGAAGGACAGGGAGGCCTGGTGTGCATGGGGCTGCAGAGTTGGACGGGCCTTAGTAACTGAACAACAGCAACTTTGGGCTGTAATCTGACGTTGCTTTATTCATGCAGTTGCTCACATTGTTCTGTATTTGGCCTCTGGGAGCTCTTTCAGTTTGCCCCCGTGTACCTTTGGCGTACTTTCTTCCTTCCTTTTTTTTTTTATTGTTGTTTTTGATCAATTCTTTATTAGCTTCAGGTGTACAGTGATTCCATACTTCCACAGATTACACTAAATTAAAAGATATTATGAGATAATGATTCCCTGTGCTATAAAGCTATACTTGTTGCTTGTCTATTTTATAGCTACATAGTATGTTGAATCTCTTAATTCTGTACCCCCAATTTTCCCCCTCCCTTCCCTGTCTCCTTTGGTAACCATTGTTTTTCTTTTTTCCCTTACATTTGTGAGTCTGTCTCTGGCTTGTATACACCTTTATGTGTATTATCTTTTGGGTTTCACATGTAAGTGGTTATCATGCAGTGTTCATCTTTCTCTGGCTTGTTTCACTAAGCATAATGTCCTCTAGGTCTATCTGTGTGTGCATGCTCAGTTGACTGACTCTTTGCAACCCCGTGGACTGTAGCCCACCAGCCTCTGCTGTCCATGGGATTTTCCAGGCCAGAATACTAGACCAGGTTGACATTTCCTTCTTCAGGGGACCTTCCCAACCCAGGGACTGAACCCACGTCTCCTGCATTGGCAGGTGGGCTGTTTCCCACTGAGCCACCTGGGAAGCCTCGGTTTGTCCTCTGTAAATGGCAGGATTCATTCTTTTTAGTGGTTGCGTAACACGCCACCGTGTGCCTGAGCCGCACCCCCTCCCCGTCACTCTGTCGATGGCACTGCGTCGCCCCCATACCTTGGCTGTCGTATTAACATTGGACTGCATGTATCTCTTCAAATTAGCATTTTAATTTTTTCTGGATATATGCCCAAGAGTGGGACTGCTGGACCCTATGGTGGTTCACTTCTTACTTTTCTGAGAAGCCTCTGTACTATTTCCATAGAGGCTGCCCCAATTTACATTCCTATCAACAGTGTATGAGGGTTCCCTTTTCTCCACCTCTGCTCCAACATTTGTTACTTGTAGACTTTTTGATAGCCATTCTGACAGGTGTGAAGTGATAGCTCCTGGTTTGACTTGCATTTCTGTGTCTATTGAGATGGTCGTGTGATTTGTATCTTTCCTTTTGTTAATGTGTGCCACGTTGATTGATTTGAGAACATTGAACCATTCTTGTGTCCCTGCAGAATAAATCCAACTTGGTCATGGTACATGATCCCTTTTACATGTTGTTGGATTCCATTGCCAATATTTTGTTGAACATTTTTGCATCTATGTTCATCAAGGATATTGACCTGTAATTGTATTTTTTTGTAGTGTCTGTGTCTATTTTTTTGTATCAGGGTAATGGTAGACTTGTAACGTGAATTTGGGAGAGTCTCAGCCTCTTACATTTTTGGAATAATTTGAGAAGGATAGGTATTACTTCTTTTTTATATGTTTTATTGAATTCCCCTGTGAAGCCATCCAGTCCTGGACTTTTATTTTCTGGGTTCTTCTTAAAATCACAAATTCAATTTCACTACTAATGATCAGTCTCTTTAAATTATCTGTTTTCTGTGGGGGTTTTTTGGCCATGCAACCCAGATTGCGGGATCTTAGCTCCCTGACCAGGGATTGACCCCATGCCCCTGAAGTGGAAGTGTGGAGGCCTAACCAGTGGCCTGCAAGGGAAGTCCCAAATTTCGTTTTCTTGACTCTGTCTTGCAGGTTATATGTCTCTGGAAATCTGTCCCTTTCTTCTAGTCTGTCCACTTTATTGGCATGTAACTGTTTGTGGGGTTCTGTTCTGAGTTTTTGTGTCACTGTGCATGGTGGAGAATCCCAGGGACGGGGAGCCTGGCGGGCTGCCGTCTGTGGGGCCGCACAGAGTCGGACACGACTGAAGCGACTTAGCAGCAGCAGCAGCATGGTGGTTATTTCTCCTTTCATTTTTCATTTGTTTCTTCGGCTCCTCTCATTTTCCTTCTTGGTGAGTCTGGCTACAGGGCTGTCAGTTTTGTTTTTCTCAGAAGACAGCTGGTTCCACAGGCCTTTTCTCCTTTGTCACGCCTGTCTTCTTGATTGCTGTCCTTCTGAGGACTCTGGGGCTCATTTGTTCTAATTCTTCCGGGGGGCAGGTTAGCTTCTTTGAGATTTTCCTTCTTTCCTGAGGAAAGCCTGTGCTGCTGCGTTACTAGAAGCAGTTCTCGGAACTGCCTTTGCTGCA
This sequence comes from Bos taurus, assembly GCF_002263795.3. NCBI lineage: Eukaryota > Metazoa > Chordata > Mammalia > Artiodactyla > Bovidae > Bos > Bos taurus. The sequence goes on along the minus strand of NC_037353.1, from coordinate 25,528,348 downwards.
GAGTTGAGCTTCTATTTTCATCTGTCTCTGGGTGTTTTCTGATTTCCTTTTTGGCTTCTTCGTTGACCCATTTTTGTTTGGTTTTTATTTTAGTAGCATGTTGTTTAGTCTCCACATGTTTTTCTTCTTCTTTTTGTTCCTGTAATTGATTTCTGGTTTCATACAGCTGCGATCAGAAAAAAGGCATGAATAACATGCATCTTTCTTACGGCTCTGGTTGTACAGGAGCCCTTCTGCCAGTTTCCATCCAGCTTCCAGTGGTAACTGCTGGAAGTTACGGAGATGTATTTTTGGTGTGTCCCTGGGAGCAGCTGAGCTCCCCCTCCTCTCACTTCACCATCTTGACCGATCCCCCGAGGTTTGTATAATTTTCTTATTAGTTGCTCTAGCTATTATACACATAAGTAACTTATCACCACTTACAGGGGAAGCACATACATTCAGATCAAATACTTAGGAAACTGTATTTTTAAATTGGGAGGGTGAAAGTGAAAGTCGCTCAGTGGTGTCCGACTCTTTGTGACCCCATGGACTGTCCATGGAATTCTCCAGGCCAGAATACTGGAGTGGGTAGCCTTTCCCTTCAGGTATCGAATCCAGGTCTCCCGAATTTCAGGAGGATTCTTTACCAGCTGAGCCACAAGGGAAGCCCAGGGAGGGTACACTGGGAGGGTAAGGGAACCTAAACGTAAGTAAAGATTCTGTGTTTCACTTGAAGTGGTAAAATGTCATGCTGTCTATATGGGCTTCTGTATACACTGAGCGCCACTTCAGATGTTACAACTTTTGCTTCAGTCATAAAATGTGATTAAAGAAACTCACAAAGTGAAAGTCTATTATGTTCATTTCTACTTTTACCTATTTCATTGTTCTTTGCTTCCAGAAAGGCCCATCTTACTACTATCATTTTCTTTCTGTTTGGAGGCTTTTATTTAGCCATTATTTAAGGGTAGTTCTGCAATCCTTTTAGGATTTTTTTTTCTTTGTCCTTGGTTTTCAAATGTTTAATTATTATGGGTTTTCATGTGAATTTCTTTGAGTTTACTCTCCTTGAGGTTTACTCAGTGTCTTGAATCTGTAACTTTACATCTTCTATGAAATTTGGGAAGTTTTCAGCCATTATATCTTCAAATTCTTTTTCAGTTTGACATTCTTTTCTCTCCTCCCCAGATCTCCAATGATAGCAATGTTAGATCTTTAGTTATTGTCCCAGAGGTCTCTGAGGCTCTGTTAACTTTTTCCTATTTTTTCTGTTGTTTACACAGAGAAAACGCTATTTTTTTCTTCAGGTTCATGATGCCATCATTTGTCCTGTCCATTCTACTATTGAGTCACTAAAACAGTTTAAAAAAAAATTCACTTATTGTATTTTCAGTTCTATAATTTCCATTTGGTTCTTTAAAAAACCTAAGAGCTTTATTGAGATACAACGCACACAGCACAAATGCATCCTTTAAAAGTGTGTCGTCCAGTGGTTTTCAGTGGATGCATTCCACAGTCAGCACTGGCTAACTTCAGAGTAATCCCATGATTGCCCCGGAGGAGGTCCTGTCCCCCTCAGCGGTCATTTTCCATCTCCTCCTTCTTCCAGCCCCTGGCAACCACCAACCCGTTTTCCGTGTTAGGGACCTGCCTGTTTGGACACTTCGTACAAATGAAGCCGTGCATGCAGGCTTTTGTGGCTGACGCCTTCACTCAGCACGATGCTTTCAAGGCTCACCGCACTGTGGTATTTGTCAGCACCTCGTGCCTTTTAGTGGCTGACGCATATTTCATGGGAATATCTTGTTCCATTAGAATAAGACCCAGTTTCCCCCACAGTCAGGCCCTCCCATCAGGAAGCTTCCATAAGCCTCCTATCCTTATCCCTCAGAGGGCAGACAGAATGAAAACCACAATCACAGAAAACTAATCAAACTGATCACATGGACCACAGCCTTGTCTGACTCAATGAAACTATGAGCCATGCCGTGTAGGGCCACCCAAGACGGGTCATGGTGGAGAGTTCTGACAAAACGTGGTCCACTGGAGAAGGCAATGGCAAACCACTTCAATATTCTTGCCTTGAGAACCCCATGAACACTATGAAAGGCAAAAAGATAGGACATGACAGATGAACTCCCCAGGTTGGTAGGTGCCCAATATGCTGTTGGAGAAGAATGGAGAAATAACTCCAGAAAGAATGAAGGGATGGAGCCAAAGCAAAAACAACACCCAGTTGTGGATGTGACGGGTGATGGAAGCAAAGTTTGATGCTCTAAAGAACAATATTGCATAGGAACCTGGAATGTTAGGTCCATGAATCAAGGCAAATTGGAAGTGGTCAAACAGGAGATAACAAGAGTGAACGTCGATGTTTTAGGAATCAGTGAGCTAAAATGGGCTGGAATGGACGAATTTAACTCAGATGACCATTTTATCTACTACTGTGGGTAAGAATCCTTTAGAAGAAATGGAATAGCTCTCATAGTCAACAAAAGAGTCTGGAATGCAGTATTTGGGTGCAATCTCAAAAACAACAGAATGATCTCTGTTCATTTCCAAGGCAAGCCATTCAATATCACAGTAATCCAAGTCTATGCCCCAACCAGTAATGCTGAAGAAGCTGAAGTTAAATGGTTCTATGAGGACCTTCTAGAACTAACACCCCCAAAAGATGTCCTTTTCATTATAGAGGACTGGAATGCAAAAGTAGGAAGTCAAGAGATGCCTGGAGTAATAGGCAAGTTTGGCCTTGGGGTACAAAATGAAGCAGGGCAAAGGCTAACAAGAGTTTTGCCAGAGAACGCACTGGTCCTAGCAAACACCCTCTTCCAACAACACAAGAGAAGACTCTACACATGGACATCACCAGAGGGTAAATACCAAAATCAGATTGATTATATTCTTTGCAGCCAAAGATGGAGAAGCTCTATACAGTCAGCAAAAACAAGACCGGGAGCTGACTGTGGCTCAGATCATGAACTCCTTATTGCCAAAGTCAGACTTAAATTGAAGAAAGTGGGGAAAACCACTAGACCATTCAGGTATGACCTAAATCAAATCCCTTATGATTATATAGTGGAAGTGACAAACAGATTCAAGGGATTAGATCTGACAGACAGAGTGCCTGATGAACTATGGATGGAGGTTCATGATATTGTACAGGAGGCAGTGATCAAGACCATCCTCAAGAAAAAGAAGGCCATTACAAATAACTGAGAAAAGAAGAGAAGCTAAAGGCAAAGGAGAAAAGGAAAGATACACTCATTTGAATGCAGAGTTCCAAAGAATAGCAAGGAGCTATAAGAAAGCCTTCCTCAGTGATCAATGCAAAGAGATAGAGGAAAACAATAGAATGGGAAAGACTAGAGATCTCTTCCAGAAAATTATAGATACCAAGGGAACACTTCATGCAAAGATGGACGCAATAAAGAACAGAAATGGTATGGACTTAACAGAAGCAGAAGATATTAAGAAGAGATGGCAAGAATACACGGAAGTATATAAAGATTTTCATGACCCAGATAACCAAGATAGTGTGATCACTCACCTAGAGCCAGATATCCTGGAATGTGAAGTCAAATGGGCCTTAGGAAGCCCACTCAAACAAAGCTAGTGGAGATGATGGAATTCCAGTTGAGCTATTTCAAATCCTAAAAGATGATGCTGTGAAAGTACTGCAGTTAATATTCCAGCAAATCTGGAAAACTCAGCAGTGGCCACAGGACTGGAAAAGGTCAGTGTTCATTCCAATCCCAAAGAAAGGCAATGACAAAGAATGTTCAAACTACAACACAACTGTACTCATCTCACATGCTAGAAAAGTAATGCTCAAAATTCTCCAAGCCAGGCTTCAGCAGTACATAAACCGTAAACTTCCAGATATTCAAGCTGGTTTTAGAAAAGGCAGAGGAACCAGGGATCAAATTGCCAACATCCATTGAATCATAGAAAATGCAAGAGAGTTCCAGGAAAACATCTACTTCTGCTTTATTGACTATGCCAAAGCTTTTGACTGTGTGGATCACAACTGTGGAAAATTCTTCAAGAGATGGGAATACCAGACCACCTTACCTGCCTCCTGAGAAATTTGTATGCAGGACAAGAAGCAACAGTTAGAACTGGACATGGAACCACAGATTTGTTCCAAATCAGGAAAGGAGTGCATCAAGGCTGTATATTGTCACCCTGCTTATTTAACTTATATGCAGAGTACATGATGGGAAATGCCAGGCTGGATGAAGCACAAGGTGGAATCAATATTGCCGGGATAAATATCAATTACCTTAGACATGCAGATGACACCACCCTTATGGCTGAAAATGAAAAAGAACTAAAGAGCCTCTTGATGAAAGTGAAAGAGGAGAGTTTAAAAGCTGGCTTAAAACTCAACCTTCAAAAAGCTAAGATCATGGCATCTGGTCCCATCACTTATGGAAGATAGATGGAGACACAATGGAAACTGTGAGAGACTTAATTTTCTTGGGCTCCAAAATCACTGCAGATGGTGACTGTAGCCATGAAATTAAAAGACGCTTGCTCCTTGGAAGAAAAGCTATGACAAAATTAGCGTATTAAAAAGCAGAAACATTACTTTGCTGATAAAGGTCCATCTAGTCAAAGCTATGGTTTTTACAGTAGTCATGTTTGGATGTGAGAATTGTACCATAAAGAAAGCTGAGCTGAAGAATTGATGCTTTTGAACTGTGGTATGGGAGAAGACTTTTGAGAGTCCCTTGGACTGCAAGGAGATAAAGGAAATCAGTCTTTGGAAGCACTGATACTGAAGCTGAAACTCTAATCCTTGCTCACCTGATGTGAAGAGCTGACTCATTGGTTAAGACCCTGCTGCTGGGCAAGATTGAAGGCAGGTGGAGAAGGGGACGACAGAGGATGAGAGGGTTGGATGGCATCACTGACTCGATGGACTTGAGTTTGAGCAAGCTCTGGGAGTTGGTGATGGACAGGGAAGCCTGGCGTGCTGCAGTCCATGGGGTCACAAAGTGTCGGACATGAGTGAGCAACTGAACTGAGCTGAATGTTTCGTGGTGTAGACATGTGGCAGTTTATCTGCTCGTTGACTGGAGTGCGTTAGGTTGTTTCTATTTTTTCTATTGCGAATAATGCTACTATGAACATTTATGCACAGTCTTTAATGTGAACATATCTTTGAAATATTCCAGGATAGCTGATTTGCAGTTTTATATGAGTTTCAGGTGTATCTGTTAGTCACTCAATGATGTCTGACTCTTTGTGACCCCACAGACTGTAGCCTGCCAGGCTCCTCTGTCATGGAATTCTCCAGGCAAGAGTACTGGCGTGGGTAGCCATTTCCTTGTCCAGGGGATATTCCCAACCCAGGGATCGAACCCAGGTCTCCTGCATTGCAGGCAGATTCTTTATCTTCTGAGCCTTCAGTTGTACAGCAGAGTTTCAGTATTTTTACAGATTATACTCTATTTAAATGATTACTACTTTGTAAAGTAATGTCTGTAATTCCCCGATTTGCACCATATAGCCTGCTGCCTATCTTGGACATAACTTCACTTCTCTTTAATTCACAGGATTTCTGGGTCATAGGGAAGACTGTGTGCTGTGCTTGGCCGCTCAGTCACGTCCAACTCCTTGCGACCCCACGGACTGCAGCCCACCAGGCTCCTCTGTCCATGGGGTTCTCCAGGCAACAATACTGGAGTGGGTTATCATGCCCTCCTCCAGGTGATCTTCCCAACCCAGGGATCGTACCCAGGTCTCCCACGTTGCCGGCAGACTCTTTACCGTCTGAGCCACTGAGAAGCCCCAGGGAACCTCTGTGTTAACATTCGGAAGAACTGCCAGGTGGTTGCCCAAAGTGGTTGCAGCGTTTGACCATTCTGACTGCAAAGTGTGAGTGTTCCAGTTTCATTTTTGTAACTTCTATTTCTTTGCTGGAGTTTTTTTCATTTATTTAAAAAGAATTTGCAATTTATAATAGAAGCACATTTATGGTGACCGAAAGTCCTCATCAGATAATTTTGACGCGGATTGGCAGCTGATTGTCTTTTACCATCAGCTGTGGTTCCCCTGGTTCTTCTCATGGCGAGTGGTTTTCAGTTGTACCCCAGGCACGCTGGTTGTGATGTCAGACACTCTGCTTCTGTTTAAGTCTTCTATTTCAGCAGGCGGCCGTTCTGTTTAGACTCAATGTGTGGGTTCCAGACTTCTTTTGTGGCCTCAGTTCCAGTGACAGTTTAGGTCTCAGAGCCCTTGCAAAGCCGTCATGCCCTGTTTTGTTCTTCTGTGCTTTGGGGCTCCTACTGTGTCCCTGCTAGTCCCCATGACATCGGGGTCACTGTCTCACCACCCACGATGGGGAGCTGAAGCCTGGGTGGAGGGCAGGGCTTGGCTGCTGCTCTGGCTGTGAGCCCATTGGACCACCTGCCTGTCTGTGGGGTCTGAGTGCAGCTGCCCTGTCAGCGCTATCAGCAGATGAGGAAACCCAAGGGCCGGGCCCCCTGCTCGGTCTGGTGAAGCTCAGGGCCGCCAGGCCATTGGCTGTTCTGCCCACAGATGGAGAGACGGAGCCACTGATATGCTCTGGAAAGGCCCGCACGGTGGCATTGGTCCTGAGGGGCCGCTGACGGCTCTGCTTCTGTGTGTTGCCCTGGATTGAGATCCCCGCCTTTGCGCAGGCTGAGCCGCGGGAGCTGACTGAGGCTCGCAGCTGCGGGGCCATGAGGGTGGCTCTCTGGGCCTTGGGACTCGGCGTCCTCCTCCTCAGGGCCAGGGCCGCCCCCACTGGTAAGAGTTTCCTTTCTCCGTCCATGGAACCTTCTGTAGGCTTTGCTCCATGGATGCTGAGGCCCTGGGGTGTGAGGGTCCCCTGTTGTGATCAGCTGTCTGCTGGGTTCTTGCTCAGCCCCAGTGGGGGCACATCCTAGGGCAGAAGACACGTGGGCTCCAAAGTGCAGACACCCAGAGACTCTGGTCCCTGCGCGGACTGAGCAGGTTCCACTTGGGGTAAGCCCAGAGCCCCCCGCCCTGCCACTCGGAGTCCAGGCTGCAAGGCTGGCCAGAGTCCAGACGGAGTGAGGGGCATGGCTGGTGTCTGGCCCCAGTGACCCAGACAGACAGGGGACGCTGATGGGTTCTGCAAGGAGCTGCCCAGTCTCCTTCCCTCGGGGCAGGCGGTGGTGGGTGGGTGTAGGGAAGCTGGGGGTTCCCGGCCATGATGGTAAGCATGGTCTGGTGCTGGGCCATGGAGGAGAGCCAGCCCCGGAGAGATGCCACATCAGGGTGGGGGTGGGGTGGGGGCTGCTGTGTCCAGAAGCCAAGAGGCTAAGTCACGGCAGGAGCTGTGGGCAGGTGTCCTGCGGGAGACAGCACAGAGAGGCTGGGGTGAGAGTGTGCTGTGCGGTCTGCGTGTAGGCACCGCGGAGAGTGAATGCAGAGTACAGGCAGGGATGCATGCGAGAGAAGGCTGGGCAGCTGTGTGCGGACGTGTGTGAGTGTGTCTTGGGGCTGGGGAGGGGATGAGGGTGGCCCTGTGCGGTGCCCTGGGGGCTGATGGGAGGAAAGGTCACTGGGCAGGTTGATCCAGGGTCCAGCAGGAGGTGACAGAAAGCTGGACAGAGGGGCATGCTGGGTGGGCTGGGATCTGGGTGGTGATGCTGGAGCGCATGAAGCAGGGAGCTGGGCTCTGAAGCGCAGTGAGGTCGGCTTGCGGGAGGGGCGCTGGTTGGTGTTAAAAAGGCACACGCTGTGCCCGCGAATGTCCAGAGGAGAAGGGGTGGGCGTGAGGGGCTTTGGGGATGGGTTGGCGCGGTGGATGAGGCCTGGCGGGTGGTGGGAGTGCTGTGTTTCTTCTATACTGAGGGCTGGGGGGGGGTCTCCCTCTCTCTGCTCCCCGGTGAGTCCTGGACTCTCTCCTGCCCCATGAGTACCCTAACGAGACCCCCCAGGCCCTGGAGGTGGTCTGGCCCAAGCTGGGCATACTCCCTGTGGAGGCTATCTCACCCCCCTGCTTCAGCCCAGGGCTCAGTGGGAGGATCGACGGTCCAGGGGCTGAGACAAGGGGCTTCCGGGGCTGTGGTGCGGTGGGGAGGACAGACGGTCCAGGGCCCGAGACGAGGGGGCTGTGCAGGAAAGACTGGGGTGAGGGGCCTAGTGAAGGATGCAGCCCTGCTCCCAGTGGGACTGGAAGGTCAGGGGGTGGCTGAGCCTCTCAGAGACCCAGGAAGCAGCCCCCAGGAAAGTGAGCTGGGGGACAGGTGGTGGACAGTCGGGGGTGGGGCAGGGGTGAGCAGGAAGATGGGGGGCTGCAGGGCTGCTAGGAAATGACCTTCGGCTGGAGGCTGGGGTGGGTGGTGGGAGGAGCCCCCCGCTTCAGGTAGAGGACAGGGGACTTCCATGCCTCAGGCCTGCGGTCACCCAGGACGTGGGGGCTCCGGCGGGCCAAGGACGGCACTCAGGGCCCCTGCCCCACCACCCGTCTGGACTGCTCTGCGGGGTGCGGGACTTGGCTTTGCACAGAGGCCTCGGCGCTGGGCCTCGGCAGGGGCCCCAGGCGCCGTGTCGCCGGCCCTCACTGGCCCGTTCCATCTGCAGGTGGACCCAACAGCCTGAGGTTGGCCTACCGGCCCAGTCCATGCGACGGGGTGGTGCTGGTCCAGCATGAAGGGACGTGGGGACACGTGTGCAACCGGGAGTGGACACTGAAGGAGGCGTCCGTGGTCTGCAGGCAGCTGGGCTGTGGCGGGGCCGTGGGTGCCCCCAAGTACGTCCCGCTGCCCGGAGAGACGGTGCAGCCCTGGCTCCACAACGTGTCCTGCAGGGGAGACGAGGCCTCCCTCTGGGGGTGCAGCCTGGGGGCCTGGACGAAGAGCGAGTGCCCCTATGAGTGGGTGGTGGTGGCTCTGTGTTCCAGTAAGTCATGGGTCGGGGTGTGCGGGGAGGAGGGGGCCCCAGAGCCACCTGAGACGGGCCGGCTCTCAGCTCTCCCTTCCTCCTGTGTCAGCAGTCCCAGTGTTTTGCTTAACAGATCCCTTCTTAGAAGGCAGCGGTAGTGCACTGGGTGCTGGGGATGCAGCCGTGAGTCAACTATGAAATTGGCTGCACAAAGCCTGCTGTCCAGGGAGGGACCGAGAGGGAATGCGCAGGCAGGTAGAAGAGCAGTGAGGGGGTGGACACGCAGGCAGGGGTGGGGCGACACTCGAGGGGCCCCGCGGACTGTGCAGACGTCTTGTCACCGTCTCCAGCTCACATGTTCTCCCTGGAGGTCTGTCTGGAGCGCCCAGGGCTGTGTCCGGCACTTCACGTCCTGTCTGAGCTGACCCACTGGGCGGTTTGTGGGGCCCAGAGCAAAGCAAGAACGCAGGCGTCTGTGCTGAAAAATCAGCGAGGGTGTCCAGAGATCGTTGAGTCAGGAGGGCCTCTGAGCGGCCCGGCGCTGACCCCTCAGTGAGGCCCAGGGCTGGTCTGGCCCCGGCAGGGCCCTGCTGGGGACGGCTGTCGCCGAGGCCCGAGGCCGCGCGGTCGGCAGAGCCTGTATTGTGTGCCACGCCCTGTGTGCTTCGCAGACGGCACTTTCCGGGAGGTGCGGCTGGTGAAGGGCCGGAGCCCCTGTGCAGGGCTCCCTGAGATCAGGAATGTGAACGGGGTGGACCGCCTCTGTGGCTTGCACCGGGAGGAGGCCACAGTGTTCTGCCGGGAGCTGGGGTGCGGCCCTGCCCTGCAGGCCCCCCGCCAAGACGGCAGTGTCGCCAGGAAGTACATGACCTGTGGGGGCGACGAGCTGACCATCCGGAACTGCAGACTGAACAACAAGTTCCGCAGCGGCTGCGACTTCCAGCGAGATGCCCAGGTGGTCTGCTCAGGTGAGGTGGACCCTCCACCCTGACGTGGGGTGGGGTGGGGACAGCAGGGAGCTGGCCGTGGGCTGGCCGTCCCTCCATGCTCCGAGTGGGCTGCAGCAGAGTGTGCCCCCGAAGTGCCTCCCGCTGGCCCAGTCCTGCCTGAGGCCTGGGGTGCCATCGTTAGGGGGCGGCCCCTGTGCAGCCCACCTGTTGTGAGGGAGGCAAGAGCAGGCCGGGGAAGGTGAGCGAAGGCAAACAGGAAAGTGTCCTTGAGAACGGACTCTGTAGATCCTCCTCGCTTTGGACAGAGACCGAGAGGTGAGGGCACAGCATGGAGCCTGGGGCACGCACAGCCAGTGCCTCGGGAGCCGCTGCAGGAGTGCAGGGCGGCCCAGGAGAGGCGTGGGCGGGGAGCCGAGGGCTGCTCCAGTCCCAGCCGGGTGCCGCGTCTGTGCTGTGCTGGCTGTGACCGCTGTGGGTCTCACACAAGTCAGGGTCGGTAGTGGGAGTAATCTGGTCTCTTGGATCCTGGTACATTCTGGGTGGAAATGAGGTAAAGTGTCCACTTTCCTTGGTGCCCTCGGGGGCATGCCCTCAGGGGACCTCGACCTAGCCTCTGAGACAGGAGGGTCTTGGTGCCACCACCCCGGGCAGGCAGAGGATGTGCGGCGTCTGTTCTGATGGGGCAGAGTGGCCTGTGACCATCGGTTCTCCCATTGCTCAGCAGGCCCCTGCTGCTGGCGGATGATCGCCTCTGGCAGGATGCTCAGGGTCCATGGTTGGGGGCGGGGCTCAGGGCTGAGTTCTGAGCTGAGACCCCGTCACTGTGGGAACTGTCTCCTTCTCCAGAACACACAGAGGCCCGGCTGGTGGGTGGCGAGCACTCCTGTGCTGGGCGCCTGGAGGTGAGGCGTGGCCTGACCTGGGGCACCGTCTGTGACGCTGACCTGGACCTGGCCACTGCCCACGTGGTGTGCCGGGAGCTGCAGTGCGGCGCGGCCGTGTCCACACCCCAGGCTGCCCACTTCGGCCAGGGCCCGGGGCTCGTGTGGGCCGAGGCCTTCCGCTGTGCGGGCAACGAGTCCCTGCTGTTCCACTGCCCTCGGGAGCCGGGGCACCGGTGTGGGCACGGCCAGGATGCGGGGCTCAGGTGCTCAGGTGAGGCCACGGGGGCGGGTGGTCCGAGGCTGGGCCCTGCCCCCTCCCTGCCAGGCCCCTCTGTGCCGCCCCCACCCTCTCGGGGTGCGTCTGGCCCAGCTCCAAGGGGCCTCCGCCAGGAGGTGAGCCCTTCCCCTTGAGGAAGTGCTGCTTCGGGGGGCTGCTGGCAGGAAGGAGAGGGAGCAGGCTTTGGGGACAGAGGGATGTGACCCCAAGGCCGGCACAGAGTCCTGCACACATGTGTGTGCTGGCGCTGCCGCGGAGGCGGGTGGGGAGCTGGCAGAGAAGGGGCCCCGGGAGCCCCACCCTGGGTGTGAAGGGAAGAAACAGCAGGGCCCGCGGGGGCAGCGACGCCGACACCCCCTCCCCCTGCAGAGTTCCGGCTGGTCAACGGCAGCAGCGCCTGTGAGGGGCGCGTGGAGCTCCAGGTCCAGGGGGCCTGGGCGCCCCTCTGCGCGGCCCACTGGGACTTGGCAGACGCCACGGTCCTCTGCCACCAGCTGGACTGTGGGAACGCGGTGGCCACACCCCCGGGGGGTCACTTTGGGGGCGGGGCCTCCGCGCCCTGGCCGGACGAGGTGCACTGCGTGGGGACAGAGCCCTACCTGTGGAGCTGCGCCGTGAGCACCCTGGGGGCGCCCGCCTGTGGCCCCGGCGACGCAGCCGCCGCCGTCTGCTCAGGTGGGTCAGCACGAGCGCGGCCGGAGGGGAGGCCGGGAGCGCACAGGGCTGCGCCGGGAGGCGGCGTCCTCGGCCCGGGACGGGCCGGGTCCCACCCGCCGGCGCGCCGCCCTGCAGTGTCCCGCACCCCGCCCCCAGGTCTCCCCGACGCCCTGCGGCTGAGGGACGGACAGAGCCGCTGCGATGGCCGCGTGGAGGTGTCCCTGGACGGGGTGTGGGGCCGCGTCCTGGACGAGGCCTGGGACCTGCGCGGCGCGGCCGTCGTGTGCAGGCAGCTGGGCTGCGGAGCGGCGGAGCGAGCGTACGAGGCGGCGGCGCCCGCGCGCGGGGCGGTGCCCCTGGGGCTGAGCCGCGTGCGCTGTGCGGGCACCGAGCCCCGCCTGACGCGGTGCAACGTGTCGGCGGCCGCGCTGGTGTCCGCGGGGGCGTCGCGGGACGCGGGCGTCGTGTGCTCGGGTGAGTGCGGGCCCAGCCCCCAGGACCCCCTCCCGGGCCCCGCGCCCTGACTCGGCCTCTCCCTCGGCAGGGAGCCTCCAGGTGCGCCTGGCCGCGGGGCCGGGCCGCTGTGCGGGGCGCGTGGAGCTGCTCCACGCGGGCGAGTGGGGCACCGTGTGTGACGACGGCTGGGACCTGCGGGACGCCCAGGTGGTGTGCCGGCAGCTGGGCTGCGGGCACGCGCTCGGCGCCCCGGGGGCCGCGCACTTCGGGGCCGGGGCCGGGCGCATCTGGATGGACGAGCTGGCCTGTGAGGGCCACGAGGCCGCGCTGTGGCGGTGCCCGTCGAGGGGCTGGGGCCGACACGACTGCGGCCACAAGGAGGACGCCGGTGCCCTCTGCTCAGGTGGGTGCTGAGACCCGAGTGCCGTCCCAGGGCCGCTCCTTGGCACTCATCTGGTGGGGGTGGGGGCTCTGCTCGTTCGTCCTGCTTCCGGGGAGAGGGTGTCTAGGCGCTGTCCACTTCACACTTCGCTCGTGGCCGTTCTGGTCTTTCTGTCCTTGGAGGCAGGTTTAACTTCCACTGTGTTTTCAGCTTGCAGCTCTTCCTTCCTCTGTGCTCGGGGCTCCTCAGGCAGCTGCTGGTTCTCGCTGGCGGGCAGGCCTCTGCAGGGGGCTGGCTGTTGGCAGGGGTGGGGACTCTGCTGTCCCGATTCCGCCTGGCAGCAGCGGGGTTCCCAGGGGAGATCAGAGGCAGGCAGGCGCTCATGAGGCCCAGGCGTGGAGCGGGCACCGGTCACCCTCACCCCGTGCGTTTGGCTGGCGGAAGGTCAGAGGTCAGCCCAGACCCAGGGCTGGGAGTACACTCGGTGAGGGGCGGGGCCGGGCGGGGGTCTGAGTGGCCGCTTTTATTCTGTCACAGGTGTAATTCCTGCCATTTATTTTCTAAGCTTAGTTTACTTCGTTACGGTCCCGTCAGATGCAATTCATGCCTCAATGCCTCGGTTTATCCCCATGTGTGTATTTTGATGTATTGCGGGCCCTTTTGACTTACTTTTAGAGGGCTGTGTCCTACTCCACTATGTGGTCATATGATAGTCGGCTTAACACACCCCTTGTTCCTGGGCTTTCGCCGCCCCAGGGTGACAAGACACTACTTGGGCGCTGACCAGCCAGGGCCAGTGACACACTCGGAGATCGGGCTAGTTCCTTTTTTGTTGTTGAATTTTTACAGTTGTTTAAAAGGGTTATTCTGTATGTGAGTGATTTCCAGGGACAGGTTTCTACAGTCAGTGGAGTTACTAGGGATTGCAGTGTTAGAGCTGGGGCTTAAATTGGCTCCCTGTGGGCAGCTGCTCCCGTCTTTGGGTGGGGGTGGATGGGGATGTGGGGTGGATGTGAGCTGGATGTCAGATGCCCTAGCTTGGCATGGGTCTTGGTGCTGGGAGCCCCTGGTTTTGGCCTCCTCCTTCAGAGACTGTCTGACCCGAGTGGCTTGTCTTCCAGAGTCAGTGGCCCTGAGGCTGCGAGGTGGTGCCGGGCCCTGTGCTGGGTGGTTGGACGTGTTCCACAACGGAACGTGGGGGGCCGTGTGCAGTAACGCCCTGAAGGACGCCTCCTTGTCCATCATCTGCCAGCAGCTGGGCTGTGGGGAGCGGGGCTGGCTGGAGAACAGGCCGGGGCACACTAGCCTGGGCACCTCCTGGGTGGACAACATCCAGTGCCGCCGGCTGCGGAGCTCCACGCTGTGGCAGTGCCCCTCAGCCCCCTGGCACCCGCACTCTTGCACCCGTGGAGAGGAGGTCTGGATCACCTGTGCAGGTAGGCCCTGCCACCTACTGCAGGTGGGCAGACTCTGGGGGCCCTCGAGGCAGCTTCAGTGTCCTGACAGGTCATCCACAGAGGCTGCCATTCACCCATGTCTGGGGGTGGTGGGCTCACTGGGCTCCACAGGTTCCCTTCTGAGGCTTCTCTGAGCATTTACACCTGGTGAACCGCTATTTAAATCCAACAGGATCGTCAGGGACAGCGACGCAGGATTCCGGGGAGGCCCTCAATTGCTCCTTAATGGGCAGCTGCCCAGGTACCCCTCTCCCCCCGCAACCGGCTCCCCATCCTCTCCCGTCCGGGTCCTGCCCCCCGGTGACCACAGGCCCCTCTTGCAGAGGAGGGCGAGCTGCGCGTGCGCGGGGGTGAGGACCGCTGCTCGGGCCGTGTGGAGCTCTGGCACGCTGGCTCCTGGGGCACCGTGTGTGATGACTCCTGGGACCTGGCGGACGCCGAGGTCGTGTGCCGGCAGCTGGGGTGCGGCCGGGCTGTGGACGCCGTGGCGGGGGCTGCCTTTGGACCAGGCTCGGGGCCCGTGTGGCTGGATGAGGTGGGGTGCCGGGGCAGCGAGGCCTCCCTGTGGGGCTGCCCGGCGCAGCCGTGGGGCCGCGGAGACTGTGGGCATAAGGAGGACGCGGGTGTGCGCTGTGCAGGTGAGTGGTCCAGGGGGGTCCGGCTGCCCCTCCAGGGGTGAGTGATCTGGGGGCGCTCTGTCTCCTCCTCCATGGGGTGAGTGGTCCAAGGGGGCTCCGTCTGCCCCTCCATGGGGTGAGTGGGTAGGTGAGGCCTTCCTAGGGCCTTGGGATGGAACGCCTGGTGGGTTCTTTTGGAGGCCCTCTCAGCCCTGGGTGCTGCAGAATCCAGCCCTGAGGCTGCTCCATGCTGGTCCCTTGGATGCTGGGGCGGAGGCCGTCTCCATGAGCTCTGTTTCAGCCTGAGGGGGCTGGGGTGCTGCTCCGGGGTGATGGCTGGCCATAGCCCAGGCTCCTACTTGGATCCCACCCACTTCTCCTGCAGGTGACACAGGGGCCGTCACCCCACGTTCAGCATCAGGTAGGTGAGCACTTCCTCAGGCTTCAGCTCTGGCCCTCCTGCCTCAACCCAACTGGAGGGCCCCTCCGTGGGGCCCCGGCCCACCCAGACGTGCCCTGCCCCACCCGAGGGGCTCTGCATGGGGGCCCTGCCCCACTCAGAGGGGCCCTGTAGGGACTCTGCCCCACCCAGAGGGGCCCTGCATGGGGCTCTGCATGGGGGCCCTGCCCCACCCTGAGGGGCCCTGTAGGGACTGTGCCCCACCCAAGGGGCTCTGCATGGGGGCTCTGCCCCACCCTGAGGGGCCTTCTAGGGGCTCTGCCTCAGAGGTGCTGTGGACTCTCCCGCATCCACCTGGCTGGTGGGGGGAGGTCAGGACCCCAGGACTGCTGTGCTGGAGACGCTCGTCTCTGCAGGTGCCCTGGGCCAGGCGGGCAGAGAGCCCAGGGAGGGTGGGCCAGCCCGGGCCCTGCTGGGCCACCTGCCGGGACTCTCCTCTGGGCCTTTCTCTTGCCAACTGCGAGGTTTGGTTCTGGTACACTGTGTCCTCTTAGACATGGAGTCTAACGCGGTCAGGACGCTAAGAGCTGCTCTCCTGGCCCCTCCCTCCTGGGCTCCCTCCTGGATTTAGCGCTGTGACCACAGGGCCCACCTCTCCTCTGGGTGCCCCCCGCCAGGGGCTCCGGTGGTCCAGGCCAAGGGTCACAATGCCCCAGGAGGAGCAGGCACACAGGGGAGACCCTCCTTTCGCTGTCTTCCCAGGCAGTCCTCTGGTCCCGGCGCCTGCCCTCGAGGCTGGGACTCTGCCCATGGCCCTCGGCCTGGCGCTCGGCACCCTGCTGCTCATCACCTCACTGGTCCTGGGGGCACGGTGGTTCCGGGGCAGAGACGCCTGCAGGGGTAGGTGGGCATGGTGGGTGGGGTTGGCCCTGGTCCCTGGGGATGGGGAGGCGGGGGGTGCTTTGAGACCCTAGCCCGTCACAGGTTCTGCCTGTCCCTGCCCCTCCGCCACAGCCTGTGGCAACTTCCTGCGAAGTAAGTCCATGAGGTGTTGGCGACTGGAGACGCTGGGCCCTGCCCCACTTCTGAGAGGGGCCAGACGGGGGAATCCACAGTCCCAGGGCTGTCTGGGTGGGACAGAGGGCTCCAGGGGTATCTGCACCCCTCTGTCCTCCATGCAGCTGGGAACGGCTCCCACAGGCTGTGCCTGGGGAAGCGTGTGGCTGCTGGTGGGGAGCTGCGGCAGAAGAGCCCAGGGTCCACCCCGCAGGGGCCCCGTGGGCGGGCTTAACTGCTCAGAGTGTCTCAGCTAAAGGGCTCTGGTGTGACCCCTGCAGGTTCAGGAATGTCGGGGAGTCTGCCCTCAGAAGGTGTTTATGAGGACATTGGAGTGGCTACCGCGGGGGAGAAAGACGAGGCTGCTGGAGCGGCCGCGGCCGCGGTGCTGGAGGAGGAGTATGACGACGTGGCGGAGCCCGAGCCCGAGGAGGGCGACGCGGAGGAGGGGGCCCTCCTGAGCCCCACGGGTGCGCAGCTCTGCGTCGTGGCGTCCACGGTGCTCTTGCTGCTCTACTGGTGCTACGCCCAGGGCTCCGGCCCGCCCAGCCCCTACATCTAAAGGCCCCGAGAATTCCTCCGCGTGTGTGTGTGACTCACTCCCGCACAGGCTTGGTGCCGGGACACTTGGTTTCCCCCTCCAAGTTGTCCCTTAGACTAGAATCTTCTCAGGGACAGACTCGGGGTTTAGGGAGGGGCCTGGGCTTCTCTTTGGGTTTCCTTTCGAGCGGCAGCCGCTGTAGGGGCTGAGCAGCTTTGGGAGGATGCGCGCCAGCAGCAGCCCGGCCCCTGCCCTGCCCTTGTCTTGTCCTTTGGCCTCACGGTGAGCAGGAAGCCAGGGCCCAGGCGTCCTGGGTCTATGAGGAATTGCTGAGGGCCCCCAACTGGTGTCTTTCTCTTTCAATGCAGGCGGGGCACTTCATAGCCAGGGCCTCCTCACACCTCAGGCTGGGAAGGAAGACCCCAGCAGCCTCTGCCCCAGGACGTGCTGACCACGAGCTGGCTCCAGGGCACATCAGCGAGACCAGGGCAGGGGAGAGGCCAGTGTGCCTGGGGCTTTCATCCTCCTTGTTTCTTAAAGAGTTTTATTAAATGTCTCATCCATAATTCATCTCAGACACTCCTCAGATGCCCACCGCGGCCTGGGGTCTGTTTCTGGCCCCCTCTCTGCCTCGCCCTGGTCTGGGGTGGGCTCCGAGGTCTTGCCCTCACGGTTCTTCTGAGTTGTGTGTGTGTGTGTGGGGGGGGGGGTGGGGTCCCTGATGAACCAGCTGCGGGCCACCCCTCCTTTCCTCTGCGGATGTTGCTAGACCTGGCTCAGGTGTGCCAGGGTCCCTAGCGTTCATGCATGTCCAGCCCTGATGCCCCCACCAAGCCCCTGTGACCACAGCTCCCTGACCACACCCTCTTTGGGAAACTAGTTGCCCTGTGTCTTCTTCCCTGTGCTGGTCTGATATCAGATGCAAATGACCAGGCCCCTCCCCTACGTGTAGACCTTTCTGGACCCCCACCTCCCACCTCAGCACCCTGGGAAGGACCAGGCTTCCTTCTCCTGTGATCCCTCCCCTGCAGGGCCTGTCCAGCACTGGCACTGATTACCGCCTACCCTCCATGTTTAACTCCAGGGTCTGGCCAGCCTGCGGTGGCCACCACTGCGCTGGGTTCTTGGAGTGTCTCTGTCTGCTGCCTCCCACCTCCCGGCCCTTCCCCTGTGCCCCACCCTTGGGCTGTAAGAGAGATGCTGCTATGATCTCAGGGACCACGGTGCTGGAGTATGTGAACATGAAGGTCTCTCTTGGATGGGAGCCCTGATGAGGAAGATGCTCAGGCTAATGTACAGAGGGACTGGGCAGAGCCTCGGGTGCAGTGAGGAGGGCAAGTCACCAGGTCCCAGGGCAGCTCCTCGCAGAGCTTTGGGGACACACAGGGGTTTCCTGGGTGTCTGAGCCCACCTTGCACCCTGTGCATGTTCAAGGCCTGCCTGCTGGCCGGGAGAGTTGGCCAGCCTGGCTTAATGGTGTGCACTGGACATCTGGGGGTCCTGGGAGTGGGAGAAGATGTGCAGCGGGAGAAGGTCCCTGGGTTGGAGGAAAGTGAGCTGGCAGGAAGTGGGGTGGGGCCTGAACAGAGTCAGGGTGCCAGCCCAGCAGTCAGAGGGTGGGCACTTCAGGAAGGGTGCACCTGCCCCTCTCCGCATGCCTCTCCCTTCTGCCCCCGGCATTCTGGTTACCCGCCCAGCAGAGCGGAGTGTGAGCTCTTCCCCACGGGCTCCCAGCCCTCTCAGTCCACCTGGGGGTACTGATTAGGCAGGCACCTTGTGAGTAGAGCCCACTGGGGACCCCACTGAGGCTGCTGCAGGTCCATGCGCCCCTGAGGTCTGAGCTGGGGTGCAGCTCAGTGCGTAGCACAGGCTGCGGTTTGGGAGGCGCTGGGGCTGCTGCACAGAGGGGCCTGCTGACAAGCCCCTGACTTCTATAGAAACCCCTCGTCTTCTCCATACTCATCTGACAACCCAGGCTGCTCTTTGTAAAACTGGTTCTCTGGCAAATCTTTTGGAAAGTAACCTTTATTGATCTTATTCTGCTTAGAACATAATGCACGTTCAAAAACTCATGTAAGCAAGAGAGAAAATGAAAAACGTGTTCTGTCACTCAGAAAATAATGCTTCAGCATCCTGGCTTATATCCACTGAGAACTTTTCAAAGATGCAAGGACCCGAGCATGATCGCCAGCAGCACGTGGTGCCCGTTCTGTGCTTCTGTGTTTCCCACGACAACGTGCCGCTAACGCGCTGCCTGGCCCGCGCCACATGCTCAGTGGCTGCTGACGTCCTTTCGTTTACTCCTCTGCTGTCACACCTTTGGCTGCTTCCCAAGGACACCGCCTTCTGAGAGTCATGTTTTTAAGGGTTTAGATCAGACTCCTGTCTGTTCACGACACGCTGGAGCGTGGACTCATTCTGCAGCATACCTCTGTGTGTAGGCAGAAAGGCGTGCCTCCCACCGAGCTTGGCCCCTGGCTCCAGCCTGGCCTCCATGGGGCCTCAGCTCTGCGGGGAGCCCAGCCTGGGTCTCACCACAGTCGTCTCCACTTCACGTGTCTGACTGGTGGATGCGCTGGGGAGACAGGGTGGGGCTCACAGGCTGACTCCTCGGGCCGGCTCCCATCGAGCGGGAGGCTGTCTCCTGCACCCGAGGGCCGCACGCTGGCCTGTGCTTGGGCGGCTGCAGGGGCTGAGGGTCCAAGCTGGTGCTGTTCCCTCCCCGGCTGTGACCCTCCCTCCCGGGGAGGGTGCCCTGTGGGCCCTGGGCTGGGAGGATGTCCCGTGAGGGCCCACCGGGGGTGCTGGCTCGGCCGAGCAGGGCCACCTGAGGGGAAGTGATCGCAGTGTCAAAGGCGGGGCCCCAGCTCCAGAGATCCCACCGAACCTGGTCCTTGGATGTTCATTTGTGTTAACAACATTTGTTAATGTTGTTGATGCCATCAAAATACAGCACGAGAAAACTTGGGAAAGTTGAAATTAAGCGCACAAATTGGAAAGGAAGAGGAAATTAGATTTTTAAGTTTTTTTTTTAAATTTAATTTTATTTTTAAACTTTACAATATTGTATTGGTTTTGCCATATATCAACATGAATCCGCCACAGGTATACACATTTTCCCCATCCTGAACCCTCCTCCCTCCTCACTCCCTGTACCATCCCTCTGGATCGTCCCAGTGCACCAGCCCCAAGCATCCAGTATCGTGCATCGAACCTGGACTGGCGACTCATTTCATATATGATATTATACAGGTTTCAATGCCATTCTCCCAAATCATCCCACCCTCTCCCTCTCCCACAGAGTCCAAAAGACTGTTCTATACATCAGTGTCTCTTTTGCTGTCTCATATACAGGGTTATTGTTACCATCTTTCTAAATTCCATATATATGTGTTAGTATACTGTATTGGTGTTTTTCTATCTGACTATTTCACTCTGTATAATAGGCTCCAGTTTCATCCACCTCATTAGAACTGATTCAAGTGTATTCTTTTTAATGGCTGAGAAATATTCCATTGTGTATATGTACCATTGCTTTCTTATCCATTCATCTGTTGATGGACATCTAGGTTGCTTCCATGTCCTGGCTATTATAAACAGTGCTGCGATGAACATTGGGGTGCATGTGTCTCTTTCCCTTCTGGTTTCCTCAGTGTGTATGCCCAGCAGTGGGATTGCTGGGTCATAAGGCAATTCTGGTTCCAGTTTTTAAAGGAATCTCCACACTGTTCTCCATAGTGGCTGTACTAGTTTGCATTCCCACCAACAGTGTAAGAGGGTTCCCTTTTCTCCACACCCTCTCCAGCATTTATTACTTGTAGACTTTTGGATCGCAGCCATTCTGACTGGCATGAAATGGTACCTCATAGTGGTTTTGATTTGCATTTCTCTGATAATGAGTGATGTTGAGCATCTTTTCATGTGTTTGTTAGCCCTCTGTATGTCGTCTTTGGAGAAATGTCTATTTAGTTCTTTGGCCCATTTTTTGATTGGGTCATTTATTTTTCTGGAATTGAGCTGTAGGAGTTGCTTGTATATTCTTGAGATTAGTTGTTTGTCAGCTGCTTCATTTGCTATTATTTTCTCCCATTCTGAAGGCTGTCTTTTCACCTTGCTTATAGTCTCCTTTGTTGTGCAGAAGCTTTTAAGTTTAATTAGGTCCCATTTGTTTATTTTTGCTTTTATTTCCAGTATTCTGGGAGGTGGGTCATAGAGGATCCTGTTGGGATGTATGTTGGAGAGTGTTTTGCCTATGTTCTCCTCTAGGAGTTTTACCTCAACATAATAAAAGCTATATATGACAAACCCACAGCAAACATTATCCTCAATGGTGAAAAATTGAAAGCATTTCCTCTAAAGTCAGGAACAAGACAAGGGTGCCCGCTTTCACCATTACTATTCAACATAGTTTTGGAAGTTTTGGCCACAGCAATCAGAGCAGAAAAAGAAATAAAAGGAATCCAAATTGGAAAAAAAGAAGTAAAACTCTCACTGTTTGCAGATGACATGATCCTCTACATAGAAAACCCTAAAGACTCCACCAGAAAATTACTAGAACTAATCAATGAATATAGTAAAGTTGCAGGATATAAAATCAACACACAGAAATCTCTTGCATTCACATACACTAATAATGAGAAAATAGAGAGAGAAATTAAGGAAACAATTTCATTCACCATTGCAAAGAAAAGAATAAAATACTTAGGAATATATCTACCTAAAGAAACTAAAGACCTATATATAGAAAACTATAAAACACTGGTGAAAGAAATCAAAGAGGACACTAATAGATGGAGAAATATACCATGTTCATGGATTGGAAGAATCAATATAGTGAAAATGAGTATACTACCCAAAGCAATTTATAGATTCAATGCAATCCCTATCAAGCTACCAACGGTATTCTTCACAGAGCTAGAACAAATAATTTCACAATTTGTATGGAATACAAAAAAACTGGAATAGCCAAAGCAATCTTGAGAAAGAAGAATGGAACTGGAGGAATCAACCTGCCTGACTTTAGACTCTACTACAAAGCCACAGTTATCAAGACGGTATGGTACTGGGACAAAGACAGAAATATAGATCAATGGAATAAAATAGAAAGCCCAGAGATAAATCCACGCACATATGGACACCTTATCTTTGACAAAGGAGGCAAGAATATACAACAGATTAAAGACAATCTCTTTAACAAGTGGTGCTGGGAAAACTGGTCAACCACTTGTAAAAGAATGAAACTAGAACACTTTCTAACACCATACACAAAGATTTTTAAGTTTTGAAAATCCTGGACAAGAAGCACCTTCCCGCCATCCACGAAGTTATGAGCGTTCTTGTCTGGAAGGCCTAGCCATCGAGTCCCTGTCTCTGCTGCAGGGCGGGCCCTCGACCGCTGGGCGGGGGCGGGAGGCAGGGGTGTCTGCAGGCGGCCACGCCCCCACCTCCGCTGCGGCCCGGGAGAGGCCTCGCTCCCTGCTCCAGAGCAGCTGGTGCGTGGGCCTCGCTTGGGGCTGCGCACTGGGGCTGTGGGGCTTCTGGGGCTGCCCGTGTGGATGCGTGAGTACCGCGCAGCCCAGGTGGGACGCGCCACTCTCCCCGCCACGCCCCACTCCCGCCTGAGGGAGCCCCCAGGGTGGAAGCCCAGGAGCCCTGGGCTGTGACCCTCCACCCTCCCCCTGTTACGATGACCCTACACAGGGCACCTTCTTGAGCCGTGTGCCCTCTCCAAAGGCCGGGCGGCACTTCCCCAGCTGCTTTTCACGCCCCAGCCCTTTCAGGGTTCAGGGGACTGTCACCTTCACGACCATCTGCAGCGCGGCGCTCCACCCCCACCCCCAGGCCAACCCCACCGCCTGCCCTGTGGCTGAGCGATGCTCGCCTCTGGCCCTCTCCGCTCTGGCGGGGAGCCCACCGAAGCTCTGGAAGCCAGAGGGCAAGGGGTGCGTTCCTGCCACACTGCTGGGCACCTGGCTGGGGGAGCTCGATGCACCTGCTGTCTGCCTCCCTCTCCGGGGTCCTGGGAGGGAGGGAATGGCCTTTCTGCCCCAGTGCCGTGATCCCTGCGTGTGGAGTGGGGCCCTCATGGCCACGGGGCTCAGGTGAGGAAGGCAGGCTCCTGTGCTGCTGTGCAGGTGGGACGCTGGCCACCCAGGGACTGAATGGTGGGCATCCCTGTGCTGGGACCTTTGAGAGCCGTGGACGGGAAGACCTGTCTTGAAGGGTGGCTTGCACGCAATGGAGGCGGGTGTCTTGTGCAGGAGGCTGGGGAGCCGCTCTGCACTCCAGGCATCCAGACCCTACCTCTTTGGGGTCCCTGAGGGCCGAGTGCCTAAGGTCATGAACTGTAAGGAAACAGTCCAGCATCTTCAGCTACAGGTTCAATCTGAACTTCCTGGACCTGGGCAAGCTGCCTACAGACTCCCAAGTGCTGTGTCAGGTAGGGAGTTCAGTCACTCAGTCGTGTCTGACTCTTTGCGACCTCATGGACTGCAGCACGCCAGGCCTCCCTGTCCGTCGCCAACTCCGGGAGTTCACTCAAACTCATGTCCATTGAGTTGGTGATACCATCCAACCATCTCATCCTCTGTCATCCCCTTCTCTTCCCACCTTCCATTTTCCCCAGCATCAGGGTCTTTTCCAATGAGTCAGTTCTTTGCATCAGGTGGCCAGACTATTGGAGTTTCAGCTTCAGCATCAGTCCTTCCAATGAATATTCAGGACTGATTTCCTTTAGGATGGACTGGTTGGATCTCCTTGCAGTCCAAGGGACTCTCAAGAGTCTTCTCCAACATCACAGTTCAAAAGCATCAATTCTTTGGTGTTCAGCTTTCTTTATAGTTCAACTCTTATATCTATACATGACTGTTGGAAAAACCATAGCTTTGACTAGACGGATAACCTTAGTGTATCCTTCTCCATCAGAGGGCAGACAGAATGAAAATGACAATCACAGGTAGGGAGACACAGCCCAAAGATCTCTGAGACAGAGGCACCCACTTTAGCCATGCTCAGTGCATTAAGGGGCCGTCCACTGCCTGGAGGAGGGGCAGGGGCCCTCCAGCTTGGCCAGCTTGCCTCCATGCCCTGGGAGGGAGAGCGACTGGGAGCCTCCCTAGGACTCTGCTTCTCTCCTTGGTGGCCCTGAAGTCACCTGGAGAGATGACCCTCTGCTACACCACCTACCCCCACAGGGTTCTGACTGCACCAGCCAAGGTGAGGACAGGCACCAGGATTTAACTGACTGGAATATTAAAGTGCCAGTCACACAAGCAGCCCCAGCTTTGGGGGTGAGGGCCCAGGCCCTGGGTGCAGGGCTGCAGTGGCTGTGTTCCACCCACGGCCCTTGTGGGGCCTGAGGGGCAGGACGTGAGCACTGCTCTCAGAGTCCAAGTGGCGTCCAGCCCCCGGGGGGCCCCTGGGGGCTGTTTCTCCTGCATCCTTCCTGCCCATGGGACTTGCCCAGAGGTCTGCCTACCCCTCAGGTAGGGGTCTGCTTCAACCTAGGGTCTGCCCCCAGGACACATGGAAGCCCGGCTGGGGGGTGGCGAACCCTCCTGCACTGGGCACCTGGAGGAGAGATATGGCCTGACCTGGGCCACCATCTGCGATGCTGACCTGGATCAAGGGCCGTGACCCACGTGGTGTGCCAGGAGCTGCCGTGTGGTGTGGTTGTGTCCACTACTGGGAGCGCCCACTTCGGCCAGGGCTCGGGGCTCGTGTGGACCAAGGCCTTCCTCTGTGTGGGCAACGAGTGCCTGCTGTTCCACTGCCCTTGGGGGCCAGGGCGCCAATGTGGGGACGGCCAGTATGCGGGGCTCAGGTGCTCAGGAGAAAGTAAGTTCTTATGGGGTTGTAATGGTGATGGTTTAGTTGCTAAGTTGTGTCTGACTTTTTTACGACCCCATGGACTATAGCCCGCCAGGCTCCTCTGTCCATGGGATTCTCCAGGCAAGGATGCTGGAGTGCGTTGCCACTTCCTTTTCCAGGGAAACTTCCCCACCCAGGGATCAAACCCGCATCTCTTGCGTCTCCTGCTTTGGTGGGCAGATTCTTTACCACTAATGCCACTTGGGAAGTGTCTTTTGGAAAAATGTCTGCTTAGGTCTTCTGCCCATTTTTAAAAGAAATAATTTTGTTTATTTATTTTGGCTGTGCTGGTTCTTCATTGCTTCGAGGGTTTTTTATCTAGTTGCAGCGCGTGGGGGCTCCTCTCTAGCTGTGGTGCTTGGGCTTCTCGCTGTGCTTGCTCCTCTTGTTTCAGAGCCCGGGCTCTGGTAGCTGCAGTGTGTGGGCTCCGAAGCTGTGTTTCTCAGGCTCCAGAGCATGGGCTCAGTAGTTGAGGTTCATGGGCTTAGTTGCTCTGTGGCATGTGGGATCTTCCTGGACCAGGGACTGAAGCCTGCATTAGCAGGTGGATTCTTTACTACTGAGCCACAAGGGAAGCCCTTCTGCCCATTTTTTTTTTAATGGTTTTTGTTTTGATGCCGTTAAGTGTCATGTTCAGTTCAGTCGCTCAGTCGTGTCTGACTTTTTGCGACCCCATGGACTGCAGCACACCAGATCTCCCTGTCCATCACCAACTCCCAGAGCTTGCTCAAACTCATGTCCATCGAGTTGGTGATGCCAACTCATCCATCTCATCCTCTGTCATCCCCTTCTCCTCCTGCCTTCAGTCTTTCCCAGCATCAGGGTCTTTTCCAATGAGTTGGTTGTTCACATCAGGTGGCCAAAGTGCTGGAGCTTCAGCTTCAGCATCAGTCCTTCCAATGAATATTTAGGACTGATCTCCTTTAGGATTGACTGTTTTGATCTCCTTGCTGTCCAACGGACTCTCAAGAGTCTTTTTCAACACCACAGTTCAAAAGCATCAGTTCTTCAGTGCTCATGAGCTGTTTGTAAACTTTAGAGACTAATCCCTTATCGGTCACATCATCTGCAAGTATTTTCTCTCAATGCGTGGGTTGTCTTTTCTTTTGTTTCTTGTTTCCTTTAATGTGTTAATGATTTTTATTGCTTTGTCCTCCCTTTTATTTATTACCACACTGATTTCTATTATTTCCTTCCTCTGTTTACTCTGAGTTTAATTTCTTCTTCTTCTTCTAGGTTCTTACAGGAAAAACTGAAGTCATTAATCTGCCACTTCACGAGGGGGACCCAATGCTTGACCCCTTGGGGCCTGTGGAACCCACAGGAGGAGGCTGCACCCACGCAGAGGGCAGGCCAACCCTCCCTTCTGTCTGGGACTGTGTTGGTACTGACTGACCAGTGTGGGAGCAGAAGCGGTGTTGTGAGACTCTGAGGCGGGTCACAGCGAGCCTCGAAGCTTCTAGTGGGCCTCAGAATGGCCCCTGTGGGGATCCAGATGCCACACGGTGAGTCACTCAAGGTGCAGGAAGACACCACTCAGACGTGCTCACGCTGCCAGCTGGCCCCAGCTGACTGCCAGGTGGGCGAGTGGCTGTGGACTGCAGCCCAGCCAAGCCCTCATCTGACCGCAACCACGTGAGAAACCCCAGGCAGGAACCACCTAGTTAGCCCACCCCTGAGTTCTGAAAGAACTCAGTGGCTTCTCAGCAGTTAGAGAGTGGAAACACACTCCCACCTCCGTGAGTGACTGGGCTGGAGGCAAGAGTGCAGGACGTGCAGAGGTGGCTCCTCCCTGCCCTGTCCACCAGCAGCACCCACCCCCCGGGACAGAGGCTTCATCAGAGGCTGCAGCTGACCTGGACCGTGGACGGTTTGGCCACAGGATCCATAATGTGAGTGTCTACCCTCCGGGAGCCTCAGGGCCGGCATCCAAGACTCTTGTCTGCAGCTGTGACTGGTACCCAGCACATCAGAGATTGTGGCCCTGAGATGCTCAGGGCTGGGTCAACGCCTCGTGTTGATGGAGACTGATTCCTGACAGAGCCCTGGGTTGCCACATCTCTGTGGAGGCCGCTCAGGGGTCAGGCTGGACTAAATCAGCCTTATCTGTTGCCAACTTTCTGTTTACTGTTACCGTGCAGAAGAAAGTGGCCAGAGGTGGGCTTGGGGCCGTGTGAATGCGAAGGGCCGCAGTCTGTGAGTCTCCTGCCGCCACGATGTCACAGCTCCTTCTCCTCAGGCCCTGAGCCTCTGGGTCCTATTCTCAGCGGATGACTTTGCTTCCCTGTCACTGAAAAACCACAGTGAGTAAGATGAAGGCTCTGCGCCCCAGCTTCTGCATGCTCTGCGCTTCCAGCAGGACAGCCCCTGGCTGCAGCGCGCCTGGCCCCCTGCTGGTGAAGGCCAGGCTCCAGCGGCCTCGAGCCCCTCCCACAGCCTCCGTGCTCCCTGTTGTCGGGGCCTCACCAGCAGCCGCCCTCCCTGACTCACTCCCCTGAGCCCAACACTCCATTTCTCCGGCCCCTGGGCAGTGGCCCTGCTGGTCCCCCTCGGGCGCCTGCCGAACCGACAGGGTCGGCTCTGGCCTGGTGCCCTTCAGGTCACCGTCACCGTAACCGCCTCCTGCTGCGCCCTGTCGCACCCTGTGTGACCACCAGCAGCATTTGACTAGTTAATCCCACGCTGCGCATGGAAACATTCCACCTTTCTCTCTTCACTCCTCCTGGGCTGTTTTGCCTTTTCCTCCTTTCCCCCCCAACTCTTTTGAAGTAGAACTTTTCCAGATCTCGTCGTTGAGAGAGACGAGACCTTCTTTCTCTTTTCTCTCTGTCCTCATTCATGGCACCCAGGCTCCCAGAGTCAGCCCTGCAGCCCAGCCTTCCCCTGGACTCTCTGCTCACGGTCAGATGCCTGCAGGCTGTCTCCATGTGGATGTGTAACAAACACCTCATCCCCAAATTCTGTGACCTGCAGATTCAATGCAATCCTTATAAAAGTTCTAACCCTAACCCTAACAAAAATTCCAACTGACTTTGTGCAGAAATTGACCAGCTGACCCTAAAATTCATAGGGAAAAGCAGGGATCCAGAATAGCCAAAAGAATCTTGAAAAGGAAAAAAAAAAATATGGAAGAATCACACTTGATTCCAAAACTTAATTCAAAATGACAGTAACCAAGACAGTGTTACCCTGGTGTCAGGATACATGTAGAGTTGGACTGAGAGCCCAGAAATAAACCCTCACACCTCCGGCTGACTGATTTCTGACAAAGGTGCCGAGACCAATGAGGAGAAGACAGTCGCTTCAACAGACGATGCTGGGACAATTGGACTGCGTGCATGCTAAGTCACTTCAGCCAAGTCCGGCTTGTGACTCCATGGCCTGTAGCCCTCCAGGCTCCTCTGTCCATCGGATTCTCCAGGCAAGAACACTGGAGTGGGTCACCATGGCCTCCTCCAGGGGATCTTTCTGATCCAGGGATCAAACCCAGGTCTCTTATGTCTCCTGCACTGGCAGGCGTGTTCTTTACTGCTAGTGCCACCTGGGAAGCCCTGTACATACTGGACATACTCATACAAAGAATAAAGTTGGACCCCTAGCTCACCAGAAACAAAACTTAAAATTATCTTGGAATTTTTTGAAAAATACAAGTGCCCAGGTATTGCTTTTTCTTTTTTGTCAGAGCTCCAGATGTGTTTCTAATGAGCAGCCATGTTTAAAAACACCTGGACTATATGAGGATTTTTACTTTTATCCAGTTTGTTTCACTTTTTCTATTTCATAACCAGTGCTCCCACTTCATTTAGTTTAGTTGTCTAATTTCTTATCTCTTCTTTTTTTTCTACGTTCTTTCTCAAGCCTTTATTAAACATAGTAGAAAAGCTTTTGTATACATATATATAAATAATATGTATAATATATATATTTTAGAAAACTTATGAATTTTTGCCTAACCAAAACATTTATGACATTTTGATTCCACTTGTTTGACTTAGTATAAATAGAATGTTAGATTTCTAACTTTAAAAATAGATATGCAATGAACAACAAGCCTACTGTATAGCACAGGAAACTGTAGTCAGTATCTTATAATAATCTCCAGTGAAAAATAATTTCAAAAATAATATATGTGTATACGTATAACTGGATCACACACACAAAAAAGAATTCTACTTTGCCAGTTTTTCTAAATGTCCTGTGGACATCTAATAACAACATATGAGATACCAAATTTTAAATAGATTTCTGTAGGATATGATTAACATAAATTAATTAGATATAAATCTATTATATTTGAATTGTTAGTGACATTGAAAGGTTGTTGCAGAACCTTGAAAGATGCTGGGATTCTTGGCCTCCAGAGGAGAAGAATTCAATCTGGGGCCAGTGATGAGGCTTGATCGCTCAGAGCTTTTGTGTGATAAAGTTTTATTAAAGTATAAAAGAGATAGAGACAGCTTCTTACATAGACATCAGAAGCGGGCAGAAATAGTGCCCCCTGCTAGTCTTTAGCCAGATGTTTCATAGCTATTAGCAGGCTGCTAATTAGAGAAAGGAAATGTCTCAAAACTCAGAGACTGGCACCAGGCCCCTCACCCACAACATGCATTTTGAGATAACATTGGCACAAGGTGAGTTGTCCTGGGCCATAAAATGATTGACATGAATCTTGAAGAAAGGCAGGTTTCCAAGCAAATACAGTCTCATAAATTTCAGTTCAGTTCAGTCGCTCAGTCATGTCTGATTCTTTGCGACCCCATGGACTGCAGCACACCAAGCCTCCCTGTCCATCACCACCTCCTGGGGTTTACTAAAACTCATGTCTGTTGAGTCAGTGATGCCATCCAACCACCTCATCCTCTGTCATTTCCTTCTCCTCCTGCCTTCAATCTTTCTCAGTTTCAGGGTTGTTTCCTATGAGTCATTTCTTTGCATCTGGTGGCCTGCCGGGAGCCAGCATATTGCATATTGAGTGCATATTGCATGTTGAGTGCAGCACTTTTCAGGATCTGGAATAGCTCAACTGGAATTCTATCACTGCCGGTAGCCAGCGTGAGGAGCTCCGCCCATGACAAAGGTCATGAGGAAGGAGGCTTGGCACACGCAAAGGCGGGATCGAGCCTCAGGAGTCCCCCTGGAAGTTCTCGAGCATTTACACCCAAAACCAGAGTCTGCCTACTTTCTGCTTTGTGCTTTCACCTACACCTCTGACTTTACGGGGGGCTGTCCCCCACTACCTCTCTCTGAAAAAAGAGTTAGCTTACAGCTCCAGTTAATAATTCCTGGGTGTGACAGTGTTTCAACCTACAAACTCCTTTGGAAATCCTCTAGCCTGCCTGAATAGGTTTTTCCGGCCACATGTGATTGTTCAGAGCCTCCCAACTGTGAGAGGCAGGAGATGTTCTAAACTGTCTAAACACAGATTCTTTTGAGTAGTTAAAAAGATTGATTAGAAATTGTATTGGTGAAGGGATTTTCACTTGTTGGGCCAATGTTTGCTGCTAAGTTTCCATATCCCGTACCTGCTGTGTCCCTGGCAGTGTATTGATTAATATAATTGGTGTAAGTAGTAGCTTTAACGTTTGTAACCTGGGACCCTTGAGTTAATTCTTTTTCTTGTTATAGCCCACCACACCTTTGCTCTGTAGGAATGCAACTTTATCTAATGCTTTTGGAGGGTGGCTCCTGACCAATCACCTTTAGAGAAAAATAAGTTTTCTGAAGAAAGGGTCTTAAAATGTTAACAGGCCTCCGGGCCAGAAGATGATGTAAATCACCTAAGCTTTTGCATATGCTAAGTTTGCAGGAAGAAAGCCTGGCTTGCTGCCTGACTCTACCCCTTCCCCCATTATCCTCTATGCATAACTTAAGGTATAAAAACTACTTTGGAAAATAAAGTGCGGGCCTTGTTCACTGAAATTTGGTCTCACCATGTCGTTCTTTCTCTTACCTTCTGGCTGAATTATTCAGCCTCTTTTCTCCACTGAATTTCCTCACTGAGCTATCCTTATTTCAGCCTCTTTTCTCCACTGAATTTCCTCACTGAGCTATCCTTATTTCAGCCTCTTTTCTCCACTGAATTTCCTCACTGAGCTATCCTTATTCTATTACTGTTTATATCCTTAATTAACGTTTAATTAAGCAGTTGTTTCCTGATCTTCGCCTACGCTGTCTCTCCTTCGAATACCCTGGATCAGCCGGGGCTGGTCCCCAGCAGTGGCCAAAGTACTGGAGTTTCAGCTTCAGTGTCAGTCCTTCCAATGAATATTCAGGACTGATCTCTTTTAGGATGGACTGGTTGGATCTCCTTGCAACCCAAGGGACTCTCAAGAGTCTTCTTCAACACCACAGTTCAAAAGCATCAATTCTTCCGCACTCAGCTTTCTTTATAGTCCAACTCTCATATCCATACATGACTACTGGAAAAACCATAGCCTTGACTAGATGGACCTTTGTTGGCAAAGTAATGTCTCTGCTTTTGAATATGCTATCTAGTTTAGTCATAACTTTTTTTCCCAAGAAATAAGCATCTTTTAATTTCACGGCTGCAATCACTATCTGCAGTGATTTTGGAGCCCCCAAAATAAAGTCAGCCACTGTTTTCACTGTTTCTCCATCTATTGGCCATGAAGTGATGGGACCAGATGCCATGATCTTAGTTTTCTGAATGTTGAGCTTTAAGCCAACCTTTTCAGTCTCCTGTTTCACTTTCATCAAGAGGCTCTTTAGTTCTTCACTTTCATCCATAAGGGTGGTGTCATCTGCATATCTGAGGTTATTGATATTTCTCCCGGCAATCTGGATTCCAGCCTGTGGTTCATCCAGCCCAGAGTTTCTCATGATGTACTCTGCATGTAAGTTAAATAAGCAGGGTGACAATATACAGCCTTGACGTACTCCTTTTCCTATTTGGAACCAGTCTATTGTTCCATGTCCAGTTCTAACTGTTGCTTCCTGACCTGCATACAGATTTCTCAAGAGGCAGTTCAGGTGGTCTGGTATTCCCATCTCTTGCAGAATTTTCCACAGTTCGTGGTGATCTACACAGTCAAAGGTTTTGGCATAGTCAATAAAGCAGAAATAGATGATTTTCTGGAACTCTCTTGCTTTTTTGAAGATCCAACAGATGTTGGCAATTTGGTCTCTGGTTCAATCAGTCTCATTAACATAGCTTAAGAGAACATTTGCGTGAGTAAAAAACATACTGGTTTGTGAAGTCTGTTCTGGGTCTTAGAAACGACCTGAAGACAGAATACATGGCTCATTGACGTGGTTGAAGACAAACATTTCCATAAGAAAATCGGTTACTTCAAGGTTTGAGAAAAGTTAAGTTCAGGTGGACCCAGGTGTTGTTATGGCAACACAGAATTTTAAGAGAAACCTCTTTTTAAATTTGTATAGAGACGAGGAAAAAAATCTAACATTAGTTTGTTTCCTCCTGCCACTTAAGAGAGAGATAAAAAATACCTGACACTCTGTCTCCTCCATTTGGAGACCCCTGGCCTTCCTGCCGGTTACCCTCTCAACATCATTCAAGATGCTCCTATTCTTATTTTTCCTGTGCTTGATAAAACATTCTCAGAGAAATGTTAATATGTTTCACTATGATTATGTACTTTTATTTTCCCTTGTATTTCTTCTTATTTTTGCTTTATGTATCTTTGTTTCTTTGTTGTTAAGGTGTGTAATGGTTTATGATGTCTATCTTCTTTGTGAATTGTACCTTTTATCATTAAAAATATTCATCTTTGTTTCATTTAAAATAAAGAAATAAATTTAAGAAAAAAGAAAAAACACATCAAAGACTTAAATTTAAAAGTTAAATCATAAAACTCTTAGGGAAAACATAGGGATAAATCTTCATGACCTTGACTTAGTGGTTTCTTAGAAATGACACCCAAAGGATAAACAACCAAGAAAAAAGGTGTATTGAGTTTCATCAAAATTAAAAGCTTTTATGCATCAAAGGACAATATCAAGAAAGTGAAAAGGTAACCTTTGGAATAGAAGAAAATATCTGAAAATTATATATCTAATAAGAGTTAAATGTCCAGAAAATGTAAAGAACTCTTACAACGTATCAATGAAAAGATAACCCCGTTCCAAGTTAGGTGGAAGACCTGAATAGACATTTCGCCAAAGAAGATGTGCTGATGGGCAACAAGAGCATGAAAATATGCTCAGCGTCGTCAGCCAGAGAGGAAATGCAACGCCACAGGGAGACTCCACCGCACACGCACTGCGGGGGCACTAACAAGTGTCAGTGAGGAGACGGAGAAGTCAGAGCCCTCACACTCGGGAGGCAGACATGATGAAGGAGGAAACAGACAGAACAGGCTCCGTCTTGAAAGCAGGACTCCATCTTGGGCCGGACTGTGGACTTTGAGCTCCATGCCCAGTATGCATGGAAACGACATACCACCTGGAAAACCAGGCCCCCTGAAGGAAGAGCCCCAGGGCTCCTACCTAGACTCTCTGTTGCCTAAAAGAATACCCTAATTATCTGTGTAACTGAATAGAATCATAAATTCTATTATGCTTATTGGGTATGACCACAGGCCTATTGATAATTGTCCACTGTTAACTACCTAGGCTTAAGGCGTATGAATCACGGGTTAACTTTGATTGTATCTTTCTTTTCCTTTGTTCAGACTTGTTTCAGGGAATTTGGGGAGGTGGGTTTGGACACGTACACTTAAGGTATATAAAGTTTTCACAAAAACTGGTTGGGGTCCTTGGCTAAGAGTGTTAGGGGAAGCACACTGACTGAAACTGCCCACCCTGGCCAGGCTCTCTAGTAACTAACCCTAACCCTAACCCTAACCATTTGCATGAGTTGTTTTATGACAGGAGGTCCTGGTAAGGAATACGGAACTAAGAAGCCACCACCAAGCAGAAGAGTTCGGGAAAGGTCAAAAGGAGACACCGCGGGTCCGTCCACTTCCCAGAATCCCTCTCGCCGGCATCCATCTTGGCTGAGCCATGCGTGCGCCGCCAGGAAGGACTCTGAGTCAGAATGATCGCTCAGCCAAGATG
Source organism: Bos taurus (assembly GCF_002263795.3). Classification (NCBI taxonomy): domain Eukaryota; kingdom Metazoa; phylum Chordata; class Mammalia; order Artiodactyla; family Bovidae; genus Bos; species Bos taurus. Next base: position 25,494,898 of record NC_037353.1, on the reverse strand, counting down.
GATGCCGGCGAGAGGGATTCTGGGAAGTGGATGGACCCGCGGTGTCTCCTTTTGACCTTTCCTGAACTCTTCGGATGGAGAAGGAAATGGCAACCCACTCCAGTGTTCTTGCCTGGAGAATCCCAGGGACAGGGAAGCCTGGTGGGCTGCCGTCTGTGGGGTCGCACAGAGTCGGACACGACTGAAGCGACTTAGCAGCAGCAGAACTCTTTCGAGGAGACTCTGCCTTGGGCCCGCCTGTGTGATGAACCGCGCTCCACTATCTGCGTTGTCCTTCTGAGTTTCTCAAAGTGCGGGGCTACAGCAATGAGAGCAGTGCAGCTGCTCTGGGAGGCAGTCCTCCAGCCTCAGAGGCCGCCTCAGGTCAGCCGTGACACAGCGGTTACATTCCTAGGTGCACACCCAGGAGAAGTGGAAATGTGCATTCATACAGTGACTTGTGCACAAACACCCCCAGCAGCATTATTCACAACACCCGGAAGACACCCGGAAGTGTCCATTAACTGACAGTTGGGAGGGGGGCCCATCCACCCAATGGAATGCTGCTCAGCCGTAAAAGGAAGACAGGCCTGGCACAGACACAGTAGGGATGATCCCTGAACACACGAAGCTCAACGACAGACGGGAAAGCTACGTGCTGCCTGATTCCATTTGTGAGAAACAGGCAGACTCGGCGAATCCGGGGGCAGAGGCCAGGCGAGTGGCGGGGCTGAGAGCAAGGAGAGGGGCTGGGGAGTGACGGCCAGTGGGCACGCGGTTTCCTTTCAGGGTGACAAAGTGTTCGGGAATTAAATGGTGCTGTGAATATACTAAAAGCCACTGCATTTTAGTTTCAGATGGCGAATTTTATGGTATGTTAATTATATCTTGGTAAATTTAATGTTGGGCTTCCCCAGTGGCTCACTGGTAAAGAATCCACCTTCAGTGCAGGAGACGCAGAAGATGGGGGTTCAATCCCTGGGTGCGAAGATCCCCTGGAGGAGGGCATGGCAACCCACTCCAGTATTCTTACCTGGAAAATCCTATGGACAGAGCCTGGCGGGCTACAATCCATGGGGTCGGAAAGAATCGGATACAACTGAAATGACTGAACGAAGTGCAAACACAAATAATCTTATCTTTGAAAAATTCAACCTCGTATCAAAAGCAGCCTGTCTCTGGCTGTAGTTCACCTCTGCTCCTTCAGTCCCTGGGTCCACCTGCGATTCTTCCCCCGTCACATCTGGTGGATGTGGTCAGTTTCACTTGCAAAAGGGCCCTTCCTGCCATGACCCTGCCCAGCCCTGGCCAGGGCCCCTGCCTGCCCTCCTAGACCGTTTCCCTGCAGTCTCTCCCCTGCCAACCCGAGAGTGAGGGTCACACTGTTCATGTCCTCTCAGGCCCCCTGGGGCTCCTGTCCCCCGGGTGGAGGTCAGTCATCTCCGTGTGCCTTCTCCTGCCCCTGCCCTGCCCCAGCTCCAGGGCCCCCGGCTGCTGCAGGACCAGGCAAGGTTCTCCCACCCCAGGGCCTTTGACACCGGCTCCCTCTGCTCCAGAAGCTTTTCCCTATGACACTCTCCAGCTCCGTTCTTCAGGTCCTTATTACCGAGTCTTCCCTGACCACTCGACTTAGGGTGGCAGCCTCCCTGGGTCTCCTGAAGCCCCCTCCCACTGGTGCAGTGCCCACTCCTAGCGTCCCTGCCTGGACGCGTGCTGTCTCCCCTGTGCCCCCACTGTCAGCCTGCACCCGCCGCCGCGCCACCTGGGCTGAGGAATGCCCACTTCAGGTAACTCGCTGGGCACGGAGCTGCCTTTCCAGGTTGTGGCTTGGTGTTGTCCTGGGCACAGGGGCCTCGCCCACCTGCACCCTAATGGTGCCAGGCACCCAGAGCTGCACACTTCCCAGTGACCGGGGCAGCCCCTGAGGCCTGTGCAGCCGCACCTTCTGCCCAGAGGCATGCTTGTCCAGATGGAGGCACCGCCCGGGGCCGCCCTCCTTGCTCGTACAGGGTAACGGGGGTGTGCGGGGCTGTGCAGCCCAGTGGCTGCCTGTGTGTGCAGCATCACAGGTGCAGCCACTGATGAGTTCTGGGCCCTCATTGGCCCCTTCGCCCCAGCCTCTGCCTGTACTGCAGCGGCCCAGCCCCGGGGCGTTCACTTTGGCAGCTGGGCAGGTGGCTCCATGAGGCTCCTTCTCTGCCTCCTGGGCCTTGGGCCCCTTGTGCTCATCCTCCAGGCTGCTCCCCCAAGTGAGTGTCTTGCTCCTGCTCCAGGGGCAGCGCAGATGGGCTGACTTGGGAAGGGTGGGCCTTGCTCGGCCCTGGGTATGGCTGGAATGGGCTCCCATGCCCTGTGCCAGGGGTCCAGCCTCAGTTCTGACATTCGTGACTAATCATGATTCCTGAGATGTTTTACAGTGTAGAATGATTTAAAAATACAGTTTGTTGGTAAAAATACCACCGTGGGTGCTTTGTCTGGGATCTCCTCCAACACTGTCCATCTCACCACCTCCCGTTCCCCACTTTGCCCGTCGCCCCCACGCACACCCTGCCACACCCACGAAGCTTCCAGCATCTGGTCCAAGGGGCTCAGGAGCTCCCCTCCTCCCTCTGTGCAGGGGCCTGGAGCCATGGAGGGTCTGCGAGGTGGGGAGGGGGTCGGGTTTAGCTTTGCTTCCCTCCGTTCCTAACCTTTCTCTCTTGGCCTCTCTGGTCTCCCAGGAGCCCTTCAGTCTTCCTTCTCTGAGTCTCAGACTGATAGCCAGTCTCCTCTCATGTCAAGGAAATCCCCTAAGGCCTCCACGGTGCCAAGCGGTGGCCCCAGCCGGCTTTGCCCTGACCCCACATCCTGACCTGGCTGACTCTCCCTGCCCTTCTCTGGGCTGGGACTGCGGGGGGGATGCTCCTGTCCATAGAGGTGTCCTGCATAAGCTGTGTGTCCCAGCCCTGTCTTCCGGCTGCGGCCTTGTTAGGAAACACACAGGTGCCCTGACACGCCACCCGGGAGAGGCGGGCATTCCTCCAGCTGTCGCCACTGCCGGGCCTTCCTCTCACCGGAGCCAGGGTGGGGCTGGCCCTCACTCTGACCTTGCTGCAGATGGGTTCTGGCCACACGGCTGCCCTGGTCAGGCAGTGAACCCCTTGGGAGGGATTGTATCCTCTGAGTCAGGACAGGGACAGAGGGGATTCTGAATCCTCTCAAGTGTGCAGGCGATTGTGCATACATGTGTGTGAGTGTGCGAGTGTGCACCTGCCATCTCTGGAGAGCTGGGTGAAGGAGCATGAGCAGGTTTTTGGTGGCCTTGATGGGCAGGCAGGGAGGATGGGCCCTCTGCCCTGGGGGCAGTGTAGACAGTGCTGTGCCCTGCTCTGGCCCCTTGCTGCTGGTCCCTCCCACACCTGGGGTCTCTGGATGCTCACCTACCTGCTCCCTCTCCCTGACCCTCACCTGGGCCTGAGCACCATCCCACAAGCCAACCCAGCCTGCCCTCATGAGGTCCCCGTGCTTCCCCAGCCACCTCGAGCCATGTCCTGCCTTTTTCCAGGAGGATCAGGAACCATGAGTCCCTCCCCTCTCCTGCTAGGAAAGCCCTGGGAGGGTGGTCACGGTGGCCTGGTCCTCGCCTGCCCCGTGGTGGGCTCTCAGAGCCCCCTTGTCCTCTGGGGGTGGAGGTGGCAGCCTTGAGGTTTGGAAAGAAGGGCCTGGATGCTGCTTCAGAGGCCCAAGGCCCCAGGGATCCAGACCGAGTTGGGGCAGATGCCCTGGGGCTCCTTCTGCAGCACCTTCATGATGAAGATGCAGGCATCGGGGGTGGGGAGGAGGACCCCAGCATGGCCAGCCCGGAGGCCCCGAAACAGTCAGTGCTGCTGGGGGTGTTAGGAGCTCACTCAGAACAGGTTTGTACTTCTCCCATGAAAGGACCGTGGGCCTCTGGGGGCCTGTTTCTGGGCTCCTGGAAAGACCCCTCTGGTCTGGGGTCAGAGTCTGCATGGCGCTCTTTGACCGGAGTCTGCATCTCCCACAGGAGCAGCCCCTGAGGAGCAGCTGACCATCTTCCTTCACATCAGCCGCTGCAACGGGATCCTGCTGCTCCGCCACCAGGGCCAGCTGGGTACCGCATGCACAGACACCTGGGGCTTCCCGGAGGCCGCGGTGGTCTGCAGGGAGCTGGACTGTGGGGCCCCCTTGGGTGCCCCCAAGGAGGTCCCGGGCCCTGAGATCATGGCTCAGCCCTGGCTGCACGGCCTGACCTGCCAGGGCAACGAGTCCTCCATCCAGGAGTGCGCTCTGGGTGCCTGGGGCCCTCGGCCCTGTCCGCACGACTGGGTGCCAGCTGTGATGTGCATGGGTAAGGGCTGCCCCTGCCCCCCATTTCCTCTGATGCCCGCACTGGGGCCTGTGCTGGACCTGGGAATAAGAGGTGACCCTGCAGTCCTGCTCCCACTGGGCAGGGAAGGGGCCCCACCAGCCATGGGTGCGAAGCTATCACAGAAGCACAGGAAGGGCCTGTGGCCTGGGGACCGGGCTCAGAAGCGTCCCAGTGCTCTGAGCAGTGTCCATATGGGCAAGTCGCATCTATGTGGCCCTCAGGCTGATGACTCGAGAGTGGCGATGAGATTCCCGCTCCACAGGTCGGGGAGTCAGGGAGATGCTAGTCCAGCCTGGCTGGTGGAGGGGCGCTCAGAGGCGCCCAAAGTTTCAGCAGGGAACCGAGCCTGACACTCTCAGCAGGCAAGCGATTCTCGCCAAACTCCCGACCCCTCGGGGAGTGGGAAGGCTGGGTCTTGGTTGAGTGGTGGTTACACGCGGACGCATTTGCCTATACTCATCAAGCTGTAAGCTCGGAACGTGTGTGTGGAGGAAGACCCGCACGGGGGGGTGGGGGTGGGCTGCAAGGAATTGCATGCAGACCTGGCAGCACTTCCAAGAAGGCTCAGTCAGGGCTGTGGGGTCAGGGATGGGGCTGGGAGTGCCGACTTTCAGAAAAGAGGAATAATCAACAGGAAGTGGGGGTGGGTGCTGGACGAGGGGGGCTGGGGGGCACGGGAGTGAGGGGCAGGGGTCAGAGCATGGTGGTGGGGTTCTCTGTGCCCAAGGCTGAGGTGGGACTGGGATCCTGGACAAGGTGGGGGTCGGGAGTGGCAAGTGGAGTTTATTGGGTGGGGGAGGTGAGCGTCCTGTCCTCCTCTGGTAGAATGTTCGGGGTGGGTGGGGGTGGCAGGGCAGGGGTGGGTGCTGGAAGGCCGGTGCAGGATCTCAGAGGCGAAGCCAGGACTCCCGGGGACTGTTCTGGACACAGAGTGGAGGAGCCAGGCAGGGGGGCCTGGGAGCTCGGCCGTGAGAAACAGGGAGAACCCAGTCCCCAAGGAGCAGGCAGGACCCTGCAGCCTGAGAGGTGAGCCTGCAAGGCTGGTGGCATGGCTGCCTTTCTTCTCTGACACTCACTCCTGCTTTGCAGGGGGTCTGGAGGTGGTGATAAAGCTGGTGGGTGGAAGGAGCCCCTGTGCTGGCGTCCCGGGGCTGCAGCACTCCAACCAGACACTCACCTCCTGTGACCCGCAGTCCCTCGAGGCTGGCACCATCCTCTGCAAGGAGCTGGGGTGTGGCTCGATGCTGCAGGCCCCCAGCCCCTTGCCAGAGACAGAAGGTCCCAGAAAGGGGCAGCAGTTTGTTGGCTGTGAAGGCTCTGAGCCAACCGTCCTGAACTGCAAGATCGACTGGGCAAACTTCAAGCCTTGTGTCTCGAATGATGAGGTGATCTGCTCGGGTAAGAAGGCCGCTCTCCCATCCTTTAGAGCCCTGTGACCCTTTAGATCCGGCGTCCACGGCCTAACCCCAGTTGACCTGGGGCTGCCCGTAACTTTTGAGGTTCTTGGTCTCTGTGTCCCCTTGTGGGGTTAGCTGGGTGACCTCTCAATGAAGAACTGGTGCCCAATGTTTCATGATTTTAGGAATGCTTCCTGGAGGCCAGGGGAGGAAGAGGACTCTCCCCAGAAATGCCACGGTCCTCCTCCTTGGATTAGGCCTTTCCAGGGTTCTCTAACAGAGGTAGTAGTACTTTCTTCTGAGAGGCTCCTGAGCCATGTAAGTGGTCGCTCTCCTGCTGCACACACACGCTTGAAGGCCTTGCCATCAAAGAATCAGTGCAGGATGGAATTTTGAAAGTGCGTTTCGTGTCTAAAGGAAGAGCAGGATGGTTTAGGGTGCTGCTTTGGGAGGTGAGGTGGGGTGGGAGGAGGCTGGCCTGTGCCCAACCTTGATCTCAGGCGATGGCCCAGGCCCTGCTTGTTCGTGACAGAAGCTCAGCCCCAGTGACCTCAATAAAGAAAGGGGCGGGAGGGATGAGAAAGCACGCCCAGGCTCACCCACGGGGCACAGTGAATGCTGGGGCGTGGCAGGTCTGTGCTCATGGACCTTGGCATCCAGAGCCTCAGCCACAGGAGCAGCAGGAGGAGTAGGTGCAGGGCAGCCGGCTGGTGCCTTTCTCTGCCCTTCTCTCCAGGAGGCGCAACAGTGACCAGCATTGTGGTGCTCAGGGATCACTGTCTCCGGGGGATCACTGTCTCCGGGGGATCACTGTCTCTGGGGGTCCACTGGGCCCTTCATGGGGAGAATCCATCAGAACCTTTAGGGGATTTTTCAACACCCTCCCGCATGAGGAGGGTGCAGCAGTGAGCAGAGATCAAAGTCAGCAAAAACAGCCCTGCATGCTCAAGGGATCCTCTGTGTTCTTAGGGACAGGAGTAGTCAGAAGAAGTGAGCCAGTGTTGGCCAGAGGAGTAAGAGGATAAAGCAATAGTTGCATCTATTGAGAGATGACTATGTGCCATGTGCTGTTCAAAAATTACATGTAGATTAAGTTCTCACAACAGTCTGAGGAGATGACTACTCTCATGATCCACATTCTGCAGATAAAGAGATAAAGGCACAGAGATGGCTTCACAGAGAACCCAGCTCCAGTGTGGATTAGGCCTTGCTGGATGGCTAGGATTTAATTATGCAAAGAGATTGGTGAGAGCTTTCCAGGAAGGGAGGGGGAAAGACATGCAGTCTGTGTATGTTATCCCCTTAACTAAACTGGTAATGCCAGCTGATGTTCAGAGTCAGGATTCTTTGAAGGTGCAGTGTCTTCAGTAGAGTTTGGTTACTTTAGAAATGTGGGGCCCTGCTCTCACTCCACTGTATGTGCTGGCTGCGGGCCTCTGGCAATGCAGGTGGACCCTCAAGTGCAAATCGCCAGGAAGATGAATGAGAATTGGCAGCTGTATTTAATTATGCAGCCTTCTGCAATGTGCCTACAACAGACATTTTTCTTACGGAGAGTAATTATTCTTACCGTGCCCATCTGAGTGAGATTATACTTTGGTAATTGGTTTTGAATCCTTGATCCATTTTTATTTGAGCCATCTTGCTGGAATCCTTTCTATCAGTGTTTGTGAGCTGAAGCCCAGATGCTCCTGCCCCTAAGACACAACTGAACTGGAATCTTGCTTCTGCTCTTCCTGGAAACCTAGGGGAGGGAGTGTAGGGAGTGCCCAGGGATGCGCAGACTCTGGATTGTGGGATATGCTTGCTTGGCACTCTCCCACCCTGCTGAGAGGTCTTTATTTTATTCTTTTGCCTCGTATTTCTGATCAGAGTCTTAACTGATTGGAACACAGTTGTACTTTAGGCAAGGAGGTGACTTCTGCTCTGTCCCACACTAACTGCTCTGCTTACTGACCATTTGATTCAAATTCAAATCATTCACATGTAGCCAGACACTGGTCTACGTGGCTGAATAAAGCAAAGTTTATACACTGGTCAGCCATATCCTTCTCCAAGTCTCTGTACCCAAATGTGTCATATAAATATAACTCCTGCATGAAACTCGTAAGATGCCATGAGCAATGCATGTGATGGTAATTGGTAAAGTGCTCTTAAATTATGTGTTAACTTATAAATGGCAGAGATGTTGCCAACCTGGCCTGAACTCCAGCAATGACTCCTGTGTGACCTTGGGCAAGTTGGTTTTCCTTCCTGGATTTTGGCTTCATTGTCTGGAAAATGAGGGGACTGTGTCTGATGATACTCCTGCTTAAATATTTTTGAGAATATATCTGCGTGTTAGGGTCTTTTGTCTGGACAAGAAAATAGATGATTGCTTTTCAAATTGAGTGTCCATCAGTATCATCTGGCCATGACAGACCATAATCTCGCTAAGATTTCTACCTTCTCACTCCCATCCTCCAGGGACTCTGGTCCAGTAAGTGTGAAATTGGACCTCAAAATCCTCATACTTTTGCAAAAATCCTAAGGGGTTAGTCCACAAGTCATCATTTGGGAACCCCAGAATAGAAAAATAATACAGGAGTGAAGGAAACAGCTAATTGCATGGACACCTCCTTTTGGGGTGTCTGGGTTTCTGATGAGTGTCCTTTCTTTAGCTCCATTTCTTTGTGTGCATCTCATGTGCTTGCCCAAATGTGCAGGCGCACGCCCACTCCCATGCACTATTACAAACAATATGGGTTGAAAAGTTTGTTTTCTGAAAAGCACAATATGCTGGAATCTTGGCAGAAAGAAAATTGTGTTATGTGTTGAAAGCATCATCATTTGCCTTGTGTGAGAGCTTATGGCTCGAATGGCTTGAAGGACTGATATTCTGTTTGCAGAACGTGATTTATAATCACATGCACACACAGGCACGCAGACACATACACTTGAGTATGCTCCCACACAACAAATGTGGTAAGGAAAAAGCAAAGAAAAATCCAAGGAATCTGTGCCCTCTGCAGCAGGGAGCAGGGGATGCCAATGTGTCAGTCATTTTCACAAGAAGGGCTGTTGCTTCCTGTTTTCAAAACTAAAAGAAAATAGGAAAACATAGCAAGGGCTTCTTCTGAGGCAGAAATGCAGTAAGGGGGGTGGAATGCTGGATGTCTTTTTCTCCTAGACCACTTTCCCTCTGTGGAATAAGACCCCTGGCTTTCCGTTCTTCCTTAGTTGCTGGGAATCCATTAATTCCTAAATTAACTTGACAACCTCCACTTACTCCAAGGTGCCCCCCACTGAACAGTATAGGTTCTGAGCAGTGAGATCCAGTTCTGAGCACAGAGTAGAGACAGTTAAGAGCCCCGTTTGACTTTCACCTGACTGTCTTTAGAAGAAGTACTGTTCTGCCTATTCAGAAAGAAAGTGTGCCTGAGAAGTAATTTCCTCCCTTTTTTTCTTTAGAGCAGAAACAATTGCTTTTTGCAGGTAGGGCCCCAGCATTCTCTTTTGGATGCAGTAGTCATACATTCACCGTTTGCAGATGCACAGTCTCTCATTTTTATTATAATTGTGGCATATCTTTAATTTGCATGGCATAATGCACTTAATCCATAATTCTAAAATATGTGACTAGCCCTTGGCCTCATCCTGCTCTCCCACCACAGAGGCAGCTTGGTGTATTTATTAATATAAATTTGTACAAGCTAACAGATTGCCATAAAGGAAAACAGAATTTCTCAACCAGTTCGGCTAATAGCTGTGTTCCGGCAAAGGGCCCCGTGGTACGTGTTGAACAATAACCACCTCTCTCCAGCACTGCTTGCAGCTTCTAATTGAATTTCTATCCCGTGAATATCATGTTGCACCTATTCATCTGCTCCACTAAGTCTTCCGATATTAAACAAGTTCTTCCAGGTTATTACTGTAATACAAATACTGTTAGACAGTTGACTTGCATTAAAAATTCACTGCCGTGGTGAGGTGAACACAGCAATGGGAGCTTATCCTGAACAAGGCCACTCAAAGAAATCACATTAATAGGGGTGAGGATGCCATGGGCTTATCTCATTTGCTTCCTCCAAACCTTCCTTCTTTGTTTGAGTGAGAGCGTTTGGCCATGCTGACAAATTCTGATAAACGACAGAATACCAGACATTTCCGTATAGTTCCTGGTTTGGCTGTAGGTATCTGCCATTCTGATCTGCCACTGAGGGGCACAAACATCCTGCTGAGTTTCTCTTTTACTTCCATTTATCCTTTGCTATCTTGTCTCCAGCACACACAGGTCTTTTCTGGTGACTCAGACGGTAGGGATGTGCCTGCAATGCAGGAGACAAGGGTTGGGAGACTGATCCTCTGGGTTGGGAAGATCCTCTGGAGGAGGAAATGGCAACACAATCCAGTATTCTTACCTGGAGAATCACATGGACAGAGGAACCTGGTGGGCTACAGTCCATGGGGTCACAAAGAGTCAGACATTACTGAGCGACTAACACTCCAGCACATGTTGCCATTCTGGTTGATGTTGGGAATATCTGCTGCTGAGGGCTATTTTAAAGGTCTTACTGTTTCCCTGGACTGTGTATCTTGCTCCCTTTCCAATGTTTATTACCTATACTTTTTGACTACTGTAGGCTGGCTAATTCACCAAAGTTTGGGGCATCAAAAACTATGGAGGCCTTCTAAAACTCCCAAGAGGTAATTTTCTTAATAAATGAAAGCAGCTCTGATGTGTAATTCAGACAGGTGAAATTAGGAACGGCTACTGTCTATTCCAACTCTGTGAAAGTGTCATAATGGAGGACAACTACTGCCTGCTGACCCTTTAGGTTGTAACAACCTCAAGTCTGCTTTGCCATGCTCCTTCCCATGTTCCTGGTTACAACTCTCCTTCTCATCATTGTCCCTTGATATCTACCCTCTGTGATGACTTCTCCATTCATAATGGAAGTCACTGTCAGTGGCTTTGACCTCATAGTCTTAGCTCTCTCTTTCAGCCACCTGCTAGCATTACCAAATCTTGGTTCTCATCATCATTTGGAGCTGCCTTTTTTATAATAATGTGAACCCTGAAATTTGCCTCTCTGACCACATTCTCTTTCTTCTACAATTTTCTCATACTTTTATGTCTGCTGAATTTGTGTTTTTATTTGAATACATGATGTCTTTTATTTTTTCAACTCCTCCTTACCTTCAAGTTCTCAAGGCACATGGCTTATCATGCTTAAGACACTGTCTTCTTCAAAGGCAAGAATCATGTTTTCTACATACACAGTACTTTGCTTAAAATAAATGATCAATGAATGTTTGTCAATATGTAGATTTTTTTCCCCAGGAAGTCAAGAACATTTGACCAATCAACAAAATCATACCCTATCTTGTATTTTGGGATGTACATTGGGTCAAGATGCCATCTTGGCATGTAAACCATTATTTGCACTTTTTTTTTTTTCACAACAGTGGTCTACATGAACAGTCAATCTTAAGTCCTGGCTCTGCCACTGAATAGCTGTGTGACCTTGGGCAAGTTACTCCTCTCAGCTTAAACCTTCCCATCTTCAAAATGAGGCATATTTGGAACCTGGCTCTCAGAGACACATTTGTAACAATTCCAAATAATTGCTTTTGAAGTTGGATTTTTTTGTTTGTTTGTTTTTTAGGATAAAATTAGGACAGAAACAGGTATGCCTCTTTGGATACATTTGTGTAATTTAAAAGAATGTCATCAAGCTTTTGGGTTCTCTGTAGCACATGATTATCCATAAAGGAGATGCAGTGTCCTTCCTGAAATCATTATGTTTAAAATCTTTTTAAGTGTGTAGAGGGATGGGATGGGGAGAGAGGTGGGAGTGGGGTTCAGGATGGGAAACACATATACACCCATCATGGATTCATGTACAATGTATGGCAAAACCAATACAATATTGTAACTAGCCTCCAATTAAAATAAATAAATCTATATAAAAATAAATAAAATCTTTTAAAGTATGTAAATAATACAGAAGCTTTGGTCTTATGTATCTTAAGTACAAATATCTGCACATTTTTTGCACATTGGATTAAAGTTATTTCCATCAGCAACAAACATCAGTCTGTTTTTAACCTATAGTAAAGATTTTTCAGACCAAATGTTTATGTTTTTGAAGTATATTTCATCACTGGCTACAGTTTTAAAATGGAACTTGACTACATTTTCATAGCCATAAATGGAACTATAAGTGCTGTTCCAATTCTGAGGCCTGAAACTTCTTTTTTAAATATTTCTTTTAAGAATATAGTGAAATATTAATAGCAATGGTTGTTTGACTTATGTCCTGTAATAAAGTATTAATTCTTTTCAGAATGTACTATCTTCCAAAAATGTTCTACTTTTAAAATTTATTTTTTGTTGCTAGGATTTTTTTAAAAAGATACATTAATTGCATTTTCTAGCTCATTGCATTAACACTTATTGTGAGATAAATTTTATTTTTTAAACTAGTGTATGTGTTATGCTCAAGATTGTAGGATGAAGATGGTACCTTTTTAAGGAAATTTATTAATTGGTAAATGTTTAATTTAGTTTAAGACTAATTTTCTTTTCTTAAAAAGTTAATTATTTTCTCCTAAAAGTAGTCCTATCATGGTGTTTATATACTATTTATAGAAGGGGAACTGATTGTCGTTCCTAGACTGTTTTAACCAAAAGCAAAGGAAAAGTAATTTAACGTCTGTGGATGGCTACTTCAGCAAATCATGTTTTGAGGTTCTTCATTTTTGTGTATAAAAGAATATATGCTGCTGTCATTCCTGTTTTCATTTTTTCCTAGCAACCTGTCACATACCTAGCTTTCTCCCCAAGCGCATTTTCTATTACTGTCCTTCATCAATGGTTTTGCAAATTCCCTGTGTGGCACTAACCCTCATTTCAAACCACATAATCACGGTGGTACCCCAGAGAGAAAACTTAATTATCACCACTTTATTTGCATCATGTAAGTATGTGTCATTTGTCCTATTTTGCATGAGAAATATATTTGTTGTTGTAATTAAAAAAAATGAACACATGATGATAGGGTCCACCTTGTAAATTAATTGTGTTATTTACATTAATAAATATTTGTAAAGTGGTTAGCATAGCTCTTTGAAACTTAGTAAATTCTTTAAAAAGTGTTAATTGTTATTACTAGAAGTCACTGACCTGCTCCAGTTTTCAAATTCAGGGTTTGCCTAGATGCACCTCTGAAATCTCAGATTCAGCTCTCAAGTGTTGAAGATGTTTGAGGCTATAAATTGTGGCTGAGACCCCAGCTGCTCTAATGAAATCCTAGTTAGTTATTGCTACTGGCCTACGTCCATGAAAAAATAGATGGTCTCATGGACTCAATGGTGCATATTAGAAATGTTTCCAATTGGTAAAACACTACATGCCTGTTGAGTGAATAAGTGCCAGGCTGAGGGTCAATGCCAGAACTTTACAGTGGACATAATTATTAGTGTTTTTGAATTTCTAGACACTTATAACAGTGATGGGAACACTTTAGAATGGCTAGACTCACCGTGGCAAAAGGAAAGTGGCTGTTTTTCACACACAACACTGCCAAACATACGCCATAGACTCCTCAAGTTTATTGGGGAGTTTTTGAGCCATGTCTTTTTCTTCTCATTAGTATGACTCCATGCATCAAGGTCAAATGCCAATAAGTAGCCGATTGTATTTCTCACCTTAATGTTGTTTGTTAGACCTGACATTTTCTTAAGAAAAACAGCAAAGCTGCTGACGAAGGAAGATGTGGCTTCAATTGTTTTAAGTCACAAAGAGCAGGCAACATTCCTGAAAGGGAGTGTGTTTCTAAGGGATTGTAATCATGCTCCTATTGTAACCAGATTTGTTCCTGGATAACATTATCATCAGATGTTAGTTTACTTGCTTGGGATTTCTCTGTCACTGGGAGTGGTGCTTATTTTCTTAAGGTTATTTCTTGTCTTTGGGTTTCTGCATTTTCTTGTACCTTAATTAACAAAGCAAGTCAGGGTTCTCAAAAATATTTTTTTTAGTTATGTGCCCTTCAAATTAATGTGTCAAATGATAGAAATTGCATGTCAATTAAAATCTGTTTCTATGAGCATGATACCAGAAACTCCAAAATAGAGCCTTTCTCGCTTGACTTTAGGAAGGGTAAAAATAATACTTTTC